>NC_087345.1:126194111-126497141 GCF_030014295.1 Loxodonta africana | reverse complement strand
TCCATAGGGTTTTTGATGGCTGATTTTTCAGAAGTAGATCGCCAGGCCTTTCTTTTGAGGTGCCTTTGGGTGGATTCGAACCTCCAACATTTCAGTTAGCAACTGATCCCATTTGCACCACCCAGGAACTCCTGGCATATACCCATTGCCATCAAGTCAACTCCAACTCATGATGACCCCATGTGTTACAGAATAGAACTCCTCCATGGGGTTGTTTGTTTGTTTTCCAACTGCCTCACTTTAAATATGAGAAATCTGATGACTTTATTTTGTTTTCGGTGAAGATTTACACAGTAAATTAGGTTTCCCCTTATCAATTTTTATATGTATTTTTTGTGACATTGGTTACATTTTTCACAGTGTCAGCATTCTCATTATTTCCATTCTGGTTGTTGTGTTTCCATTAATATAGCTTCCCTGCTCCCCCTTATCTCCTCATCTTTGCTTTAGGGTAAATGTGGACCATTTTGTCTCACATAGATGATTATTTAAAGAAGCACAATACTCATGAGTGATATAAGCCAATCTGTTACTTGACTGAAAGGTGACCTCCGGAAGTGGCTTTAGTTCCAAGTTTAAAGGGTGTATCAGGGCGATAGTCCCAGGGGTTCCTCTAGTCTCTACCAGTCCAGTAAGTCTGGACTTTTTTAGAAATTTGAGTTTTGTTCTACGTTTTTCTCCCATTCTAGCTGGGACCATTTATTGTGTCCCTAGTCAGAACAGTTTAGTTCTTCAGGTCTCAGGATAGATGAGGCCATGATTTGTGTGGGTTATTGGTCCTGTAGACTAGTGTCTTCTTTGAGTCTTTGATATCCTCCTTTCTCCACAGGGTTTTCTTGGCTGTACTCTTTAAGGAAGCAGATCGCCAGGGCTTTCTTTTGCAGCATTACTGGGTGGGTTCAAATCACCAACATTTATATTAGTAGTGGAGCGCAAACCATTTGTGCCATTCAGGGGCCTATCCTGGCATATAGTAGGCAAGTAATAAATGTGTTTGAGTAGAGTAAATGGGTAAGAAATCTGTAAAATAATTTTTCTCAGTTTCTTTCCACAGACCTTTTGCCAGGGAGTAGAGGTTCCCCTCAAGATAGCAGGTAGAGGGCTCAAAAAGTAGACAGAAGGCAGATCACAGAGGGCTTTGCACTTCATGCTAAAGGGTACAGACTTTATGTTTCAGCAATGGAGAGCCATCAGTGGGGCTTAAGCAGAAAAATAAACATGGTCAGTGGCCATTTGTCTATGAATTCAGGAAGGGTTTGGGCAAGAAAAGAAGAAATGTAGGTATTAGTCCATCGAAAATAGAAACAAAAATGCTGTAGTAAAGACCACCTAGTCTGGAGTTGTATATATCTGCTTAGGAACAGAAGGGTCTCAGAGTATGAGTCTACATAAGCCCACACAGGTGTAGCTGGCTGGAGTGAGCAATAAAGAACAAAGTGGAAAACATCTCCCGGCAGAATTTAATTTAAAATAGTTTAGCTGCACAGGTATGCATAAATGGTAGATACTATATAAACAATTCCCTGGCACAGTGATTTGCAAATGGAGCGTGCATTAGAATCACCTGGAGGCTTGTTAAACAGAGATTCCAATTCGGTAGGTCTGGGTGTGGCCTAAGAATTTGCATTTCTAACAGGTACCCAGGTGCTGCTGCTGGTCTGGGGACTACAGCTGGAGCACCACTGCCCTAGCATATAGTCCACATCTCCTCAACAGACAATCCTGCTTGTCCTTTTACAGAGGCAATCCAGGTCCCCTGTGATCCAAGACTTACCTCTTTCCTTCCTAACAACTTCCCTCATGTTTCTTTCACTGACTGGGAGGTGGGGTGGGGTGGTGTGGGAGGAAAACCACCTTCCCTTGACTGAGCTACTCTTTAACTACGACTCTATTTCTCTCTTTTTTCTTGCGAGGAGGTCCTGGGTAACACACACAGTTCATGCTTGACTACTGACCAAAAGGTTGGCAGTTCAAGTCTACCCAGAGGCATGTGGGAAGAAAGTCTTGGCAATCTGCTTCCAAAAGGTTACGGCGTTTAAATTCCTATGGAGTGCAGTTCTATTCTGTAACACATGGGGTTACCCCTTGTAACAAACTCCGTGTCGACTGGTTTTGTTATGCTTTTTCTTGCAAAATTCTTAAAATATTTATATTGACTGCTTTCAGTTTCTCTTTACCTCCTGTAATCTCTCTTCTGTCCTACGTTCACCACTCTACTGTTCATAAGGATTTATAGCTTTTTGATCACCAGATGGAGTCTTTGTTTGCCAAACTTTATTACATAGCACAGATTTGATATTTCTGACCCCCTTTCTCAGGATTTTTAAGAAAAAGTTTTAGGTTTAGAACATTTTCCACACGTCCCTGCCCCTTTGTTAACTCATTTTGTTTCTCCTTACTAATGTTACTTTCTTCCTTGTAACATGCGTTGTTAGCTACTTACCCAATAGAGTTTAATGCCTCTTGCTAATAACCTCAATTTAGTTCAGATGCCCATTAGCAATATGCCCAGGGAAGATAGTCTATTCTTAGCTCTGGCAGATGAACTATGATTGATTTAAGCTGATCATTATAATCCCTTTCCTCATTGCCAGTGATTAGTTTGAAAATAAATCTAACTCTATTCTGGCCAATGAGACATAAGGAGAAGTCTATTGGGGGGCTTCTGGGAAATATTTTTCTTTTTCAGAAAAAGAGAAGCACATGGAGAGACTGCCTTTCTTGATTTTGAATGAAGTCTGTGTGAGGATGTAATGCTTAGAGTCGTAGCAGCCATTTTGTGGCAATAAGGGGGAAAGTTTTGAGGACAAAAGCCAATACATTGGGGATGCCTAAGCAAAAAGTTGGAAAGTACCTGTGTTGTCAACAACATTGTTTTGCAACTGAATTAACCAACTCCAGAATTACCTATATCTAGACCTCTTGTTATGGAAACCCTGGTGACGTAGTGGTTAAGCGCTATGGCTGCTAACCAAAGGGTCGGCAGTTCGAATCCACCAGGCGCTCCTTGGAAACTCTATGGGGCAGTTCTACTCTGTCCCGTAGGGTCACTGTGAGTCGGAATTGACTTGACAACACTGGGTTTGGCTTGGTCTTAGACCTCTTGTTACATGAAATAATAAACCCCTATTTATTTGGTCTGAGCTAATGCTTCTCAAACTTTAATGTGCATATGAGTCACCTAGTCATCTTGTTAAAATGCACACCCTGATTTAGTAGGTCTGAGGTAGTGTCTGTGATTCTATATTTCTATCAGACTTTCAAGTGATGCCCATGTTGTAGATCCAACAATCACAATTTGAGTAGCCAAGATCTAAGCCATTTTACTCAGGCATTCTGTACTTGCACCCTAATGCATCCTGACTGATAACATACCTCTAGTATCTACAGATGCTATTCTGAGTATCTGCTTACAAATGCTATTGAACTGCTCTCGCGCAGGGTCATTTTTTAAACAATGTCTAAAGCCTAATGTTAAAGGACAGAAAAAAAAGAGAAAAAATTATTTCGAAGCCCACAAATACCTAGAGTATTTTGTACCCTAGCGTCTTTGGCTGGGTTCTCTAGAGCAGCGAAACTGGTGAAGCAGATATGTATATATATAGAGAGAGAGAGAATGGCTCACAGGGTTGTAGGGGCTGGCAAGTCCCCAGTTCCTGGGTCACTCGTCAGGCCGGAGGCATCTCCTGGCTCACACAGCTGCAGGAGCTAATGAACGCAAGATCGGCAGGTCAGACGACAGGCTGCTGGCTCACACGCTGTGGAGGCTGATGAATCCCAAGATCAGCAGGCAATACAGCAGGCGGCTGGCTCAGTCCCAAGAACTTCAGGTCTGATGATGATGAACCAGATGCAGGATCCCGAGCATGAAAGCAAGCTTTGCCAGAATGTCCATATATATATTGAATGCAGGCCACACCCCTGAGACTCCCCTTACAAGTGACTGGCTGATCACATCAGGGAGGATGACTACATCCTTACGTAACTGCCAAGTTACATCATTACATAGCTGCCAAACAACACCACTGTGTAACTGCCAAATACATCATTACATAAGTGCCAAGCCACTGAGAGTCATGGCCCAGCCAAGTTGATATACAACCTTAACTATCACACCTAGGTAAATGATATATAGAGATTGTTAGTAGTTGTTATTGTTGTTGCATTTGGGGTAGTGGTGAAGGTGGTTGGGGAACTAATTTGTTTTTTCTTTTGTCTAGGTTGATTACTGAAAAACATTTCTGTTCCTTTTTCATGTAGAGAAAACTAATTTCTCTTTGTCGTTTTTTCCTAATAGAGTTCAAGAGGGTAAGGCCAAGCAGCCTAGAGTAGGCCAGGTGCTTATTATGAATAGCTAAGGAGATGCAATAGGAAAATATAGAGACTGGTAATACTAGAAAAGTTCTTGGGTAGCACAGATAGTTAGGTGCTCAGCTACTAATCAAAAGTTTGGTGGTTTGAATTCACCCAAAGAAGCCTCAGAACAAAGGTCTGGTAACCTATCGGAAAAGGTCACAGCCATCAAAAACCCTATGGAGTGCAGTTATGCTCTGACATACATAGGTCTCCATGAGTTGAAATCGACCCTACAGCAACTGGTTTAGGGCTAGAAGAAGTTTGGAGTCCATGACTAATGGGCCAGTTGAGGGCTTAGACTAGGATGATGGCTCTGAGAATGGAAAAGAGATAGAAGCAAGAGATGTTGCAAATATAGCTTAGACTTCATCAGTGACCACATATGGGGGCTAGAGAGAAGGAGAAGACAAAGAGAATGTTAAATATTCAATTCTGATAGGGACAATGTAATGGCGATCTTCGCTGATGGAAACAGGACAGAGCAGAAGCTGAAAGAAATAAAATGCAGTTTGGAGGAAGAGATCTAATAAGGTTAAGGAAAAATTCTAGGACACTTATTTTTTGACTGATTTTAATTTTACTAGCTTCTTTTTCAGAAGCCTCCAGAAAATATATTTTTCATATCTCACAGGCTTATATTTACTCATGGTCCTGGACCAAACACTGAATTAATGTAGTTGTGCAGAGATACTAATTATCCCTCAGTCTCTACTCTTTTAGCAGAAGACAGACTACATTTCCCAGTTTCTGTTTTGGCTGGACATGGCCATGTGACTAAGTTCAGGCCAACGGGATGGGAGGGAGAGTGGTGTGCAATTTCTAGATTGCCTCCTTAAACACAGAACTGCTGGCAGTGAACTCTCATGTTGCTCTTTCTGCAGACTGGACCATGGACGCACGTGGAGCTGAACAGCACCCATCTATCAAGGAGGATGATACCTTAGGAGTTGGTGCTATATATAGTAAGAGGAACCCAGAGCTCATATTCCTTAATGGCCTTGTGGGACAGAACTACCCAGCCAGCCCTGGGTCTCTGGCTATTTTGTGAGAGAGTCAGAAGTGAATTTCCATCTTATTTAAACCACCATTTATGGGCTCTTTGTTATGATGGCATGACCTCTATCAAAATCATTACACTAAGGGAATGGGACAGTCTGATTGGCTTAATCCAATCAGGACCCATCTTAGGAGATGGGAGGTGGAATGGGTCAACCTCCTCTGAAGCACATGGGTTACACAGAGGATGGGGTGGACATCTGAATGAAAACTCAAGACACTATTTCAAAGCAAAAGAGGAAATGGATCCTGAACAACCCAAAGCAGAAAATGCCCACTATACCTTAGGACAGGGCTTCTCAACTTTGACACTATCGCCATTTGGGGCTGGATAACTTTTTGCTGTAGGGCTGTTCTGTGAATTATAGGGTGTCAGCAATATCCCTGGCCTCTATCCACTTGATGCCCCTTGTTGTGACAATCAAAAATGGCCTCCAGACCTGACCAAATAACCCCTGGAGACCAAACACATAGCCCCACCCTCTGGATGAGAACCACTGTTCTAGAAAAAGCCTTGAAACTGCCTTTTCTAAGTCTCACTTCTAGTTTTTTGTCACATGGCTGGTAGGTTTTTTTTGTTCTTGTTAACAAAAATATGCCATGCTTGGAAATAACGACTTTATGCATTCATGGGTAAAATTAAAACTTTTCAAACCAGGCTTACAAATCCCTTCACAGAAAGCTACGTTACTAGTCTCATCTACAATTCAATCTCCATATATCCATTGCTTTAGTAATACTGAATTTCTCACTATTTTCAAAGCTAGCATGCTTTTTTTTTTTTTGGAAGGTATTATTTTTTTTTTTTTTTCGGGATTATGTAGTTTATTAGGGAAGTAACAGTTACAATTCAGGCTCAGGAACACTCAGGATACAGTTCTTGGAAGGCATTATTTGATCAAAAATATAAAAATATTTTTATATAGTTTTTATTTTTATATATTTGTGGTGAAATATTTATAACAAAACATTGGCCATTTCAACCACTTTTACAGGTACAATTTAGTGACATTAATTACATTCACCATGTTGTACAACCATCACCATTATGTTTCCAAGTTTTTTCGTCACTCTTAACAGAAACTCAGTACCCCTTGCGAAATACCTTCTTATCTGCCCCTCCCACCCGCCCCTAGTAACTACTAATAAATTTTAGATTTGCCTAGTCTAGATATTCCATGTAAGTGGAATCACATAACGTTTGCCCTTTTGTGTTTGACTCACATCCTTTTGAACATACTAATTTTTTTTCTGCCTGGAATGCCATTCTATCTAGACCCATCGGGAACATGACTTTATTTTTTAAAAAATTTCTTAACTTCCCTAAAAAAAACTTTGTTTCTCCACACTAATTTGTTCAAGCTTCTAGGGTAATGCTTGTCACATTTTGTTGTAATTATTTGTGTATTAATTGCCTTTGAATTGCCAGGTCCTAGCAAAGTGTCTGGAACAGAGAAATTGCTCAATAAATGCATGCTCAAAGGAGGAATGACATCAGGAAACCTGTCCCAATAGTACCTTTACATTTCACCAACAAAAAGTGTAGCTCGGCCAGAGATCACTGGCTTTTATTAACTTAGACTGGCTTTACAACAGGTGTTTCTGTCACTGAACTGGAAAGCAGGTGTAAGGCTAACCTCAGGACACTGAATTAAATACTTTCGGCACTCTGCCTTGGTAGCCCATGGATCACTAAGCATGAAACATTTATGCAGTAATTTCCAGCTGCTGCTGCCAGGGAGATATCTAATGATGTTACCCAGAAAGGATCATGTTATAATTTATTACACATGAATCTCTGTGGGGGTAAACGACACATGGTTTGCATCTCAGAGCATGGACTCAGTCTTTTCAAACAAATCCATTTGTCTGTTATCTTGTAAAGTCTTGATTTAAAATATATGTGTTGGAGATATGCTGTTGTTTTGTCCTGTCAAGTCAATTCTGACTCATAGCGACCCTACAGAACACAGTAGAACCGCCCCATAGGGCTTCCAAGGCTGTAAATCTTTACAGAAGCAGACTGCCACATCTTTCTCCCATGGAACGGGTAGTGGGTTTGAACCGTGGAACTTTCAATTAGTAGCCAAGCACTTAACCACTGCACCACTAGGGTTTTATTGGAGATATGTTGTTGTTGTTAGGTGCCATCGTGTCATTTTCAACTGATAGTGACCCTGTATACAACAGAATGAAACACTGCCCAGTCCTGCGCCATCCTCACAATTATTGCTATGTTTGATCCCATGTTGCAGCCACTGTGTCAATCCACCTAGCCGAGGGTCTTCCTCTTTTTCACTGACCCTCTACTTTACCAAGCATGATGTCCTTCTCCAAGGACTGCTCCCTCCTGATAACATGTCTCATCATCCTTGCTTTTACAGAGCATTCTGGCTGTTCTTCTTCCAAGACAGATTTGTTCATTCTCTTGGCAGTCCGTGGTATATTCAATATTCATTGCCAACACTGTAATTCAAAGGCATCAATTCTTCTTCGATCTTCCTTATTCTTTGTCCAGCTTTTGCATGCATATGAGGCAACTGAAAATTCTATGACTTGGGTCAGGTGTACCTTAGTCCTCAGAGTAACATCTTTGCTTTTTAACGCTTTAAAGAGGTCTTTTGCAGCAGATTTGCCCAATGCAATATATAGTTTGATTTCTTTCCTGCTGTTCCTATGGGCGTTGATTGTGGACACAAGTAAAATAAAATCCTTGACAACTTCAGTATTTTCTCCATTTATCATGATGTTGCTTATTGGTTCAGTTGTGAGGATTTTTGTGTTGAGGTGTAATCCATATTTTATGTTGAGCTGTAATCCATACTGAATGCTGTGATCTTCATCAGTAAGTGCTTCAAGTCCCCTTCACTTTCAGGAAGCGAGGCTGTGTCATCTGCAAATGGCAGGTTATTAATGAGTCTTCCTCTATTCTTCTTCATATAGTCTTGCTGCTCCATTCTTCTTCATATAATCCAGATTATTTGTTCAGCATACAGATTGAATAAATATGGTGAAAGAATACAAACCTGATGCACACCTTTCCTGACTTTAAACTGTGTAGTATCTCCTGGTTCTGTTCAAACAACTGCCTCTTGATCTATGTGCAGGTTCCTCATGAGCACAATTAAGTGCTCTGGAATTCCCATTCTTGGCAATGTTATCCATAATTGGTTATGCTCCACACAATCAAATGCCTTTACATAGTCAATAAAGCACAGGTAAACATTTTTCCGGTATTCTCTGCTTTCAGCCAGGATCCATATGACTTCAGCAACGATATCCCTCGTTCCACATCCTCTTCTGAATCCAGCTTGAATTTCTGGCAGTTCCCCATTGATGTACTGCTGCAACTACTTTTGAATGATTTTCAGCAAAATTTTACTTACATGTGATATTCATAATATTTTTCAGTAATTTGTTGGAGATATAGACATATCCAATATCTGGGTCCTATGAGCCCTATATGAGTTTCTGAATCAAGATTCTGGTATCCAGATAGCACAAAAATTAGAGAAGTATATTGTTTTGCAGAATTACAAGTCTCATTTTTCTCTAACTGGGCCTCATATATCTCTCCAGTTTGGGGTACTACTATTAGAGTGTTTCGACTATGCCCTAAGAACAGCCTTCAAACTACCTTTGCTGCTTACTGCCAGTAGTTTTCTTTTCACATGCCTGGCAGAATTATCTTTCTGTAGCACAAATATACCATGTTTGGGAACTGTAGTCTGTTTACCTATTGTACCTGTTGCTGTTGAGTCAATTCTGACTCATAGCGACCCAGTAGGACAGAGTAGAATTGCCCCATAGAGTTTCCAAGGCTGTAATGTTTATGAAGTGATTGCCATAACTTTCTCCTGCAGAGTGGCTGGTGGGTTCAAACCATCAACCTTTCGGTTAGCAGCTAACACTTAACCACTGTGTCACTAGGGTTCCTAAGAGTCTGTTTAGGACAGCACCTGCAAATTCTGCAGTTAGGTCTGAGAAAAATACATATATTAAAAGTGACTCATCAACTCTGGTGGTGTTTTATTTGAAGTCTTTTTTCTGTATTGACTTTATAATACAAGTATCTATAATATGGATAAGCCAGACTGCAGTTCAAGGGCAAGAAAGACTGAGAAAGGGTAGGGGAAAGAGAGTCTTTTCAGTTGATGAAGGAGGCCCTAGCTTGTGCAAATGGTTAACATGCTCACAGAGGCGTAACTAAGGGATGGCAGGTAGGGCGCATGCCCTGGGCACCATTTCAGGAGAGGTACTAATCAGCAGCTTTACTGGCCATCACAATTTCCACTACCAGCTGTGAGAGATCATTCAGTAATTTAAAACTAATTGCCATAGGTACTATTTTCCATAGATAGGCCCCTGCATATTTGGCTTCTAACCAAAAGGTTGGAGGTTGGAGTCCACCCGGAGGTGCCTCAGAAGAAAGGCCTGGCATTCTACTTCCAAAAAAAATCAGCCATTGAAAACTCTATGAAACACAGTTCTATTCTGACACACAAGAGGTTTCCATGAGCTTTGGAATTGACTTGATGGCAACCGATTTCGTTGGCAATGGTAGAGGTCTCAGGGTCCTCATTGCCATGGCCTCCCTGACCTAGGCCAGTACACCTCAACCCTGTCTGCACAGTAGAACCACCCGGGAAGCATAAAAAATACTGATGTGCTGACCCCATCCTAGCCAATTGAGTCAGAATCTCAAGGGATGGGCCCTGAGAGCAATTTTATTTTTTAAAGCTCCCAAGGAGATTCTAACGTGCCATTTCAGTTGAGAACCACTCCATAATTTAAGACTGATGATGGAAGGTCAAGTAGGCAGGCAAATGTGTGAGACAAGTATGACAATACAGATATAACTCCAAGTCTTGTTTCTAGTCTCCTAAGGGTGTGAAAATGGAGTATATGCTCCTTGTAGCCAAGACTGTCATTATGTTTGGGGTGATTATTCCAAGAGAAAAGATGGGCTGACCCATTTTATTACCTTCCTTAGAGCATACATTGTGGGCCCATGGTGATATCCCATCAAAACTCTCTTTCACTTGGGACACTGAGGGACGTGATTCTCCCTATTGTGTAGAAACATGAGAAGCAAGGATCTTTAAGCAGAGCATATGCAGGCATTGCACGTAATCTTCTCTGGCTGCAGACATGTAGTCTATCTTTGGCAAAGGAGCAAGCTGGCTTTAGCATGCTTTGTTTAAGAATAATGGATAGTGCTCCCAGTCCTCTTTCCCTTGAGGAGAAAAAAGTAATTTCATTGTGGCAGCAGTGGTGGTGGTGTATATTAGAGGTCCCAGACAGAGAATTCGTCCAAGGGTCTCTGTAATAGTAGGGCTAGGCGGTGCAGGTACAGTTGATGAGTAAGTAGGTCTGTGGCAGGAGGCGGGGGTTGGGGGGTGGGAGAGGAGAATGTGAGTAGTTTATTGTTTGGCAAAGTATCCCCGTTAGTGGCTAGGGATGTGGGAGATGGAGAGCTAGACAGAATATCCCAATCCTGACCAAGTAAGCTAGAGCTCAGATGGGTCTCTTGACTGCAGACAGGTGGAGTGCCAAACTGGTGACTGATACAGAAGCTCAGTTCTCCAGAGTAAGCTACAGCAGTGGTAGCAGACGGCTAAGTCTTAATGTATATATTACTCAGGACTCTTCTGAGTTTAAATGACAGAAATCTAACTCAAACTAACTGTAGCAAAAGTGTTTTAAAAGGTGGTGATGATGGTACACACATTGAGAAGTTCAGCAGTATACCTAGCTTTAGGCATAGCTAGACCTGAGATTTAAAATCATCGTCTTTTGGTTCTGCATAGCCCCCACCCCATTTTAGTTTCATTTTCAGGTAGATTTTCTCTATGTTGCCATTCTCTCTCCTTTATCATCCACATATTGAATATCAGAAAAGACTCTGATTGGCTATCTTGGGTCATGTGAACTAAACAACATGGGGAAGGGGTATTCTGATTGGCCATTCTGAGTCACGTACCTATCCCCATGTCAGGGAAGCAGAGCCCTGTGATAGTTCCACTATGACTATATGAAGCTGAGAAAGGATTGTTCCCCTCTTCCCACTCTAATTCCTCCAGTCTCTGTCAGGCCAGTAAGTCTGGTCTTTTTTCGTGAGTTAGAATCTTGTTCTACATTTTTTTCCAGCTCTGTTTGGGACCCTCTATTGTCATCCCTGTCAGAGCTGTCAGCGGTCGTAGCTGGGCACCATCTAGTTGTGCTGGACGCAGTCTGATGAAGGCTGTGGTAGTTGTGGCCCATTAGTTCTTTGGACTAATTTTTCCCTCGTGTCTTCAGATTTCTTCATTCTCTCTTGCTCCAGATGGGATGAGACCGAGGTGATTCTTATGTATAACTTCCTGAGAACTTATTACAAATGCAAATTATCCGTAGGAGTTCAAAAAAGAATGAACCGGTTTGAAGCCTTGGGTCTCCTTAACCCAGGCTCCTGCAGGCTTGGGGAGAACATATGTCCTGGGGTAATCTTGATAGATGAATTTGTAGGCTTGGCCCATTAGGGAAAATGTCCCCGGAGAACATAGATTCTTACCTAAATATGCCGAACTCATTTTGTTGTTGTTGTTGTTAGGTGCCGTCGAGTTGGTTCCAACTCATAGTGACCCTATGCACAACAGAAAGAAACACTGCCTAGTCCTGAGCCATCCTTACAATTGTTGTTATGCTTGAGCTCATTGTTGCAGCCACTGTGTCAATCCACCTCGTTGAGGGTCTTCCTCTTTTCCGCTGACCCTGTACTCTGCAAAGCATGATGTCCTTCTCCAGGGACTGATCCCTCCTGACAACATGTCCAAAGTATGTAAGGCGCAGTCTCGCCATCCTTGCTTCTAAGGAGCATTCTGGTTGTACTTCTTCTAAGACAGATTTGTTCATTCTTTTGGCAGTCCATGGTATATTCAATAATCTTTGCCAATTCCACAATTCAAAGGCGTCAATTCTTCTTCGGTCTTCCTTATTCATTGTCCAGCTTTCACATGCATATGATGCAATTGGAAATACCATGGCTTGGGTCAGGCGCACCTTAGTCTTCAAGGTGACATCTTTGCTCTTTAATACTTTAAAGAGGTCCTTTGCAGCAGATTTACCCAATGCAATGCATCTTTTTATTTCTTGACTGCTGCTTCCATGGCTGTTGATTGTGGATCCAAGTAAAATGAAATCCTTGACAACTTCAATGTTTTCTCCATTTATCATGATGTTGCTCATTGCTCCAGTTGTGAGGATTTTTTTTTAATAATTTTTATTGTGCTTTAAGTGAAAGGTTACAAATCAAGTCAGTCTCTCACACAAAAACTTATATATACACCTTGCTACATACTCCCAATTACTCTCCCCCAATGGGACAGTCTGCTCCCTCCCTCCACTCTCTCTTTTCGTGTCCATTTCACCAGCGTCTAACCCCCTCTACCCTCTCATCTCCCCTCCATGCAGGAGATGCCAACATAGTCTTAAGTGTCCACCTCATCCAAGAAGCTCACTCCTCACCAGCATCCCTCTCCAACTCATTGCCCAGTCCAATCCATGTCTGAAGAGTTTGCTTCAGGAACGGTTCCTGTCCTGGGCCAAGAGGAGGTCCAGGGGCCATGACCACCAGGGTCCTTCTAGTCAGTTGTGAGGATTTTTGTTTTCTTTATGTTGAGGTGCAATCCATACTGAAGGCTGTGGTCTTTGATCTTCATTAGTAAGTGCTTCAAGTCCTCTTCACTTTGAGCAAGCAAGGTTGTGTCACCTGCATAACGCAGGTTGTTAATGAGTCTTCCTCCAATCCTGATGCCCCGTTCTTCTTCATATAGTCCAGCTCCTCAGATTATTTGCTTAGCATACAGATTGAATAGGTATGGTGAAA
This sequence comes from Loxodonta africana, assembly GCF_030014295.1. Lineage (NCBI taxonomy): Eukaryota > Metazoa > Chordata > Mammalia > Proboscidea > Elephantidae > Loxodonta > Loxodonta africana. The sequence continues at coordinate 126,483,862 of NC_087345.1, read as the reverse complement.
GGATACAACTCTGATGCACACCTTTCCTGACTTTAAACCAACCAGTATTCTCTTTTTCTGTCCAAACAACTGCCTCTTGATCTATATAAAGGTTCCTCATGAGCACCATTAAGTGTTCTAGAATTCCCATTCTTTGCAATGTTATCCATAGTTTGTTATGATCCACACAGTCGAATGCCTTTGCATAGTCAATAAAACACAGGTAAACATCCTTCTGGTATTCTCTGCTTTCAGCCAGGATCCATCTGACATCAGCCATGATATCCCTGGCTCCACGTCCTCCTCTGAAACTGGCCTGAATTTCTGGCAGTTCCCTGTCAATATACTGCTGCAGCCGTTTTTGAATGATCTTCAGTAAAATTTTGCTTGCTTGTGACTTTAATGATATTGTTCTATAATTTCCACATTCGGCTGGATGATCTTTCTTGGGAATAGGCATAAATATGGATCTCTTCCAGTCAGTTGGTTAGGAAGCTGTCTGCCATATTTCTTGGCATAGACGAGTGAGCATCTCCAGCGCTGCATCCGTTTGTTGAAACATCTCAATTGATATTCCATCAATTCGTGGAGCCCTGTTTTTCGCCAATGCCTTCAGAGCAGCTTGGACTTCTTCCTTCAGTACCATCAGTTCCTGATCATATACCACCTTTTGAAATGGTTGAACATTGACTAATTCTTTTTGGTATAATGACTCTGTGTATTCCTTCCATCTTCTTTTGATGCTTCCTGCGTCGTTTAATATTTTCCCCATAGAATCCTTCACTATTGCAACTCGAGGCTTGAATTTTTCCTTCAGTTCTTTCAGCTTGAGAAACGCACATGTCATTATAATACTTTACTTTGTCTTCTCAAGATGCCCTTTGAAATCTTCTGTTCAGTTCTTTTACTTCATCAATTCTTCCTTTTGCTTTAGCTGCTCGGCGTTTGAGAGCAAGTTTCAGTCTCCTCTGACATCCATCGTAGTCTTTTCTTTCTTTCCTGTCTTTTCAATGACCTCTTGCTTTCTTCATGTATGATGTCCTTGATGTCATTCCACAACTCATCTGGTCTCCGGTCACTAGTGTTCAATGTGTCAAATCTATTCTTCAGATGGTCTCTAAATTCAGGTGGGATGTACTCAAGGTCATATTTTGGCTCTCGTGGACTTGCTCTGATTTTCTTCAGTTTCAGCTTGAACATGCATATGAGCAATTGATGGTCTGTTCCACAGTCGGCCCCTGGCCTTGTTCTGACTGATGATATTGAGCTTTTCCATCATTTCTTTCCACAGATGTAGTCAACTTGATTTTTGTGTGTTCCATCTGGTGAGGTCCATCTGTATAGTCGCTGTTTATGTTGGCGAAAGAAGGTATTTGCAATGAAGAAGTCATTGGTCTTGCAAAGTTCTATCATTTGATCTCTGGCATTGTTTCTATCACCTAGGCCATATTTTCCGACTCCTGATCCTTCTTCATTTCCAACTTTCGCATTCCGATCGCCAGTAATTATCAGTGCATCTTCATTGCACGTTTGATCAATCTCAGACTGCTGCAGCTGATGAAAATCTTCTATTTCTTCACCTTTGGCCCTAGTGGTTGGTGCGTAAATTTGAATAATAGTCGTATTAACTGGCCTTCCTTGTAGGCGTGTGGATATTATCCTATCACTGAAAGCATTGTACTTCAGGATAGATCTTGAAACGTTCTTTTTGACGATGAATGCAACACCATTCCTCTTCAAGTTGTCATTCCCAGCATTGTCCAATTCAGAATAGCCAACACCAGTCCATTTCAGCTCACTAATGCCTAGGATATTGAGGTTTATGCATTCCATTTCATTTTTAACAATTTCCAGCTTTCCTAGATTCATACTTTGTACATTCCAGGTTCCGATTATTAATGGATATTTGCAGCGGTTTCTTCTCATTTTGAATCATGCCACATCAGTGAATGAAGGTCCCAAAAGCTTTACTCCACCCACGTCATTAAGGTTGACTCCACTTTGAGGCAGCAGCTCTTCCCCAGTCATCTTTTGAGTGCCTTCCAACCTGGGGGGCTCATCTTCCAGCACTGTATCAGACAGTGTTCTGCTGCTATTCATAAGGTTTTCACTGGCTAATGCTTTTCAGAAGTATTCTGCCAGGTCCTTCTTCCTAGTCTGTCTTAGTCTGGAAGCTCAGCTGAAAACTGTCCTCCATAGGAGACCCTGCTGGTATTTGAATACCAGTGGCATAGCTTCCAGCATCACAGCAACACGCAAGCCCCCACAGTATGACAAACTGACAGACATGTGAACTCATTTTAGGAGAGTCAAAAAAAACAATAATAATAACAAATATGATAACTAGTAACTTTTATTTATGTCCACTAAGTAAGCACTGTATTGCATATTTCATCTGCCATCTTTTATTTAATTCTCACCACAGCACTGTAAGGTAGAAGTTATCCTCATTTTTAAATAGACTCCACAGAGAAGTCACTTGTCCCAGGTCACTTGGCTGGACTGAGTATGTCTGAGCCAGGTCTTTCAGGTGTATCTCTGAAGTACAGGGTTTCCCCCTTTCACCCACAGCTCCCTGAATTGGGAGACTCTATGCTCTGCTTCCCTGTTTCAGATTACTTGAAAATTCCAATGCCTCTGATCAGGCCTGGCTGCCCCAGCTCCACCACTGCTAATGACCTGTCTCTTTGGAAGTCTTCCAATCACCTGCGAATTGTCTGCCTGCTCCAGCTTGGACTGACCCTCCGGCTGTACTGTGACATTGGTTTATAGAAGTGAGAGTTCATCTGTCTTTTTCCCTCAGGCCTATCTTTTGGTCTTGGCGTTTCCTCCAAGGCTTATGTCAAAGATAATTGATTTAGCTGTGCACCTATATCCAGGCCACTGGCCTCTGCCTGTTTCCACTAACATGGCTGGATTTCTGGCCTATCTTGGGCTCTGTGTTTATGAGAGAGAAGACTTTTCTGACTCCAGATACATGATTGAATATTTAAGCAGTGGCTATACAGGTTTTGGAAATCCTGGTTTTGGAAATCCTGGTAGCATAGTGGTTAAGTGCTATGGCTGCTAACCAAAAGGTCGGCAGCTCAAATCCACAAAGCACTCCTTGGAAACTCTATGGGGCAGTTTTACTCTGTCCTATAGGGTTGCTATGAGTAGAATCAACTTGTTGGCAATTTTTTTTTTAATGCAGGTTGCAAGAGCCCTGGTGGTACAGTGGTTAAGCTGCTAACCAAAAGGTCAGTGGTTCAAATCCACCAGCCGCTCTTCAGGAGAAAGATGAGGCAGTCTGCTTCTGTAAAGATCTACAGCCTTGGAAAACCTATGGGGCAGTTCTACTCTGTCCTAAAGGGTTGCTATGAGTTGGAATTGACTCTACGGCAGTGGGTTTGGTTTGGTTTATAGAGGTTTTTATACCTACAATTGCTGTAGCAAAATGCTCCTTCTCCAAAAAAATTAACTATAAAAACTGTACCCTAACAAATTTGAAAACCTAGAGGAAATGGACAAATTTCTAGAAACTAGCTACTTACCTAAACTAACAAACTGAGATTGAAAATCTAAACAGTCACATAACAAGAGAAGAGATTGAAAAGGTAATAAGAAAGCAACTCCCAACAAAGAAAAAGTCCTGGCCAGATGGTTTCACTGGAGAATTCTACTGAACACTCAGAGAAGAGCTCACATCAGTACTACTCAAACCATTTCAGGACTTAGAAAAGGAAGAGATGCTTCTGAATTCATTCTACGAAGCCAGCATAACACTGTTACCAAAACGAGCAAAGACACCACAAAAAAAAAAAAGTTATAGACCAATATGTCTCATGAATTTAGATGCAAAAATTCTCAACAAAATTCTAGCCAATTTAATTCAGCATCATATAAAAAAATAATACCCCACAATCAGGTGGAATTCATACCAGGTATTCAAGGATGGCTCAACATTAGAAAATCAATCAACATAATCCATCACATAAATAAAACAAAAGAAAAAAAAATCACATGATCATCTCAATCAAAGCAGAAAAGGCACTTGCTAAAGTCCAACACCCATTCCTGATAAAAACTCTCAATGAAATAGGAATAGAAGGGAAATTCCTCAACATAATAAAGGGCAGCTATACAAAACCAACAGCCAACATCATTCTCAATGGAGAGAGACTGAAAACATTTCCCCTGAGAACACGTACAAGACAAGGATGACCTCTATCACCACTCCTATTTAACATTGTTCTAGAAGTCCAAGCTAGAGCAACAAGAGAAGGAAAAAAAAATAAAGTGCATCCAAATTGATAAGGAAGAAGTAAAACTATCCCTATTCACAGATGATATGATACTATACATACAGAACCCTCAAGACTGCACAAGAAAACTACCAGAACTAATAGAAAGATTCAGCAGAGTAGCAAGTTATAAGACAAACATACAAAAATTGGTTGGATTCCTAAACACCAATAAAGAGAACTACAAAAAGGAAACCAGGAAAGCAATACCATTTATAATAGCCCCTAAAAAAAAAAAAAAACTTAGAAATAAATCTACCAAGGGATGTAAAAGATGTATACGAAGAAAACTACAAAACACTACTGCAAGAAATCAAAAGAGATCTACATAAATGGAAAAACATACCATGCTCATGGATAGGTAGGCTAAATATTGTAAAAATGTCAATCCTACTCAAAGTGATCTACAAGTATAATGCAATCCCTATCCAAATAGCAACAGTACTCTTTAATGAGATGAAAAAACTAGTCATTAACTTTATATGGAAAGGAAAGAGGCCCAAGATAAATAAAGCATTATTGAAGAAGAACAAAGTAGGAGACCTCACACTACCTGACCTCAGAACCTACTATATAGCTACAGGAGTCAAAACAGCCTGGTACTGGTACAATGACAGACACATTGGCCAGTGAAACAGAATTGAGAACCCAGATATAAATCCATCCTTCTACAGTTATCTGATATTTGTTTGACAAAGGCCCAAAGTCCATTAAATGAGGGAAAAGACAGTCTTTAACAGATGGTGCTGGCAAAACCAGATGTCCACCTGTAAAAAAATGAAACTAGACCCATACCTCACACCATACACAAAAACTAATGCAAAATAAATCACAGACCTAAATATAAAACCAAAAATTATGAAGCTCATGGAAGAAAAAACAGAGCCAACACTAGGGGCCCTAATAGACAGGATAAATAGGATACAAACCATAACTAACAATACACAAACACCAAAAGAGAAGCTAGATAACTGGGATCTTCTAAAAATTAAACAATTATGCTCATCGAAAGACTTCACCAAAAGAGTAAAAAGAGAATCTATGGTCTAGGAAAAAATCTTTGGTTATGACATATCGGACAAGGTCTAATCTCTAAAATCTATAAGAAAAGTCAACACATTTACAACAAAAAAGGCAAATAATCCAACTAAAAAATGGGCAAAGAAAATGAACAGACATTTCCTCAAAGAAGACATTCAAGCGGCTAACAGACACATGAGAAAATGCTCACGATCACTAGCCATTAGAGAAATGCACATCAAAACTGCAATGAGATACTGTCTCACCCCAACATTACTGACACAAACCAAAAAAAAAAAAAACAAACACACACACGCACATAAAATAACAAATGTTGGAGAGGTTATGGGGGATTGGAACTCTTATGTGCTGCTGGTGAGAATGTGAAATGGTACAACCTCTATGGAAATTGATATCACGCTTCCTTAAAAAGGTAGAAATAGAAATACCATACTATCCAGCAATCCTACTCCTAGGAATATATCCTAGAGAAATGAAAGCCATCACGTGAATAGACCTATGCACACCCATGTTCACTGCAGCAGTATTCACAATAGCAAAAAGGTGAAAACAGCCTAAGTGCCCATCAACAGAAGAATGGATAAACAAACTATGGTACTTACAATGGAATACTATGCAACAATAAAGAACAATGATGAATCTGCGAAACATCTTACAACATGGATAAATCTGGAGGGCATTATGCTGAGTGAAATAAGTCAATCACAAAAGGACAAATACTGTATGGGGCCCCTATTATAAAAACTCAAGAAGATGTTTACACACAGAAAGAAACAATCTTTGATGGTTACGGAGGAACTAGATAGTATGTAAGTGGCCACTTGCTGAAGGATAAGACAGTGCACAATACTGGGGAAGTCAGCACAACTTGACAAAGGCAAAGTCATAGAGGTTTCACAGACACAGCCAGACTCCTTGGGGGACTGAGTTACTGGGCAGAGGGCTGAGGACCATGGTTTTAGGGGACATCTAGCTCAGTTGGCATAACATAATAAAGACAATGTTCTACATTTGACTGTCATGAGTAGCGTCTGGGGTCTTAAAAGTTGCAAGCAGCCATCTAAGATACATCTACTGGCCCCATTTCAGCTGGAGCAAAGGTGAATGAGGAAAATCAAAGACAAAGGGAAAGATTAATCCAAAGGAATAGTGGACCACATGAACCAGAACCTCCACCAGCCTGAGCCCAGAGGAACTGGATGGTACTTGGCTACCACCACCAACTGTTCTGACACAGATCACAATACAGGGTTCTGGACAGAGCAGGAGAAAAATGTAGAACAAAATTCAAATTCACAAAAAAAGACCAGACTTACTGATCTGACAGAGATTGGAGGAACCCCCAAGACTATGGCCCCTGGACAGCCTGCTAACCCAAAACCAAAGCCACTGCCGAAGTCCATCTGTCAGCCAAAGACTAGACAAGCCCACAAAAAAACAACATACATGAGGAAAATGCTTCTTATTTCAATCAAGTACATGAGACCAAATGGGCAACATCCGCCCCCAAAAAAGACAAGAAGGCAGAAAAGGACAAGAAAACTGGACGAATGGACATGGAGAATCTGGGGTTGAAAGCAAAGTGGGAGAGTGCTGACACATTGCTGTGATTACAACCAATGTCACAAAACAATCTGTGTATAAATTTTTGAATGAGAAACTAATTTGCACTGTAAACTTTCACCTAAAACACAATTAAAAAAAAAAAAAAAGACCACATTTACTGGTCTGACAGAGACTGGAGAATCCCCAAGAGTATGGCCCCCAGAAACTCTTTTAACTCAGTACTGAAGCCACTCTCGAAGTTCACCCTTCAACCAAAGATTAGGCAAGTCTATAAAGCAAACAATAACACACGTGAGGAACACGCTTCATAGTTCAATCATGTATAGGAGAATAAATGGGTACACCAGCCCAAAAACAAAGATGAGAAGGCAGGAAGGGACAGGAAATCTGGATGAATGGAAAATGGGAACTAAGGACGGCAAACGGGAGAGTGTTAACGCAAACAATTTGTGTATTAATTGTTCAATGAGAAAACAATTTGCTTTGTAAACTTTCACCTAAAGCATAATTTTAAAAAAAAAAAGAAAGAAATTAAAAGGGAGTAATTTATGATACCACAAGAGAAGAAAACTGCAAGCAAATATCCCTTATGAATATAGATGCAAAAATCCTCAATAGATACTAGAAAACAGAATTCAACAGCATGTTAAAAGAGTCATACACTATAACTAAGTGGGTTTATTCCAGCTATGCAGGGATGGTTCAACATTAGAAAATCAATCAATGTAATACATCACATCAATAGAACAAAGGAAAAAGAACCACATGATCATTTCTATGGATGCAGAAAAAGCATTTGATAAAATCTAACTCCCTTTCTTGATGAAAACCCTCAAGAAGATTGGAATGGAAGAGAAATTCCTCAATATAATTCAGGGCATAGATGAAAAACCAATGGCCAAAAATTTACTTAATAGAGAAAGGTTAAGAGCTTTTTCCTTAAAATCAGAAACAAGACAAGGTTGCCTGCTCTCACCACATCTCTTCAATATTGTTTTAGAAGTCCTAGCCAGAATAAGACAAGAAATAGAATAAAAAGTACTCAGATTGAAAAAGAACTAAAGTTCTCTCTATTCACTCATCCTATATATGGAAACCCTCAAAGAATCTGCAAGAAAGCTTATAGTGCTAACAGAGGAATTCAGCAAAGCTGCAGGGTACAAGGTCAACAAACAAAAATCAGTTGGCTTTCTGTACACCAGCAATGAGAAATCTGAAAGGGAAATCAGAGAAACAATTCTATTTACAATAGTATCTAAGAGAATAAAATTCCTAGGAATAAATTTAACCAGGAATGTGAAAGGTTAATACCATGAAAAATTATAAAACACTGCTTAAAGAAAGTAGAGGTGATTTAAATAAACGGAAACATGTTCCATGTTCAAGGATTGGCAGACCCAACACTGTTAAGATGTCAATAATATCCAAAGCGATCTAGAGATTCAATGCAATCCTGATCAAAATTCCAACAAGCTTCTTTACAGAAATGGAAAAACCAATCCTCAACTTTATGTGGAATGGCAAGAGGCTCTGAATAGCTAAAGCAATGTCGCAAGAGAAGAACAAAGTAGGTGGACTCACACTTCCTGATTTTAAAAAATATTATACAACTTTTGAAATTAGTCAGTTGCAAAAGGACAAATATTGTACAAGACCGCTATTATAAGAATTCAAGAAAAAGTTTAAACACAGAAGGAAATATTCTTTGATGGTTATGGGAGTGGGGAGGGAAGGAGAGGAGTATTCACTACTTAGACAGCAGACAAGAACTATTTTAGGTGAAGGGAAAGACAGGACACAATACAGGAGAGGTCAGCACAACTGTACTAAACCAGAAGCAAAGAAGTTTCCTGAATACAACCAAATGCTTTGAAGGCCATAGTAGCAGCGATGGGGGTTTGGGGACCATTTTTTCAGGGGACATCTAGGTCAACTGGCATAACAAAATGTATTAAGAAAATGTTCTGCATCCCACTTTGGTAAGAGGCATCTGGGGTCTTAAACGCTAGCAAGAGGCCATCTAAGATGCATCAATTGGTCTCAACGCACCTGGAGCAAAGGAGAATGAAGAACACCAAAGATATATGGTAAAGATGAACCCGAGAGACAGAAAGGGCCACATAAACCAGAGACTACATCAGCCTGAGACCAGAAAAACTAGAGGGTGCCTGTCTACCACAGATCACTGCCCTGACAGGGAATACAACAGAGAATCCCTGATGGAGCAGAAGATGCAGCAGGATGCAGATCTCAAATCCTCATAAAAAGACAAGATTTAATGGTCTGACTGAGACTACAGGGACCCTGGAGGTCATGGTGGCCAGACCTTTTGTTAGTCCAAGACTGGAATCATTCCCAAAGCCAACTCTTCAGACAGGAATTCGACTGGACTGTAAGATAGAAAATGATACTGGCGAGGAGTGAGCTTCTTGGCTCAAGTAGACACATATGACTATGTGGGCAACTCCTGTTTGGAGGGGAGACGAGAAGGCAGAGCGGGACAGAAGCTGGTTGAAGGGACAAGGGGAATACAGGGCGGAGAGGAGGAATGTGCTGTCTCATTAGGAGGACAGCAGCTAGGAGTACATAGCAAGGTGTGTGTAACTTTTTGTATGAGAGATTGACTTGATTTGTAAACTTTCACTTAAAGCACAATTAAAAAAAATTATACAGCTATAGTAATCAAAATGGGCTAATACTGGTATAACAATAGATGCATAGAACAACGATATAGAATTGAGAGTCCAGAAATAAACCCACAAATCTATACCTAACCAATTTTTGACAAGGGTACTAAGTCCATTCAATGAGGAAAGAAGAGTCTCTTCAATAAATGGCTTTGGGAAAATTGGGAGTTCCACATGCAGAAAAATGAAACAGGATCCATGCCTCACACACTACACAAAAACAAATTCGAAATGTATTAAAGGCCCAAATATGAAAACTGTTGCTGTTGTTAGGTATGGTTGAGTCAGTTCCGACTCATAGCGGCCCTATGCACAACAGAACAAAACACTGCCCAGTCTCAAGCCATCCTCATAATTGTTGCTATGCTTGAGCACATTGTTGTAGCCACTGTGTCAATCCATCTGCCACTGATATTTCAAATACCAGCAGGGGCACTCTTGGTGGACAGGTTTCAGCAGAGCTTCCAGACTAGGAAGAAGGACCCAGTGGTCTACTTCTGAAAAACTGACCAATGAAAACCAGTGGAGCATTAGCTGATACAGTTTTGGAAGATGAGCCCCTCAGGTTGAAAGGCACTCAAAAAATGGCTGGGGAAGAGATGACTCCTCAGTGTAGAATCTACCTTAATGATGTGGAGTCAAGCCTTTAGGACCTTCAACGGTTGATGTGGTGCAGCTCAAAATGAGAAGAAACAAATGTAAACATCCAGTAATAATCAGAACATGGAATGTATGAAGTATGAATCTAGGAAAATTAGAAGTCATTGAAAATGAAACGGAACATATAAACATCCATCCTATGCATTAGTGAGCTGAGATAGACTGGTATTGGCCATTTTGAATTAGACTATCATATGCTCTACTAAGTCAGGAATGACAAATTGAAGAGGAATGGCATCTTATTAATCGTCAAAAAGAACATTTAAGATCTATCCTGAAGTACAAATGCTGTCAATGATAGGATAATACCCATATGCCTACAAAAAAGACCAGATAATACAAGTATTGTTCAAATTTATGCACCAACCACTAAGGTCAAAGATGAAGAAATTGAAGATTTTTACCAACTTCTGCAGTCTGAAATTGAGCAAACATGCAAGCAAGATGCATTGATGATTACTGGAGATTGGAATGCGAAAGTTGGAAACAAAGAAGAAGGACTGGTAGTTGGAAAATATGGCCTTGGTGATTGAAACAATCCCAGAGATCGCATGATAGGATTTTGCAAGACCAACAACTTCTGTATTTCAAATATCTTTTTTCAACAGCATCAACAGCAACTATACACGTGGACCTCACCAGATGGATTACACAGGAACCAAATCGACTACATCTGTGGAAAGAGACAACGGAAAAGCTCAATATCATCAGTCAGAACAAGGCCAGGGGCCGGTTGTGGAACAGACCATCAATTCCTCATATGCAAGTTCAAGCTGGAGTTGAAGAAAATCAGAACAAGTCCGTGAGAGCCAAAGTATGACCTTGAGTATATGCCACCTGAATTTAGATACCATCTCAAGAATAGATTTGACACATTGAACACTAATGACTGAAAACCAGATGAGTTGTGGCATGATATCGAGGACATCATACATGAAGAAAGCAAGAGGTCATTAAAAAGGCAGGAAATACAGAAAAAATCAAAATGGATGTCAGAGGAGACTCTGAAACTTGCTCTTAAACAGAGTAGCTTAAGCAAAAGGAAGAAATAATGAAGTCAAAGAGCTGAACAGAAGATTTCAAAGGCTCAAGAAGATAAAGCATTATAATGAAATGTGCAAAGACCTGGAGATAGAAAACAAAAAGGGAAGAAAAAGCTCGGCATTACACAAGCTGAAAGAACTGAAGAAAAAATTCAAGCCATTCCAAAAAAAGGTGATCCAACAGAAGGCAGAAATTATCAAACAATATCATTAATATCACACACAAGTAAAATTTCACTGAAGATCATTCAAAAGCAGTTGCCACAGTACATTGGCAGGGAAAAAGGGAGCTGCCAGAAATTCAAAGCCAGATCCAGAAGAGGGTGTAGAACCAGGGATATCATTGCTGATGTCAAATGGATCCTTGCTGAAAGCAGAGAATACCAGAACGATGTTTACCTGGGTTTTCTTGACTTCAAAGGCATTCAACTGTGTGAGTCAGAACAAATTATGGATAACATTGCAAAGAATAGGAATTCCAAAACAGTTAATTTTCTTCATGAGGAACCTGTACTTAGACCAAGAGACAGTCATTCACACACAACAAGAGGATACTTCGTGATTTAAAGTTAAGAAAGATGTGCATCAGGGTTGTATCCTTTCACCATACATATTTAATCTGTAAATATGTATGGATTAAATATGTAATCCATACATATTTAATCTGTATGCTGAGCAAATAACCTGAGAAGCTGGACTATATGAAGAAGAACACAGCATCAGGATTGGAGGAAGACTCATTAATAACCTGTGTTATGCAGATGACACGACCTTGCTTGCTGAAAGTGAAGAGAACTTGAAGCACTTACTGATGAAGATCAAAGACCACAGCCTTCAGTATGGATTACATCTCAACATAAAGAAAACAAAAATCCTCACGACTGGACCAATAAGCACCATCACAATAAACGAAGAAAATATTGAAGTTGTCGAGGATTTCATTTTACTTGGATCCACAATCAATGCCTGTGGAACCAGCAGTCAAGAAATCAAACAACATATTGATTTTCTTGCATTGAGAAAATCTGCTGCCAAAGACCTCTTTAAAGTGTTAAAAAGCAAAGATGTCACTTTAAGGACTAAGGTGTGCCTGACTCAAGTCATGGTATTTTCAATTGCCTCATAAGCATGTGAAAGCTGGACAAAGAATAAGGAAGACCAAAGAAGAATTGATGCCTTTGAATTATGGTGTTGGCAAAGAATATACTATGGGCTGCCAGAAGAATAAACAAATCTGTCTTGGAAGAAGTACAGCCAGAACGCTCATTAAAATCAAGGATGGCAAGGCTTCATCTCACATACTTTAGACACGTTATCAAGAGGGACCAGTTCCTGGAGAAGGACATCATACTTGCTAAATTAGAGGGTCAGTGAAAAAGAGGAAGACCCTCAAAGAGGTGGATTGACACAGTGGCTGCAACAATGGGTTCAAGCATAACGATTGTGAGGATAGCACAGGGACCAGGCAGTGTTTTGTTCTGTTGTGGCGGGTCACTATGAATTGAAACTGACTTGATGGCACCTAACAACAACCATAACAGAAGGGTTAAGATTAAAAAAAAAAAAAAGTTGGTGATGATGTGGGAAAATTAGAACCCTTATCCATTGCTGGTGGGAATGCAAAATGGTAAAGCTGTTGTGGAAAACAGTGTTTCAATTCTTCAGAAAACTAAAATACAACTATCATATAACCCAGCAATTTCACTCCTAGATATATGCCAAAAGACCTGAAAGCAGAGACTCAGACACTTGTACGCCAGTGTTCACTGCAGCACTATTCACAATAACCAAAGGGTGGAAACAACCTAAATCACATTAATGGATGAATGGATAAACAAAATGTGGTACATACACACAATGGAATACTACTCAGCCAGGAAGACAAATGAAGTCTTGTTAAAACAAACCAAATCTGTTGTCATGGAGTTGATTCTGACTCATAGTGACCCTATAGGACAGAGCAGGACTGCCCCATAGGGTTTCCAAGGAGCACCTGATGAATTCCAACTGCCGACCTTTTGGTTAGCAGTCATAGCTCTTAACCACTGTGCTACCAAGGCTCCAAAGTCTTGATATATGCTGCAATATGGATGGAGCTTGAACACATTATGCTGAGTGAAATAAGTCAGTCACAAAAGGACAACTACTGTATGACCTCACTTATATAAAAAGATAAGATCAGGTAAGTGTATAGAAACCAAAGTTTATTAGTTGGTACCAGAGGTAAGAGGGAGGAGAAAGTGTGTGGAGGTGGGGCTATTGCTTAGGGAGTACTAATGAGTTTTGGTTTACGGTAAGGGAAAAATCGAATTTATCAAGGGTAGGTTTGCACAGCCAATTATTGTTAATTGCTGTCAATAAGTTGTACACCTATAAACAGTTGAATTGGCAAAAGTTGTGTGAGGTATTTACAACAATGACAACAACAACAACAAAAAGGGTAGCTGCTGTGGCTGCTGATGTACAACCAAACACCGCATGGGATTTGGTTCCTTGGTTTGGAGGTTTTTTTCATAGGATATTGCTGTTAATTGGCCTAATAATGTATTAAGCGCTTCTGTTCTACTTCCTATTTCATTGCACAGTGCCTGGGGTTTTAAAAAAGCTTTCAAGTAGCCATTCAAGACATAACAATTGGTCTCTATTCGCCTGGAGAAACAGAGGAACAAGGAGAGTCAGGAATAGGAGGAGGAAATAGAATGTGAGCTAATTACCTCTATGAACAATTACCCTCTTTGCCATTAGACCAGAAGAACTGGGTGGTGCACAGCTACCATTACTGAGAATTTTGATCTAAGATTTTATAGAACAATCCTGATCAAAAGGGGGAAAATGCAGAATACAATTTCAAATTCTCATAGAATCCAGAATTTCTGGAGCCGTGGAAGCTAGATGAACCCCTGATACTACTTACTGCCCTGAGATAATCTTTAAACCTTACACCAAAATATACCCTGAAGTCTTCTCAAAATCAAACAATAGTTTCATGTAACTAGTAAGGGAGTGTCTGCCTTGAGTATGGAGCTGTTTTAAGATCTATCTATATGGGATCGAACTGGCAATAGGAACTTGAAAGATTAGATAGAAATCTTAGGAGGCAGTGAGTTTATGTTAACGGGGGCAGAACAACTCCAAAAAGGAGGGTGGGAATGGTTGTATAACTTGAGGAATGTAATCAATGTCACTGAATTGTACATGTAGAAATTGTTGAACTGGTGTATGTTCTGCTGCGTATATTCTCAATAACAACAAAATAAAATACATCATTAAAAAAACAAGAAATTTAAAAAATATTTATCACTTCATTTAAAAATACCAGTCCAGGATCGCAATAGATGGTCTTGGATTGAATGGGAGAAAAATGTAGAACACAACTCAAATTCTTAAAAAAGTCCAGACTAATTGGACTAGTTGAAACCAGAGGACTCCCTGATACTGTCACCCTGGGATATTCTTTAAACCTCGAGCCAAAACTATTCCCTGAGTGGCACACAAAGGATATTACCCATAAGTATGGTGCTCTACTAAAACAAAACATCTACCAAAAGGCCAACATTTACTCTTAAGTAGTTACAGGGGTATACAAGTAGTTACAGGTGTATACCTATGTGTACACAGAAGTATCTATAAATATGTGTAAGTAGAGGTATGTGCGTACAGGCTTATGTATTCATAGAAGACACAACTACAGATACTTCTCGGATATAACCAAACAACTTAGGAGGGAGCAGGGAAACTAGAGTGCTGGAAAGGGAACAGCCAGAACACAAAGAGAAGGCTGGCACATTGTGAAAAATGTAACTAATGTCACTGAACCATTCGTATAGACATTGTCAAATGGGAACCTAATGTACTGTATAAACTTTCATCAAAAACACAATAAAATATTATTTTAAAAAACTTTATTGTGGTGAAATATATATAGCAATACATTTGCCAATTTAGCCATTTTTATATGTAGAATTCAGTGACATAAATTAAGTTCACTATCTTGTACAACCATGACCACTACCCGTTTTCAAATTTTTTCATCACCTTTAATAGAAACTCAGTACCCCTTAAGCAATACCTCTCCTATACCCCTCCCATCTGCCCCTGGTAACCACCAATAAACTCTGGTCTCTACGTAATATGCATACTCTAGATATGGAATATTTGTCTTTTTGTGTCTGAATTATTTCACTCAGCATAATGTTTTAAGGTTCGTCCATGTATCATAACTTTATCTTTCTTTATAGCTGAACAATATTTCATTGTCGGTATATACCACATTTTATTTATCCATTTATCTGCTGATGGGCACTTGACTTATTCCTATCTATTGGCTATTGTGAATAATGCCGCAATAAACATTGGTATATAAGTATCGATTTCAGTCCCTGCTTTTAATTCTTTTGGGCATATAGGAGTGGAATAGCTGGGCCAACTGGTCAATCTATGAGTAACTTTTTCAAAAACCACCACAGCTTTTTTTACATTTTGAATGTATCTTTTAACTATGCTTGATTTTGTAACATCATGCATTAATCATTTAGAAAATATTGGTTCACTGAGTTACGTAGATCTTCTAAATGTTTACACATTTTTGTGTAATATCACCACTAATTTCATCAGAACAGTCTTTATCGAGAGGCAATCAAGCTCACAACGGCAGATACAAGTTTCTAAAATTCTACGTCTGAATAATCACACTTTGGTCAGAATAATCATAGTTTGTCAGTCATTCTTTTATGTAATAATTATATTCCATAAAAAAAGCAGCTATGTCAGTTCACAGCACAAATAATCTCACAAAGGACTACATCGTCATATTTCGGTAAACAACAGAGCTGCTTTTTTGCATATTTTTCATTTCATTCCATGGAATATTAAAAAGACATATTCTCACTCAAGAGTTGAGATTTAGTAAAATTAATAATTTTTACCTCTTCACTAAGGACATTCTTTTTTTTTAATTGTACTTTATTGTACTTCAGTTTACAGAACAAACTCGTTTCTCATTAGTCAGTACACATATTGTTTTTTGACATTGGTTAACAACTCCACAACATGTCAACACTTTCCCTTCTCAAACTTGGGTTCCCTATTACTGGCTTTCCTGTTCCCTCCTGCCTTCTAGTCCTTGACCCTGGGCTGTTGTGTCCCTTTAGTCTAGTTTGTTTTATGGGCCTGTCCAATCTTTGGCTGAAGGGCGAACCTCAGGAGTGACTTCATTACTGGGCTGAAAGGGCATCCAGGGGCCATACTCTCAGGGTTTCTCCAGTTCCCATCAGGCCAGCAAGTCTGGTCTTTCTTTTTGAGTTAGAATTTTGTTCCACATTTTTCTCCAGCTCTGTCTGAGACCCTCTATTGTGATCCCTGTCAGAGGAGTCAGCGGTGGTAGCCGGGCACCATCTAGTTGTACTAGACTCAGTCTGGTGGAGGCCATGGTAGATGCAGTCCATTAGTCCTTTGGACCAATCTTTCCCCTGTATCTTTAGTTTTCTTCATTCTTCCTTGCTCCCAAAGGGGTGAGACCAGTGGAGTATCCTAGATGGCTGCTTTTAAGACCCCAGATGTTATGCACCAAAGTAGGATGTAGAACATTTTCTTTATAAACTATATTATGCCAATTAAGCTAGATGTTCCCTGAGACCATGGTCCCCACAGCCCTCAGCCCAGCAATGTGTTCCCTAAGGGAGTTTGGATGTGTCCATAGAACTTCCATGACCTTGCGTTGTACAAGTTGTGCTGGCTTCCCCGGTATTGTGTACTGTCTTATCCTTCACCAAAGTTACCACTTATCTACTGTCTATTTAGTATTTTTCCATCCCCACTCCTCCCCTCCCTTGTAACCATCAAAGATTATTTCTTTTTGTCTGTAAACCTTTTCATGAGTTTTTGGAGTAATGATCTCATACGATATTTGTCCTTTTGTGATTGACTTATTTCACTCAGCATAATGCCCTTCAGATTCATCCACGTTGTGAGATGCTTTACAGATTCATCTTTGGTTTTTACCGTTGTGTAATACTCCATTGCGTGTACGTACCACAGTTTGATTATCCATTAATCTGTTGATGGGCATCTAGGTTGTTTCCTTTGATTATCCATTTATCCATTGGTGAGCATCTAGGTTGTTTCCATCTTTTTGCTATTGTGAATAATGCTGCAATGAACATGGGTATGCATACGTCTATTCATGCAATGACTCTTATTTTTCTAGGATATATTCCTAGGAGTGGGATTGCTGGATCATACGGTTTTCTATTTCTAGCTTTCTAAGGAAGCGTCATATCATTTTCCAAAATGGTTATATCATTTTGCACTCCCACCAGCAGCACATAAGAGTTCCGATCTCCCCTCTGTCTCTCCAACATTTGTTATTTCCTGTTTTATTGATTCGTGTCAGTAACGTCAGGGTGATATGGTATCTCATTGTGGTTTTGATTTGCCTTTCTCTAACGGCTAGAGATCGTGAGCATTTCCTCATGTGTCTGTTGGCCACCTGAATGTCTTCTTTGGTGAAGTGTCTGTTCACTTCCTTTGCCCATTTTTTCATTGGATTATTCATCTTTTTGTTGTAAGGGTGTCGGATTTTCTTGTAGATAGTAGAGGTTACACCTTTGACTGATTTGTAACAGCCAAAAATTTTTCCCAGTCTGTAGACTCTCTTTTTACTCTTTTGGTGAAGTCTTTTGATGAGTATAAGTGTTTGATTTTTAGAAGACCCCAGTTATCTAGCTTATCTTCTGGCGTTTACGTGTTGTTGGTTGTGATTTGTATATTGTTAATGTTGTGTGTTAGGGCCTCTAGCATTGATCCTATTTTTTCTTCTATGAAGTCACAGTTTTTGGCTTTATGTTTAGGTCTTTGATTCATTTTGAGTTAGTTTCTGTGTATGGTGTGAGGTATGGATCCTGTTTCATTTTTTTGCAGATGGACATCCAGTTTTGCCAGCACCCTTTGTTAAAAAGACTGTCTTTTACCAAGTACATTCTTAAATGAAACTGTCTTATTTTTTTTGTAAGCATGTAACAGTGAAGAATACAATGACTACCTCCTTGATTTGTGGTAAGGTGCTGGTAGTTTTATCCACCATTGTTTTTACAACATCAGTGCAAATGTCAACACAGAGGAAAAAGCAAATAACTTTTTAACGTTATTATGAAAATAGTTTTGACCTTACAGACAACTGGAAAGGACCTTGAGGAATCCAAGGGTCCGCAGATCATGCTTTTATGACTGCCGATGTAAAGGTTTTTGACTGCCAAATTGCTTTCCAGAAAATTTATATGGCAATCAGCAGTGTATCAGAGAATGTATCTCACACACATTTGTCAGTAGGAAGCATTATTTTTTAATTTGTTTGGTAAATTAAAAGTAAATATTATTTTAATATGTATTTATTTGATTACAGACGATCATCACCACTTTCAAATCTTCTCTTAAACGTCATTTTCTCAATGAGGCCTTCCCTCACTATTTAAAATTGAAGCCCCAGACCTTTCCTAACCCCTTTCCATGCTTAATATTTCTCTATACACTTGTCATCATCTGAAATATCAATTTTTTACTTATTCCATTTATTTATCTGTTCTCCCCTCCCCCACCATCATAATATAACTTCCATGAGAGAAGGGATTTTTGGTTTTGTTCACTGCCGATTGCCTGTCTAGAGTGTAGAACAGCACCTAAACCAATTGCCACTGAGTCGATTCCAACTCATAGTTGATCCTATAGGACAGAGTAGAACTATAGGACAGACCCTATAGGACAGAGTAGAATGGCCCCATAAGGTTTCCAAGGAGCAACTGGTGGATTCAAACTGCCGACCTTTTGGCTAGCAGCTGAGCTCTTAACCAGTACAGCATCAGGGCTCCGGAACAGTGCCCAGCACATGCATAACAGGTGCTCGATAAACGTTTATTGTGCAGTTAAGAACTCGGCTGCTAACCAAATGACGGGCAGTTCAAATCCACCAGCCATCCATTGGAAACTCTATGAGGCAGCTCTACTATGTCCTATAGGGTCGATATAGGATCACCACAAGTTGGAATCAACTCAACGACAATGGGATTGGTTTTTTTGCTTGTATGAATCAAAGAATATTGAACTTAATTACTTGTTTGTTAGCTAAATCATCTTCCGTGAATCAAGTGTCTCATATCATTTCTGTTGGTGTTTTAATGCTTTTGTACTTGATTCATATGTGTTCTTTCTATGCCACATGTTTTAAAATACGGTAATTCAGAATTTTTACAGTCTTTCTAGTTCAGTTGGAGTTGCCCTTAATAACCAAATGTGCATTGTGAATCTCTGAATGAGGATAATATAATGATGCAGTTGAAAGAATGTGGTCTCCTGTTTTTTCCCCAGATTTGCCAATTACTAGCTGCGTGACCTTAGACAAGTTATTCAATTTCTCTAAGTCTGATTTTTCTTCTATAAAATAGAAGTAATAATACCTCCCTTTCAGGTCTGCTACAACATTTGAAAAAATACATGTAAAGCCCCTAGCATGGTACCTGAAGCATAGTACGTGTTCAATAAATTATAATACGGTTCAGAGGCTTTTTGGATGAAAATTTGAGCTTGGTTCAGATTGACAGGTAGTAACCAGGGGTGAGCCTTGTAAAGGAAAGGAAAGGGAAGACGTATTTTTAGGAAACAAAGGCTGTGTTCTCTTTGGTAGCACATAAACTAAAATTCAAAGCATTCTTGCACAGCCTCTGTGCAGGGATGATTCAAATCAGGGATATGTTCCATATTTTTTAAAATGTGGATGGGAAAGATAACAGTTACTTGTGGGGAGTCAGAGAGGAACGTGGGAGATGGGATGGAGAATTTAACTCTATGTTAAGGTTATTTTATATTTTTTAATAATCTGAAGCGAGTTTGATATTGTGAAACAGGAAATAACTAATCCACACTGGTAAGCAGTCTGTAAACTAAGGCTTCATTGCTTACTACTTGGAAGGACTTGAGTTCAAGAATTGCACAGTCATGGTTCCCTTCCCATTCATGGAGTGTTACTAAAGAGTTTGAGCAGGGGACGACATGGACAGATAATCTCTGACGGTTATAATGTGGACTTGAGGGCTGCAAAATGGGAGGAGGTAGAACCATTCAAGGGACTGTTCCAAAAATCCAGGTGAAAAATGGCAAATATGTGAACTAAGGCTGTCAGAGGAAGGAGGCTAGTAGGGAAAGTATTTAAGAAATATCAAAGTTGTCATGTTTCTTATAAAATAAAAGGATGTAGTTCAGCAGGATGAAGTGATGGACATTGGGAGTAACCACTCCTTTGAGCTCCAGACTCCTACCCTATGTCCTACTTGACCTCTCCACTTAGATGTCAAATGGGCATCTACTTTCAACATTTCCTCTTCCCAAATTTGTTCTCCCACCCCAACTTCTTCATTTCAGTAAATGGTACTACCATTTACTTAGTTGTTCAAGCTAAAAACCTAAAATCATCCTCAATTTTTCTCTTTCTCTCACCAGCCAGTCTGCTACATCAAATCTATCAGCAAAGCCTGTGGCTCTGCCTTTAAAAATTAGCCTGACCACTTCTGTCCATTTCCATTGTACTCACCTTTGTCCAAACCAGTTCTACTATAGGGGTCTCCTAATTGTTCTTTTTGTTTCCTCTCTTGTTGTTCTTGTTAGCTGTCATTGTGTCAGCCCCTGACTTATGACAACCCCATGCACAATGCAATTGGACCATTGTGATCCAGAGGGTTTTCACTGGCTGATTTTTCAGAAGTAGATCACCAGGTCTTTCTTCCCAGTCTGTATTAGTCTGGAAACTCCACTGACACCTGTTCAGCATCAAAGCAACATGCAAGCCTCCATTAACAGACGGGTGGTGGCTGCGCGCGTGAGGCGCACTGGCCAGGAATCAAACCTAGGTCTCCCACATGGAAAGTGAGAATTCTACCACTGAACCACCACTGCCCCTGACTATAAGCTACTTGAGAATAAAGTCTTTCTTGTTTTGTTACTGCTGAATCCTCAGGGTCCAGAACTGTGCCTAATAAATAAATAAATAAACCAAACCCACTGCTGATGAGTTGATTTCAACTCATAGCGACTCTGTAAGACAGAGTAGGACTGCCCCCACTGGGTTTCCAAGGAGGGGCTTACCCAATATCCCACCAGAGGTTCCTAGAACTATGCCTACCACCTAGTAATCACTCACTAAATACTTTTTGAATAAATGAATGAATGAATGAGAGCTAGAAGTCAAGGATGGAAGTTTCCTGCGAGGACCTAAAGACGTTCTCAAGTTTCTGCTGGTCCCATTCCCTCAGGTGGAAAATGAAAGGGCAGAGGCATGAGAAGGAGTCTGCCTTGGAGGAAGTGGCGATGGGAAAGATGGTGAATCTGAGAGGAAGTCAGGCAGTCTCTCTACAGGCCATGAGGAAACCTTTCAAGACTCCAGTCTATTAGGTGGAACTTCAAAGGCTTATGCCCATTCTTTCTTATCACACTTCTGAAATGTCTCCTAAAATACCTGCTTTGTAGTGTTTAAAGTCCTCTTAACAAACATTAAGTCGCTTATCCTCAAAACCAAATAATGAGGTAGGCTAGATAGTATTCTCAGCATATTCATGAGGAAATTGAGGTTCCAGGAGGTCCTGTGACTGTCTCAGGCCCCCTTTCCCTGAGGGCACATAACAGAGTAATGTCTAGATCCCAGCTGTCCTGATTGCTAGTCCATGGTGTGCCCATTGATTCAGGACAGTCTGTTGGTTCTGCAGTCTGTCTTCTACATTTCCTGGTTCTAAAAGTGGTTAGAGGGTGTAAAAAATACAAGTTACTCCCCAAGCTACTAGGCAGACAACTGGCTGTCTCCTCACGTAGCCCGACCCCTCTCACCTTTTGTTTTCCACCAAGAGACTGAATATACAAATACACAAGACCATATATGACAATAGAACTCTGACCCACAACTTTTGCAGCAGCCAATCCAGGAAGCCAAACCACAACCTCTGCAGCAATTGACTTAAAATGTCAGGACTTGGTCAAGAACTGCCAAATTTCCTGCTTTTTGTTCCCCTTTTCCTCACTTCCAACTCAGGACCAGAAAAAGCCAAATATGAGCCCTGGTTTACCTTCCTCATGTCAACAAACCCCAATCAGAGCATACCTGAAGCCTTCCCTTTTTCCCCTATAAAACTTTCCCACTCTCCTACCTGCTTCGAGTCTCCACTGAACGCGAGTGATGGTGGCTCACTCCCTTGCCTATATAGCAAGCTCTGAATCAGTAGACTCCTCTCTTATTTCCTCTCCACTGAATGGATAACAAAAGACCAAGATATTATAAAGCCAAATTATGAAAAGGGCATCAGTTATTAAACATTTGTAAAAACGTACAATTGTTTTAGTACGTCTCATAAACACCTTGTAAAGTACTGAGATCCCCCTTTTAAAGTTTAGAAAATTGAGAAAGAACCAGGAGACTAAGTGAATTGCACAGAGCTAGGATTAGAACATAAACCCCCTGGGTTTGAGGTCTGTTGTTTATCTACTGAGCTCTGGCTGCACTTTGGAATCACTACCATTTTAGAGCAGTTTACTCTGGGTTGAGTGAATATTAAGAAGTAGATCATATTTCAGCCTGGCAGGCGCTAAAGTATTGTTTTTAGTTTGTTTTTGTAAGTTTTAGTAGGCGACATATGGATTCCATTAACTTTATTATGGAGTACAATGTTGAAAATAGTTTCTTTTCCAAAAAATTTTCACCGTAATTTAACGTTTTAAAGTTCAGCACACACCATCAATCCTTGATACTTGTTTTTCTCAAAGTTGTACCTTTTTCCTCTTCACTGCAGGGGGGAGGTAGGGGGCCATAAATCCGGTAAGGGGTAGGTATGTTCCGTTAGCGCAGCTGGGGACAGCTTCCAGAGCCGTGTAAAGGGTAAGGGAGAGGCAGGTATAAGAGTGCTGGGCAAAGTCCCTCTACTGTAGGGGCTTCCTTTTTTATTTTTATTTTTTAAAGATGAGACACTTTTTGTTTTTTCCCCAAGTCTAAAGATTTCTGATGATGTTGACTGAAAAAGTTGTGAAGAAAACTAATCCCATGCCATCTTAATGAACGCTGGTATGCACGAGTCCATTACTGCTGCCACTGTGTATTTTGAGTGCCTTCCAACCTAGGCAGCTCATCTTCCAGTGCTGTATCGGACAATATTGTGTTGTGATCCATAGGGTTTTCACTGGCTAATTTTTGGTAGTAGATCACCAGGTCTTTTCTCCTAATATGTCTTAGCCTAGAAGCTCAAACTGGAGTATGACAGCGCATCCCTAAAAGGTAGGGGGAGATGGGAAAGGGTGACTGTCTTTGTAGCTTCATGCTGTCTGCAAAATTGCTCCTGTCCCTGCTCCTCTCTACCTTGGGGCATACAAAAAGGAGGCTGTGTGGCACCAGGATTTGTCCTGTGACCTGGTCAGTCCAGTGTAGAATGCCCTAGTGGTTTCTTAGGAGACACTGGCTGAAGCTAAAAAATGTTGCAGCACGTATAGTTCTATTTGTTTGCCCAGTCTCTGGAATCCTCTCATTCACTTATTCACCCTCGTTCCTTCATTTATCAACTTATACTGTTGTTATTGTTGCCTTCAAGTCGGCTCCAACACATCATGACCCCATGTACAACAGAATAAAATGTTGCCTGGTCCTACAGCCATCTTTACAACTGTTGGTATGCTTGAGTCCAGTGTTGCAGCTACTCTGTGTATTTTGAGTGCCTTCAACCTAAGGAGTGCGTCTTCCAGCACCATATCAGACAATATTCTGTTGTGATCCATAAGGTTTTCATTGGCTAACTTTCAGCAGTAGATCACCAGGCCTTTCTTCCTAGTCTGTCTTAGTCTGAAACTATGGGTGGCCCTGCTGGTATTTGAAATACCAGTGGCATAGCTTCCAGCATCATAGGAACACACAAAGCACCACAGTACAACGAACTGACAGATGAAGTTAAATAACACCTCTCTTTGGGAGAGCCCAGATTCTGTTGGTATTACATTATTCTTTCAAGTTTCTTCATTTTTTTTCTTTTTTTAAATAAGTTTATTATGTATTGTTTGCTGTTGTGTGCCATCGAGTCAGTTTCGACTCATAGCAACCCTACATGACAGAGTAGAGCAGCCCCATAGGGCTTCCTAAACTGTAAACTTTACAGCAACAGTCTTTTCTCCTGTGGAGCTTTTGGTGGGTTCCAACCACTGATTCTTTGGATTAGCAGCAGAGCACTTAACCATTGCACCACCAGGACTGCTTTTATTATGCATAAGTGTGCCTAAAAGACCTGCAAACATGTGTGATCGGGTATGGGTTGTGATAGCTGGAAATGAGTAAGGGTTTCCTTTTTTCTTTTGTTGGTGAGAGTGAAGCTGGGTTTTTAGGGATTGTGAGAACAGGTGAAGTCTCTGAGGAGATGGGCAGCTCAAGCAGAGCCTTCTAGTTCCACCTGTCTCCCATTTCACAAGGGAGCCAAGCCCCTGTAGGCAGAGGGGATGCTGGAAGGGAACATAGGTCTCAGGAGATTAGGGGTTGAGAGTGGTACTGAGGGAAGATGAGCAAGTAGGATGAGAGGCAGCATAGGCCTGACCTATAAAAGATCGCACCACTCCTAACTTTCACCATTCTTGTCTGGCTGCATTTTGGGCTTTCTGCCATCCCTTGAAAAGGAAGCTAGCAGGAGTTGTTACAGCAGAAACAGCAAGGTCAGAGAGGCAGAGGTCGAGATTGGGCAAGACCTCAGCTCTTTGACCTGTATTTCTCCTCTCCTTTACAACACTGTAAAGGACAGAACAGAGAACTACCCCACAGGGTTTCCAAGGCTGTAATCTCTATGGAAGCAGACTGCCACATTTTTCTCCTGCGAAGCAGCTGGTGAGTTCAAACCACCTACCTTTCAGAATTAACAGCTGAGCTCTTAACCACTGCGCCACCAGGGCTCCTTGAAAACAAATAGGCATAAGCTCTAGCCACAGGTAAAAGGCAAACAATAAATGACTCTAATGTGTAAAAAGATGAAGTGCTAATCACTAGGCACTGCCAATGTTTCTGCAAAGACAAATTATCCATATAAAAAGGTGGTTTCAAATATAAAGTTGCTTAGGTAATTCTGCTGGCCTTTGATAAAGATGATATTTGCATCTAATCACCAGAACACAAGCCTTTACTTTCTATTATTTAAATGTAAATGAATGTTTCTCATAGAGATCAGATGGAAAACAAATGTTTACTAAAAACATTATAAATCGCATTACAGCAAGATTGAAACTCAAAATTGGACCCCACTCCCCCCCCAAAGTCTGGTGGTTTGTGTTACTAGATGCATTGTTTTCAGAGGCACACCCCTGCCCGTGGCAGTACAGTGCGGTGACAAGGCTGGAGCCCTCCGTTCTAGTTTTTGGCTCTTTTGCTAACTGATATGATAATTTGGGGACAGATAACTTAGATTCTGAGCCTTAAGATGACTAAAAAGTACTCTAAAAGTCACCTTAATTAAAAATTAACCTTTTAAAAATACAAGAGCACAACTGAAACCACATTCTATTAGTTCACCCCGTCTACAGGCTGGGTAAATGGTCTACCGCCACCTGAAGGAGGGAAATAAACAAAATTAAAATGTGCATCTACTGATCCTTCAGCACATGGCCCTTGTTAAAAAAAATAGCATACGCTTCATCGCTGTGTACCTGGATTGTATCCCAGTCTCCTAAAAAATGCATACAAATGGCATCTTGCTGGATTTTCTCCTCGTGATACAGAAACTGTTGCAGGTACAGCCGAAACACATAGCTGCCCATTGCTGAAAGGAATGACTTTCAGTAACTAGGTTTTAAAATCCAGTCATGATCATTCATCAAGTGTCTCCTATGTGCCCCTATTATGTATGAGGGAATTAGAGAAATGCTGCTCTCTAAGATTAAAAAAAAAAAAAGGAGCCCTGGTGGTACAGTGGTTAAGCACTTGGCTGCTAACCAAAAGGTCTACTGCTCGAACCCACCGTCGCTCCGTGGCAAAATCCAGCCTTGGAAACCCTACGGGACAGATCTACTCTATCCTGTAGGGTCACTATGAGTTGGAATCGACTTAATGGCAATGGATTTGGTTTTTTGGTTTTATGATAACAAAGTCTAGTGGTGAAATATATAAGCAGATAAATTCAAAGATGCCGTGGAAGTGTTTTTCTAATGATATAAACCAAGAGCAGTACTAGAAATCATGGAGGAATAACACCTGTTTGGGGGAGAGTTTGGGAAGGCTGTGGTGGAGGTGATGTTTGGCTGGGTCTTGAAGGATGAGTAGAAATTTACCAGGTGAAGAAGGGAAAGAGTATCACAAACAGAGGGAATAGCATGGCCTATGAAAGTGCCTGGCACATGTCAGAGATGGTGAAAAGGATTGTGTACTACAGCCCAGGTTTTGTGGAAGAGATGGTAGATGGGAGGGTGGTTAGGGTGGGGCTAGAGTGTGGGGAGTCTTGTTATGCCACTCTCCATTTGTAATGACCCTTATAGGTGACAGTGGGGCTACAGAAGTGGGTTTTTTGTTTTGTTTTGTTTGGCTTTAAATAACAGAAATTTATTTTCTCACAGTTCAGGAGGCTGGAAATCCAAATTCAGGGCACCTTTTCTAGGGGAGCAGATACCCTGGTGGTGTAGTGGTTAAGAGCTATGGCTGTTAACCAAAAGGTTGCCAGTTCAAATCCACCTGGTGCTCCTTGGAAACTCTATGGAGCAGTTTTACTCTCTCCTATAGGGTTACTATGAGTCAGAATGGACTAGACAGCAACTAACAACAACAGCTCTAGGGGAAGGCTTTCTCTCTGTCAGCTCGGGGGGAAGGCCCTCGTCTTTTCACCTTCTGTTCCAGATCCCTTGGTGATCTCCACGTGGCATCTATCTTCTCATTTGTACTTGCTTGTCTCTGTGCCTAAACTGCTTGTTTTTTCATTGTACTTTAGATGATGGAGATTTACAGAGCAAACTAGTTTCTCATTAAACAATACATATATTATTTTGGACATTGGTTGCCAACCCTACGACATGTCAACACTCTCTCCTTCTCAGCCTTGGGTTTCCCATTACCAGCTTTCCTGTCCCCTCCTGCCTTCTTGTCTTTGCCCCTGGGCTGGTGTGCCCATTTAGTTTCGTTTTGTTTTATCGGCCTGTCTAATTTTTGGCTGAAGGGTGAACCTCAGGAGTGACTTCATTACTGAGTTGTGTCCGGGGGCCACACTCTCGGAATCTCTGTCAGAGCAGCAAGTATGATCTTTTTTTTTTTTGAGTTAGAATTTTGTTCTACATTTTTATCCTGCTGTGTCCAGGACCTTCTACTGTGATCCCTGTCAGAGCAGTCGGTGGTGGTAGCCTTGTACCATCTGGTTGTACTGGACTCAGTCTGATGGAGGCTGTGGCAGTTGTGGGCCGCTAGTCTTTGGACTTAACTTTCCCCTGTGTCT
This sequence comes from Loxodonta africana, assembly GCF_030014295.1. NCBI lineage: Eukaryota > Metazoa > Chordata > Mammalia > Proboscidea > Elephantidae > Loxodonta > Loxodonta africana. The sequence goes on along the minus strand of NC_087345.1, from coordinate 126,456,143 downwards.
TTGGTTTTCTTCATTCTTCCTTGCTCCAGATGTGGTGACATCAATGGAGTATCTTTGATGGCACAAAGGTGTTTTAATTGGAGTTGTGCATAATGGGTGTTGTCTGTTGTGTTTTTACAGTAACTTGAGGTCATATGGAGAGAATGTGTGACCTAGGAGTACAGTAAGGAGAAGCAAGTCATGGAGACCAAACAGGAGGTGGCGGTGGGAATGTCTGAACTTGAGAAGCATTTTTGTGGGAGAATAGATAATATTTGGTAACAGCAGTATTCTGTTGTACATAGGGTTGCTATGAGTCAGAACCAACTCAAAGGCACCTAACAACAACAACAATGGATGTGGAAGCTGAGGGAGAGGATAGAGTATGACTTTGAAGTATCCAAATATTGGGAGACTGGGTGGAGGGTAACATGATTAAGAGATGAAAGAACACAGGGGAACAGGATGGGTCCTCTTCTCCAGTGCACCCCTGACTAATGAGTAACCATAAACTTTGGCACAGGTGGTCAGTGACCCAACAAGACAAGATCTCAGTGACTGAGAAAGTAGAGGAAGCTCACCCCAAAATAAAACCACTGTCTCTTAATTTCCATGCTTTTGGCTCAAAGTATCATTTGGTTCAACACCATTTAAAGGGTGTTATCTAGAATACGGAAACCCTGGTGGTGTAGTGGATAAGTGCTATGCCTGCTAACCAAAAGGTTTGCCGTTTGAATCCACCAGGCAATCCCTGGAAACTCTATGGGGCAGTTCTACTCTGTCCTATTGGGTCGCTATGAGTCGGAATCGACTCGATGGCAATGGGTTTTTGGTTTTTATCTAGAATATGTCTGATCTACCGAAAACTTCTTTTTGGTTATATTGTGTATCACTCCAATTATAAGAATATAAAGAGTGAGAACTCTGGGGCCAGATTACCTGGGCCAGTGACTTCAGGCAAATCACTTAAGCCTCTCTGTGCCTCAATTTCCTCAGCTATAAAATAAGGATAAGAATTCTTCATAAGGTTGTTGTAGGAATGAAATGAGTTATACCCACTCCTCACTTATCAACATGATTAAGTTCCAAAGACCAGGTTGTTATGAGAAAATTGGCATTATGTGAAAATGTAGGATGACCACATCAGATTGCAAAATGGAAGATGACTGTCATTACATAACTGCCGAAGTATATTACATAACTTCCAAACCGCTGAGAATCCTGGCCCAGCGAAGTTGACATACAATCTTAACCATCACAGCCAGCATTACTCTTGCCTTGCACCTCGGCATTCGTTACTACCAGATGTACATTGTTAATGTACAAAATAGTCAGACAGTAGATTTTCTACTATTGTCATAAATGTGACGTATCGGGTAACGAGATTGTCAATAAATGAGGAGTAAGTGTACTATATATAAAAATGTGCCTGGCACGTAGTAAGTACCTTATAAGTGTTTGCTATCATCATTAATTAGTAATGGAATACTTGACTAAAGGTGGCACAAATAAAATAGATTATCACAGAACAAAATTGGGGGTAGGCACTTCAGAGTTGAGGACCAAATTCTTCCCATGTCCTGCTCTGCCATTCTCAGCATGTTAGTGATGTGCTAGGAATCTCTTCCTCATCATGGCAGGAAGGCTACAGTAACTCCCAGTATCAAGTCCTTACACAACCAGCATTCCAAGCACGAAACAAGTGGACGGGCGCAAAAAGGGCTTTCCTCCTGTGCAACCCTCTCTTATCAAGGAGGAAACTTTCCTGGAAGCCCCCAGTAGGTTTCCTTTCAGCCCGAACTGGGTCACAGGCCCATCCCTAACTACAAGAGGGGCTGGGAAAAAGAGACTCTGGCACTTCCAACCTATAACAAATGAAACAAAAGTAGCAGGTAGGGATGGCTTTTGAGTAGAGAACTGATAGTGCCCACCACAGTCTGGGAGCCAAAGAATTTCAAATTCAGCCTCACTCAGGCCAGGAGTAATACACAAACAAGAACATGGCAGTGTTTCCTATCTCAGAGTGAATAACCCATAGGCTTAGGTCTTCAGGAGTCATCAGCTGTTTTAAAATTAGCTTTTTAATAAGCTCTGGTGGCACAGGGGTTAAGAGCTATGGCTGCAAACCAAAAAATTGGTAATTCAAGTCCACCAGTCACTCCTTATGAACCCTACGGGGCAGTTCTACACTGTGCTATAGGCTTGCTATGAGTCGGAATCAACCTGACAGCAACGAGCTTGGTTTTTAATAAGCCAGTGGAGTATCTTGTTGGTAAAACGTGGAGAGAGGGTATTTTTGAGCAAGGGGACATTCTTAGTCTTCTCACCTGTTCTAGGCTGCCACCTTCCCTTCTCACAAACCAAAGGAGGGGCTCATGATTCAGCACACCTTGTCTGAGAGGTTGGTAAGCCAGTCACTGTTAATCTAAAAGACACTAAAGGCAGGTGTCTTCCCTCTTGATTGTCCCTTGCAGCAGTCTCACCCACTGTGATGAGGGTGATAAGCACAGAGAGCTGAGTGCAAAGAGCAGCTCTATCTGAGAAGTATGTCTTAAATCCAGCTGCTCTCCTACCGTCTACATCCCCACAGCCCATGGCATCTCTCACCTGAACTACTGCTTGCTACAGCCTCTGATCTGGTCTTCCCATCATTTCTCCACTGAAAGAAAGACCATAGCAAGGTGGGCCGAGAGTGACAAGAGAACCAGGAAAGCCTTATTTCCATTCTCCAAATCTATTAAAGAAAATGAATACCAAGACAGCTGGTTACTAATCTGATTCTGGCCTACATGTGAATATTCAATAAATGTTGAAATTAAATTGATTCAAGGTTTTATTTATTCAACCTACTTAAAGCTCATGTAAAACCCTTGGAGATTTGTGTCAAACCGTTAAGTTGGAAAATATATGAAAAGTAGTATTTCCAATAAACCAGCTTTCCTCTTAACATGCTTTATGAGCTTAGTGTAAAGCAGTGGGAAGGGGGAGCACAATGGGTTGGGGGGGAGTAAGAGGTGAGGAGGAAAGAGGAGAAAAGTCTATTTCTGTTATTGTCTACACTTGTCTTCATTCTATCTATTAGCCAGCTACCGCCCTCTAGTGCTCACTGTATAAACTTTTCATCTGAATTCCATTTTTCTATTTAAAAACCCTGATGACATCCGAAGGGACCAAGTTTCTTGCTTTGCAGATAAGTAAACTCAAGCCCAGAGAGGTAAGATATTAAACTGATCCGAGGCAGCCTTCTAGACTTCGTTACCCCACCTGCAACTTGTCTGGCAAGCTTTCTTTATTGAAAGCATTTCTCAGAAACTTCATTAATAAAAATTACAGCATATTAATCACATAACAAAAATTTTAAGTGTTATAGGTTATTAAGGATCCCAGGTGGCGCAGTGGTTAAAGCACTTGGCTGCTAACCGAAAGGTTGGAGGTTTGAACGCACCAGCTGCTCCGTGGGAGAAAGATGCGGCAGTCTGCTTCTGTAAAGATTTACAGCCTTGGAAACCCCATGGGGCAGTTCTACTCTGTCCTACAGGGTCGCTATGAGTCAGAACCGACTCAACGGCAGCGAGTTTGGTTTGGATTTTGGTGGTGCAGTGGTTAAGTGCTCAGGTGCTAACTGAAAGGTCAGCAGTTCAAAGCCACCGTTCCACGGGAGAAAGATGTGGCAGTCTGCTTCCGTAAAGATTTACAGCCTTGGAAACCCTACGGGGCAGTTCTACTCTGTCCTATAGGATTGCTATGAGTCAGAATTCAACTAGTTGGCAGTGGGTTTTTCGTTTTGGATGTATAATTGCCAATGTCGTTGCAAATAAAGCTAAATTTGACTGCTTGTCAAGTTTAGCTAAGGATTTACAGATATTATTTTTACATTTTAAACTTGGTACCTGTTTAGAAAATGTCTATATTACTTTAATTCCTAATTTAAAAAATTATTGTGGTAAGATATGCAGCAAAAAGTCAGTATTTTAACTTTTTTTTTTAACTAAACTGCTTTTATTCACAAGATTAGTTGTTTTGTCTGCATTTGATTTCACTAAATTATCAGGGGCAAGCTCAGGATTTCCTTTCTAGGGTCATACTTTTTTTTTTTTTAATAATATTTTATCGTGCTTTCAGGGAAGGTTTACACAGCAGTTTAGGTTCCCATTCAACAACTGCTATACAAATTGGTCAGTGACATTGGTTACAATTTTCACAATTCATAAACATTCTTGTTTGTTCTGGTTGTTCCATTTCCACTAATCTAGTTTCCCCACCCCCTTACCTTGTCATCTTTGTTTAAGTAATTGTTGACTATTTGATCATTTTAACTACTTTTAAGTATACAATGCAATGACATTAATTACATTCACCATGTTGTCCAACCATCACCACCATCTATTTCTAAAAGTTTTTTCTAACCCCAAACGGAAACTCAGGGCCCCGTTAAGCAACAACTCCCCATTCCTCCTCCCTCTGAAGCCCCTGGTAACCCTAATAAGCTTTTGTCTCAACGCATTTGCCTATTCTAGATTTCAAATAAGCGGGCTCATATAATACTATATTACTGTTTTTAAAAAACAATTAGCTAGAACAGAATCAAAAGGTATTTGGCTATTTATCAGAACTGACTTACCGTCTCCCTGTAGGCTAGAATTCTTTTAGAATTCTCTCGAAGGAATCTCTCTGCTCACTGATGGGAAGAGGGGGTTTGTCATTTAAGTTTGGAGCACATATTTTCATCATTTAATCATTTTGCTGGTGGGAATTAATTGAAAGTTATCCAGCTGGATGTGTCACCTACAAGAACGTTACTGAGTAACAAAAGACTTATTCAAATATTTAATTGGAAAGAAACACATCTGGAATAAGTTTTATTGGGATTCATATAAAAGGAAAGTGAATCCATTAGAAGCAGTGTCATCAACAGTTGATTTTTGCTGGAACCAGAAATATTAACGAACCTAGGAATCATAACCGTCTTCCCTTGCATATGGCCAGTTGAGTTTTTCATTTTCAATCGCAATTTATTACTTCAGGTAGAACTTTGTTTTCAGCTAATATTTACAGACAGATCATCCATATTACCTAATTTAATTCTTTTTCCCCTCGTCCCTGAAAAATAAACAAAAAGAAGTAGTAGGGGAAATTTTCCTGCCTTCAAAACGCAGCCTCCTGCTAAGATCCAGGAGTTAGCAGAAAGGATGTATTTGTGCTACAAGTTACTAAATGAGTTAAGAGACACCTAGGTTCATCCTTAGATGTCCACGTAGATCCCATTGATCAAATAATCTAGTCGTGAGTAACGTTTCCTGTGGAGGGATTCTGAGAGCATTCTACCCAAGAGGACAAGGCCTATCATCAGGAACAGGACACCAAAGAGCAGGGTCCCAATGAGGAGCCACTTTTCAAAGGGAAAGCCATATTGACTTCGTGGAACGTTGCTCTGTGAGGAGCTGCCTGGATTGGCCTTCCCATTTTCCTCAGTAGCAGTTTTATCTGTAGTAAAGGAATCCACGTTTGATTGAGGAAGTGTAGCAAAGTTCTGTGCATCGCCTATGTTCAAAGTTAGGTTAGAGATTTCTCTAGAAGGCACCACTTCTGAGGTGACTTTCAAGTCTTTAGGTGCCTGAAAGGTGGTAGTTGGAACTGCTGTGGTAGTCATGCTAGCTTGGTGAGCTTGAGTAAAGTTTGTAGAAACAAGGGTTGTAGGCTTAGAAGTAATGGTTGTAACAGGCAGAGGTGTGGTGGCCACCTGTGGTTGAGAAGTTAGAGCAGGTATCACGGAAGGGATGGTGGGCTGGAGAACTGCGGGCTTTGGAGTAACGGTACGTGGAGAAACAGCAGCCGCTGTAATTGGGAATGGAGTCACATTTTCAAGCAGCAGATGAACTATTTTTTGTTTTGCGGAAAACTCTGAACTCTGCGACTGGCCTTTTTCTTTGTAAACAGGAAACTGTGTACTCGTTTGATCAATCTTGAATAGTTTCTCCAAGTGATCTGAGGACCCAAACTTCTGAGAAAGTGCATCTTTCCAGAAGGTACCAGTGGGCTTTGAATGACCTGTCAGATGAGAGGGTATGGGAGTGACTGCTTGTGAAGGCTGGCCATGTGAGAGAGAATCTTGGGCTAGCTCTTGATGTGGCAAGTCAGTTCTGGTCAAAGGGGCAAAATCTGAAAACATAAAGAAAATAAAAAGAAGACTTAAATATTTCCATGCTAAACCAGTTGCCATTGAGTCAGTTCTGACTCACGTTGACCTCATGTGTGTCAGAGTAGAACTGTGTTCCACAGGGTTCTTAATAGCTAATTTTTTGGAAGTAGATTGCCAGGCCTTTCTCCCAAGGCACCTCTGGGTGAACTTGAAACACCAACCTTTCCGTTATCAGCCGAGCATGTTAATTGTTTGCACCATACATGGACTCCGTTTCCATGCTAAGGTAGATTAAAAACTACAAACACATTGGCTTGTTCAGTAAGTCTCCAAACTGTTGATGCTTGGTATTTCACTGAAACTTTTGCAAAATGGAAAAACACAAATTGTTCAATCAAAACCTGATAACACTACTTCTCCCTCAGATAATAATGTGATTTATTTCTAGGATGATGGGATAGAAGAGAATAGAAATGTGTAGAGGAGGATCAGGCAAGTTGAGGAAGGGTGGGAATGCTCGAGGAGGTAGGCAAAGAGGGACTCAGCATGGACAGGAAGAGGTTTAGGGGGATGAGGACAGTTACATAGTCAAGGCCAGGGAAGAAAGCTGAGCAGGGGTGATGTGGCGGGAAGAAGACCAGCCTGAGATTGCAACAGCAAGAACTGGACTGGCAGGAAGAGGCTTGTGTGAGGCCCGATTCCGCAGGATATAACAACTGGAATCATAGAGCCAATGTCTCAGGTTACAAGGACAGTAGAAACAATCTTTAAAATCATGATGTGCTAGACATTTTGGCCAAATTGCTAAGATAAAGAGCAGAAAATCAGATACTCATGATTCCTGCTGAGGAGGAACCAGCTTCAGACCCTTCTCGTGCTGGAGTATTTAGAATTTTGCTCTTAAGACGCATGCACCATTTATTACAGCTCAACTAGAAAAAACTTGTTAATCGGGTGCCAGGAATGATCATGTGAATTGCTCCATATTATTTGGCTACTTGGCTAACAATTTCACTTATACAAGAACTGCAGAAAACACAAGGAAAGAAGCAGAGGGATTTCCTAGCATTACTGGCTCACTCTTTCTGGCCTTTTTCCCCTTCTCCTCTTCCTTGACTTCCCACTTTGCTGGTTTCTAACCTAGACCTTACTCTTCTCTCTCCTAAACAAAGAGACCCAGAAGCAAGTTCAGATTTGTAACACTGTTTGCCTACTCTCTCAGCACCATACCTTTAAGAGATCCTTTAGAACTATCACTTATTAATCCATCCAGGACCAGGGTCAGCAAACTATGGCCCTCGGGCCAAATCTAGTGACTTGCCACAGTTTTGTATGGCTCGTCACCTAAGAATGACTTCTACATTTTTAAATAGTTGGAAAAAAAAAAGACAAATATTTTGTGAAATGTGAAAGTTACATGAAATTTAAATTTCAGTGTTCATAAATAAAGTTTTATTGGGGCACATTCATGTTCACTTACTTACGTATTGTCTATGGCTGCTTTTATGCAGGATATACTACATGGCTCACAAAGCCTAAAATACTGGACTGAAAAGCCTAAAATACTTATTAGTTGGCCCTTTACAGAAAAAGTCTGCCGACCCCTGCTCTAGATACAGTACTCTACTCTAAAATAGAATTTGGATTCCTGAAGTTCCTCTTTCCTCTAATATTGCTGAAGAGTTTTTGCTACAGGGTGATATCACATTCATAGACATTGTGTAACCATGTGATAACAGTATCTGCATTTTTAGGTAAAGGAGCCCTAGTGGCGCAATGATTAAGTGCTCAGCTGCTAACCAAAACGTTGGCAGTTTTAACCCACACAATGTATTACAGCCTAGAAAACCCTATGCAGCAGTTCTGTTCTGTTACGCGGTCACCATGAGTCAAAAACCAACCCCATGGCACACAACAAGAACTACCACCTGTTTTTAGAAAGAATCAGATATTTGAAAAAAGAGCAGCTATCAACATAATTCATTTTAAAGTTAAAAAAAAAAGACTAATATGTAAATGTTCTGTGATGTGTGTGAAATCAGAACTTAAATAAGGCCATTGGCAAAAGTGGCCAAAAACAGCTGTTTTCCTTCTCCAGAATACAGGCTCATAAATAAAGCAAAGCTAGGGCTACTCCCATTTCTTTCTTTTTTATTGTGCTTTAAGTGAAAGTTTACAGATCAAGTTAGTTTCTCACAGAATAATTTATACAAACATTGTTATGTGACCCTAGTTGCTCTCCCTATAATGTGACAGCACACTCCTCCTTTCCACTCTGTATTTCCCATGTCCATTCAAACAGCTCCCGTCCTTCTCTGCCTTCTCCTCTTGCCTCCGGACAGAAGCTGTCCATTTAGTCTCATGTATATACTTGGGGCAGTTCTACTCTGTCCTATAGGGTTGCTATGAGTAGGAATCGACTTGACGGCAATGGATTTGGTTGGTTTTTTAATCTACTTGAGCTAAGAAGCACACTCTTCATGAGTATCATTTTATGTCTTATAGTCCAGTCTAATCTTTGTTTGAAGAGTTGGCTTTGGGAGTGGTTTTAGTTTCGCAGTCCCATTTCTTGATAAGATTCATCTTGGCAAAGATCCCAGAACCATGCAGGGATCCTCAACACCTGCTCCATTTACTTCACTCATTGATGTTTGCCATTGAGGCGTGGTGCTTTCAATGGGAAACAGCCCTCTGCTCTCAACCCCTCTTTGAGCTTCATTTTCAAGTGACTTCACTGGGTAAAAAAATTAGGGACAGACTATTACTTGAAACCAGCTGAGCAAACAGGCTCCCAATTTATCCTATTTCTGAATTCCCCTATTCTTTCAGCCCATAGTAGAAACGACATACCACAAAGCTGCCAAAAAAGAAAAAAAAAAGATAACAAGTTGCAATGGTTTTGACGAATGAACAGAGTCCACTGTCATCTTTCAAACTTGTAGTCTGTAAGTATTAGTCAATCAGTTATAGGAAATAGGGTTCATCTGGGAACAAATCATCAAACAGATATCTATATTTAATTTCACTCAACACAGGAGGTAGATATTCGTTTTAATGGAGTGATCTCAATCTATCAACACGGGCAGATCAATAAATAAACACCCTGAATTACAAATACAACTGTAAACATCCCGTAGATATAAACAGTCCGCTGCACACTGTGTCTGGCGTTGGTCCCACTTTGACGGTAGATGGCAAGCAACCTGTTCTGGCCTAATGCGCCCCCTGGTGGCTACTACATGAACAGTCGTATTCTTTTTCCACTTCATTCTCTTCACACTTGTATTTAAAAGGTTTATGCACCTGCCAAGTCCCCTTTTCTCCCATTTCCATTGGAGAGAATCTTTGACACATACTTTCTCTTTTAGATATACATTATAAAGCAATAACATTATAGAAGTATTGTGAAAAACAGAAAACAAATTCAACTATATCTCTAGCATCGTATCCTAGCAACTGTTATTATTTCTGTATACCTTGAAGTTAAAAAATGTGTTTTCATATAATTGCAAAACGACTGGGTATTTTTCACTTGAAATTTAGGTAAAAATTTCTTTTATTTATATACCCAAAACTTATTTTTAATATCTGCATTGTATTTCCTCAGGCGAATCCACCACAATTTACCCAACCATTCCCTGACAACTGGTAACTTACGCCACTTCTAGTTCTTCACTTTTTAAGCTAATGATACAATAAATAGCTTCCACATCCCAAAAAAGGGGCATGTCACTCTCTCAAGCACCAATGTCTTTCACCAACCAGTAAGCTCATGGAGAGTCAGCATTCAGAGCTTTAATTGGGGCCTCATTATGTTGGTATGATTGATCGAATCATTGCTCATGTGGTTGAACTCAACCTCCAGCCCCCTAACTCCCAACTTATGGTGAGTTTTTCTGGTATGGCCAGCCCCCACCTAAGAATCACCTCTAGTGCTGTTATAACAGAAATATCACCCTTTGGCCCCCATTCCGCCCTTTGGTCTCCAAAAATTCATGTCTTACCACATGCAAAACACATTCACCCCAACACATCATCCCAAAAGTCTTAAATCAACTCCAAGTCCAAAATCTCATCTTCTGAATCATCTAAATCAAATATGAGTGAGACTTTAGGTATATTCTACCCTGGGGCAAAATTTCTCTTCATCTGAGAATCTGTGAAATCTAGACTACAAGTTATGGGCTTTCAAAGTACAATGGTAGAACAGGCATTGGAGGGAAAGAAGTGATAACAGGCATCAAACAAGTCCAAAACTCGGCAGGACAAATTACATTATCTCTCAAGACTTGAAAATAATCCTCCGTTCTCTGAGACCATCTGGGTAATGGCCCTGCCCTCCAGACACTGGGTGTTGGAATCTGGGTGGAAGCCGGTAGACCCTGGGCTTCAGCTTCACTCCCCAAGCCCACTGGGGCAGCAACTCTGCTCTCTCAGCTTTGAGTGTCCTCATTCTCCTAGTCCAACTGAGTGGCGACCCCACTACCTCTGCCCTGGCAGGCCCTATTCTTTTGTCCCTTGGGCATGGCAGCCCTGCCTCCTCAGCTTTGGGCAATGGTCCCATCCCCCTGGCACACCTCAACACAGCCCCACACTCCTGAACAGAGCTGGGGAAGATCTGACTCTTTGAAACCTAGGAAGCTACGGCCCCACCCTTTGATATCCAGGAGACCCTGGCCTCAATCTTTGAAACCAGGAAGGCCCTGCTTCCCGAGCTCCTTCCAACGGTTCTGCTGATCTCCAGGCTGCTCCAGGAATGATCCTTTTCTTTTCTTCGAGGACAACAGAGGTAGCTCCATTGGCCTTGTTTCCTGCCTGTAGAATTCTAAGACACAGACAACATTCTTTCTTTTTGTTCTTTCTCTGTCCCCTTTAGTCTAAGCTGATGAGTTTTCTGCTATGGTAGTTGGGTAGATCCATCAGTCACAGGCTTAATCTCTTTAACACAAGATTGTATAGCCACGTCCTTGGTGGAGATTATAGGACACATGTCCCTAGCTTGTACAACAGAATTTTCCAAATCTTTAAGTTCTGTTTTCATTTTGCACAGTTCATTTTTAAGTCCATCTCCTTCCTCTTGCATTTTACTAAAAGCAGCAAGGAGAAACCAGGAAGCCCTTTTAAGATCTTGCTTAGAAATCTCACCAGTCAGATTCAAGTTCATCACTTACAAGTTCTACCTTTCACCAAACATTTGAACATAACTCAGACAAGCTCTTCTTTGCTGCTGCATAAAACATCACCCTTCCTCCCATGTCCAATCAGATGTTCACCATTTTCTTTTAAAGCCTCACCAGAAGCACATTTAACATCCACATTTCTAGTAACATTCTGTTCCTGGCACCATATGTGTTCTCTAAGACGACAGAGATTTTCTCTATAGCTCTCCTTACTGTCTTCTGAGCCCTCACCAGAATTGCCTTTGATGTTCATAATTCTACCAACTGTCTCCTCAAGGCAATCTGGGCTTTTACTAATAGGTACTTTAAAACTCTTCCAGCCTTCCCCAATTACCCAATTCCACAATGGCTTCAACATTTTAGGTATCTGTTAGAGCAGCACCCCACTCCTCCAATACCAAATTCTTAGTTACTTAGTGCTGCTGTCACAGAAATACTACAAACAGATGGCTTTAACAAAGAAAAAATTATTTTTTCACAGTTTAGGAGGCTAGAAGTCCGAATTCAGGGCTGGTCCTAGGGGAAGCCTTTCTCTCTATGTCAGCTCTGGGGAAAGGTCCTTGTCTCTTAAGTTTCTGTGTCATGGTTCCTTGGAGATCTCTATGTGGCTTGAAGATACACCCTACACTAATCCTGTCTCATTAACATAAAACAAGCCATTCTCAAACGAGATTGTAACCACTGGTACCAAAGTGCCGACCTTTCAGTTAACAGCAGAGCACTTAACCACCATGCCCCCAGGGCTCCTATCACAGGCACACAGTAGATGCTGGATAATATTTGTTATCTGTTGAATATAAATAAACTAGTAAAATAACATTAACGATTAAGAGTAAAATGACAAAGCCTTTCTAAGACGTAAAAGGAAAGCATTTCATCCTGTTCTATGAGAAATTAACAAGCCAAAATCTCAGCAAGACATATCCAAATAATTACACTAATTCTTTTATCTATAATATGTAAGCTCCATGAGCCTGGAGACTGTATTTTCAGTGCCTGGCACTGAATCTGGTGCATCGTAGAAGGTTAGTAAGTATCTGTTGAATGAATGTCCCTCCAAGTCTAGATAATAAAATCCATTGAGTTTCATAGCAAATATGATTGTAAACTAATAATAACTTCATACCAAATATAAAACAAAAAAACCAAACCCAGTGCCGTCAAGTCGATTCCGACTCACAGTGACCCTATAGGACAGAGTAGAGCTGCCCCATAGAGTTTCCAAGGAGCACCTGGCTGATTTGAACTGCTGACCCTTTGGTTGGCAGCTGTAGCACTTAACTACTACGCCAACAGGGTTTCCATAGCAAATATACTGAGGTTTTAATATTCACACGGGTCTTACCCCTTTCAATACAGTCATCCTGGAGACCTATAACTTATTCCAGTATTGCCAAAATTGTTCTAAAGAGTTGTTTCAAAAATGTTTTCATAAAAGGTCTGTGTGCCTCTTTATCTTATCAAAACACACACAAAAAACCCAAGACACAAAAAAACGCTATCACTTAGAAAAAAATTTGCTTTAATAAATTGAATTTTAAATCATGATATTTTCTGGCATGCCTCTCTATTTGTGGCCCCTCTGGGCAGTATTATCTGGACTCATACAAGTATAAGTCTTTCACATAAACCACATTCTTAAATAATTCCAATCACAAAAAAAAAGAGTAACATTTTTATTACCTCTAATTATCCAGTAACTCTTAAGTCCCTTTGCAGGTTTCAGTGGACAGGCTTCCTCACTGGGACAGAAAAATAGGTAGCAGTTGGGTTGCCTAGTTGTCTTTCGAGTGTCGAAGATCATCAGGTTACATGCTTTGTCCCCTGCAAAGAGAGGTTTCATGTGCATTATTTTGACGTAGTATTCTCTAAAGAGTAGGGCAAGCAGAAAGAGCTTCATTTACTCTGGTGTCCAACACAAACACCTTTGTTCACTTGCTTGCTGACTGCTGAATCATTTCCTTTTCCTTTATTTAATCACTTAAAGCAATTGTTAAAGACATTGAGTTTTAAAATCTGAATGACGGTAATGTTCGGCAAAACCAATTTTTAATCGTACATTTAATTCTTTTTTTAATTTTTATTGTGCTTTAAGTAAGAGTTTACAAATAGTACATTTAATTCTTTAGAAATAAGCCTTTGATTTGCCAAAACAGCCATCAAAATAAATATAGAAACAATGACTTTGCAAGCTTGATATGACTTATGAGTTAGGACTTAAGAAGTGAATTCAACCCATTTATCTCTTGCATCCAAGAGGCTTCTCAGACACTGATAAACCCGGCTTTCTTGGGTGGGGTGCGTAAATTAATCATCATGAATATCACGTGTCATTCCATAAAGGATCTTACTGTATGGAATATAAAGTTTATCTTGTAGTTTTTATCAGAACTATTTTTTTGATTCTTCCTTCCCATTTTCCTCCTCTTCTTTCCCAGTTTTGCTTTTTTATTTTCCTTCCTTACTTTTCACTCTTAGCTATCATTGCAGACTTCTTTTTCAATTCTAGCCAGTAGAAATTATTCTCTCTACTTTTTTTACTCATCATGGCTTAGAGTTGGCTTTGGCCTCAATCTGGCACAAAGGTCTCACATCTTAAGCTGTGACCCTTGAACTAAAATAGGGATCAGTATATCCGTGGTGGGTTGAAGGCTATGGGGACATATAGGCTGCTTATTAAAATCGCATGCTCTGCCAGCCTTTACAACCACTTCTAGTTAGGCAACCGTCAAGGATCAGTCCTGGCTCCTCCACTCTGCCTTCTCATGGGGAATAAGACTTCATAGCATCTCTGAAGGGGTTTTATTTCATCATTTCTCTACTACCTAGGTAACAAGAGAGGTACTCTAACTTTTTTTCAACAGTGTGGTAATTCTGCAATACTATTATTTTTTGGCACTTTGGTAAAGAGAAGGGTTCATAAACTCCCCATGCCGTATGCAAAATTTTGTGTCCCTTGTGTTTATGTGCATTTCTCTGGAGTCCAGGGCTATGATCAAATGATCAAAAGTGCTTTGTGAACCCTAACCAGTTAAAACCATTGCTCAAAAAAAAGCCTGAGATCCATTAACAGAGACCTGTAGGTACCTTCGCTTACAATAAAATAGTAACGGTACTTTTGCTTATAGAATAAAGAAGCAAAGCCTCATTTTTTTTTTTTTAAATAAAAACCCATGACGGAACTGAGGAAAATGCAGGATTTCCTATGATGCCAGGAAATACTCAAACTTATAGCATTCAGTCCTGTTTGCAGGTGATGTTTATTTCATATGCTGATGTCAACATTTAAAGGAAAGCTAAAATTTTAAATAAAATCTTTGTAATTTCCATAAATTACTTGCATAAACAGTATCCAAAAACACACTGCTCAATTTGAGGGGACCATTACATAAAGAAAAAGAAATAAGATCTAAGAGTAAACATCTGACTTAGTTGGCTAATAGGTCAAGTAAGAGTCACTAGTCCAGTGTTTAATTCTTCTATGTTCCTTGACAGCAAGGCCTTGTTCATCTTATTCATTGCTGTATCTGACCCAGCCCCTAGCATGGTGTTAAGTGCTCAATAAATTTAGCTTTTTCGTTTTGAGAATTAGGACAGGATCACAAACAAAATTAAAAACTGATCATTGTTTCACTTAGACATATAATTCCTTTTTTAGTTCACAGATTTGGAGACTAAAAAATGCAAAACAAAACCAGTTGCCTTCAAGTTGACTCTGACACATGGTGACCCCATGTGTGTCAGGGCAGAACTGTACTCCACAGGGTTTTTAATGGCTGTGATCTTTTGGAAGTAGATTGATAGACCTTTCTTCCAAGGCACCTCTGGGTGGATTCTAATCGCCAACCTTTAGTTGCCGAGCACTTAACAGTTTGTGCCACACAGAGCCTCTGAAACATGCAAAGACATTGTTCAAACTTCTGAGCCTTGATTTCCTGCTGTGTCAGGCGAATGGGCCAGACTCCGTGACTTCCCATGCCCCTTTGAGTCCTCATGGCTGCAACTGTCTAGTGGTCAGTGACTTCAGAATCCAGCCTGTGCCACCAGCTCTAGGGAGGGACATGAAGTAGAGGTTTTGTGCTTCTACTTAAAAATCAAATGCTGATTTTCCTATGAGTTTGGAATTTTATTTCACATCTCAACTGATTTCCCTGTTAATAAATGTTCTTTGAAATATCACAGTGTATTTCAATACTCCATGATGACTGCATCTACCCATTTAAAAAGGATTTTTATTTTCAATATCCTAAATGCCTCCGAGAACATAACACCAGTGGTTCTCAATCTTTCTTCTACCCAGTCACCTGAGGGATATACATAGACACACACACTCATCAGTAACTTTCAGCTTAGGGGTGGTAGGGCACACCTGGGGATAAGCTGTTACTGCCATTTTGGTTAGCTGCCAATGAGTAGGTCTCCAACTCATGGCAACCCCACCTATAACGGTATGAAATGTTATCCGATCACGCACCATCTCTCTGATCACTTGTGGATCGCACGGTTGTGATCCAGAGGGTTTTCACTGGCTGATTTCAGAAGCAGATTGTCAGGCCTTTCTTCCCAGTCTGCCTTCATCTGGAAGCTCCACTGACACCTGGTCAGCATCATAGCAACATGCTAGCCTCCACTGATAGGTGGTGGCTGCTCATGAGGTGCATTAGCCAGAAATCGAACCCAGGTCTTCTATATGGAAGGCCAGAACTCTACCGTTGAGTTCCACTGGCCCTACTGTGGCAGGTATCGCCAGTGATTTTGCCACCCACCTTATTGAGAATAACTGGTATAAACCATTCAGCTACGTCAACCAGCTATTTGTCACGAAACAAGTGGAATGAGCAGATGCCAAAAGACTATTATTTACCTGATATGTTTTTTGTGGAACAGCAAAAATTAACGCAGTCTTCTTGAGTTAATGTGTGTATGGGCTCATTGCCTCTGATTCCCTTAGAAAGAGATGACTGGATGTCAATGACAACATCTTCTAGACTCTTCGTGGGGCAATTCTGACTGGTGGACAGCCTCAGTGTCAGAAAGCAAATGATTAGAAAAGTATAAGTCGAGCTTCGTTCTTCCCTGAAAAACATTTTTAATTTCAATTTAGTCTTGATCTTCAAAGGTCAAGTACGATCATCCCTCTGGTCTTAGTTTGTTTCAAGGAGATTGCACAGGTGATGGGACTTCTTTCTAGAACAAAAATCAAAAATAGAAAATCATCAGTGAATTGTATTTCTTATAACAAATCTGGGGAAGAAACATTTCATTTCCTTCGAGTCAATGAGAACTACCCACTTACAATTTGTAAAAGGACAGAAACAAACAAGTGTTTTTTATTTGTTTCACTTTCAATAAATTTGAGACAACTTTCCATTTAAAAACTGGCAAAGAATTAACAAACACAAACATGTATAATATCTCATTAATGCTTAAAAGCTGACAAGTGTCTATGAAGGAACAGGCCTGCCTCTGAGTTCTAGAATCCTTCCTCTTCTTGCCTCTCCTAGCCAGATAAAGGAGAGAGGACACACAGTCTCGAATCACTGATGAAGCAGGGATATTAGGTCTGGGCATATTTCTTTTCTCAGCTACAACAGATAGCATTGTGCTAAGTGATGTACATGTATGACCCTATTAAATCCTTACACCAGCTCTGCATAAAAGCTACTATTTTCCTCATTTTCTAGATGACAAAGCTGAGACTATCTTTCTCATTGCTCCTTAAGTATCAAGCCAGAGACAGGAAGCTATGATAATCTAACTTTTGGAATCAGTCAGCAGTGGGAATAGTCTAGCTCAGTTGAGGGAAAGCTTAGGGGCAGTTGTTCTTTTTGACATCTCTAAAACACAAAAATCACACTATACATATTACATTGACTCAGTTGGTAAGCTGGTTCTTCTAGGAAAAACAAGCGTTAAACCGACAAAGCAATTCCAGAAACTATCCTCACCCACCCACCTCCACATTTCCAGGATACAAGTTGTTCACTGAATGATACCTAGCACAGAATCATCATGTCTCTACTTTTTTTTTTGTCATGAACCCCTTTAGTAGTCTGTTGAAGCTTAGGATCTTTTCTGAGAGAAATGTTTTAAAAGGCATAAAATGAAATACAGGTAGTCCCCGACTTACGAGAGGGTTCTCTTCAGACAACTCCATTTGTAACTTGGTTCTGATGTAAGTCAAACACCTACTTTTGTTTTTTAAGTTTCAAGTTTTCATTATTATTGCCTTTTATTGTCAGTATCTTCATAAATCTAATCTTTATTTGTCTTGAGGGGTTGGCATGAGAATGATAACATCAGCAAATTATGCACTGCAACACTGTATGTAGTACATACTACTACTAAGATGTAAAAAAAAAAAGACAATCCTGTAAGTGTGGTTCATCGTAACTCGAGTATGTCATAAGTCAGGGGCTACCTATATGTAGGACTACAAAGGATGCCAGATATATTGATATGTAATTATCAAAACAGTTTAAAACACAAATGTGTCTACTAAAATCGGATGAAAGAAATCTAAGATCCAAATAAATGTTCATGGCTAAGACGACTCCATATTGTTAAGATCTCAGTTCTTTCCAATTTGATCTGTAGATTCAATGTAATCCCAAACAGGACTCAGAAAGTTATTTTGTGGACATCAATGAATGGTCCTACAGTTCATATGGAAAGGCAAAAGACTCAGAATAGCCAACACTGACACTACCTGACTTCAAGACTTACTGGAAAGCTACAGTAATTGAAACAATGTGGTATTGCTGAAAGAATAGACAAATAGATCAATGGAACAGAATAGAAAGCCCAGAAATAGGCCCACGCAAATACAGTCAACTGATCTTTGACAAAGAAGCAAAGGCAATTCAGTGGAGAAAGGATGATCTTTTCAATGGTGCTGGAACACCTAGACATCCACGTGCACAAAAATAAATCCAGACACAACATTACATCTTTCACAAAAACTAACTCAAAATGGATCATAAACCAAAATGTAAAAACTATAAAACTTCTGGAAGATAACAAAGGAGAAAATCTAGGTAAACTTCAGTTTGGCAGTGAGTTTCTAAATACCAAATCACAATCCATGAAAGAAAAAATTGGTAAGTTAGATCTCATTAAAATTAAAAACTTCTACTCTGTGAAAGGGACTGTTAAGAGAAAGAAAAGACAAGCCAGATACTGGGAGAAAAGTATTTGTGAAGCATGTATCTGATAAAGGATTCGTATCCAAAATATACGAAGGACACTTAAAACTCAACAGTAAGAAAACAAACAACCCAATTAAAACATTGACAAAAGATGTTAACAGACATCTCACCAAAGGAGATACACAGGTTGTAAATACGCATATGAAACGGTGCTCAACATCATATATCATTAAACTAAACCAAACCAAACCTACTGCCATTGAATCAATTTTGACTCATAGCAAACATATAGGACAGAGTAGAACCACCCCAAAGGGTTTACAAGAAGTGGCTGGTAGATTCGGATTTGGTTAGCAGCTATGCTCTTAACCACTGTGCCACCAGAGATCCCATAAATCGTTAAACCAAAAAACCAAACCCGTTGCCGTCAAGTTAATTCCGACGCATAGCAACCCTATAGGACAGAGCAGAACTGCCCCATAGAGTTTCCAAAGAGCACCTGGTAGATTCGAACTGCCAACCTTTTGGTTAGCAGCTGTAGCTCTTAACCACTGTGCCACCAGGGTTTCCCATATATCATGAGGGATTGCAAATTACAACAACAACAAGATGCCACTACACACCTATTACCAAAAAAAATCCAAATCCATTGTCCTCAAGTTGATTCTAACTCATAGTGACCATATAGGACAGAGTAGAACTGACCCACAGGGTTTCCAAGGCTGTAAATCTTTACGGAAGCAGATTGCCACATCCTTGTCCCAGGGAGCAGCTGGCGGATTCAAATCGCTAACCTTTCTGTTAGCAGCCAAGCACTTAGTCACTGTGCTTAAATACCTATTAAAAACAAACAAACAAAACTCAAAGGATGGAAAAAAATATATCAAGCAAACAACAATCAAAAAAGAGCAGGAGTACCAATATTAATTTCTAACAAAATAGACTTTAAAGTTAAATCCACCACAAAGGATAAAGAAGGACACTACATAATGATTAAAGGAACAATTTACCAGGAACATGTAACCATATTAAATATTTATGCACCCAATGACAGGGCTTCAAGATACATAAAATAAACTTTAACAGAACTGAAAAGTGAGATAGACACCTCACAGCTGCAAAGTATACTTTTTTTTCTAGTGCACATGGAACATTCTCTAGAATAGATCACATATTAGGTCGTAAAACAAACCTTTGCAGAATCCAAAACATCGAAATATTACAAAGCGTCTTCTCAGACCACAAGGCCATAAAAGTGGAAATCAATAACAGAAAAATCAGGGAAAAGAAATCAAATACTTGGAAACTGAACAATACCCTGCTCAAAAAAGACTGGGTTATAGAAGACATTAAGGAGGGAATAAAGAAATTCATAGAATGCAACGAGAATGAAAACACTTCCTATCAAAACCTCTGGGACACAGCAAAAGCAGTGCTCAGAGGTCAATTTATATCAATAAATGCACACACACATAAAGAAGAAAGAGCCAAAATCAGAGACTGTCCTACAACTTGAACAAATAGAAAGCGAGCAACAAAAGAATCCATCAGGCACCAGAAGAAAATAAATAATAAAAATTAGAGCTGAACTAAACAAATTAGGCAACAGAAAATTGAAAGAATTAACAAAGCCAAAAGCTGGTTCTTGGAAAAAATTAACAAAATTGATAAACCACTGGCCAGACTGACTAAAGAAATACAGGAAAGGAAACAAATAACCTGAATAAGAGACGAGATGGGCCACATCGCAACAGACTCAACTGAAATTAAAAGAATCATATCAGATTATTACAAAAAATTGTACTCTAACAAATTTGCAAACCTAGAAGAAATGGATGAATTCCTAGAAAAACACTACCTACCTAAACTAACACAATCAGAAGTAGAACAACTAAATAGACCCATAACAAAAAAAGACATTGAAAAGGTAATCAAAAAACTCCCCACACAAAAAAGCCCTGGCCTGGATGGCCTCACTGCAGAGTTCTACCAAACTTTCAGAGAAGAGTTAACACCACTACTACTAAAGGTATTTCAAAGCATAGAAAAGGATGGAATACTACCTAACTCATTCCATTAAGCCACCATAGCTCTGATACCAAAACCAGGTAAAGACACCACAAAAAAAGGAAATTACAGACCTATATCCCTCATGAACATAGATGCAAAAATCCTCAACAAAATTCTAGCCAATAGAATTCAACAACATATCAAAAAAAGTATCCACCACGGCCAAGTGGGATTTATACCAGGTATGCAAGGTTGGTTTAATATTAGAAAAACCATTAATGTAATCCACCATATAAATAAAACAAAAGATAAAAGCCACATGATATTATCAATTGATGCAGAAAAGGCATTTGACAAAGTCCAACACCCATTCATGATAAAAACTCTCAGCACAATAGGAATTGAAGGACAATTCCTCAGCATAATAAAGAGCATCTATACAAAGCCAACAGCCAACATCATTCTAAATGGAGAGAGCCTGAAAGCATTTCCCTTGGGAATAGGAACCAGACAAGGATGCCCTTTATCACCGCTCTTATTCAATATTGTGCTAGAGGTCCTAGCCAGAGCAATTAGGCTAGACAGAGAAATAAAGGGCATCCGGATTGGCAAGGAAGAAGTAAAATTATCTCTATTTGCAGATGACATGATCTTATACACAGAAAACCCTAAGGAATCCTCCAGAAAACTACTGAAACTAATAGAAGAGTTCGACAGAGTCTCAGCTTATAAGATAAACATACAAAAATCACTTTGATTCCTCTACATCAACAAAAAGAACATCGAAGAGGAAATCACCAAATACAATACCATTCACAGTAGCCCCCAAGAAGATAAAATACTTAGGAATAAATCTTACCAAAGATGTAAAAGACCTATACAAAGAAAACTACAAAGTACTAGTGCAAGAAACTAAAAGGGACCTACGTAAGTGGAAAAACACACCTTGCTCATGGATAGGAAGACTTAACATAGTAAAAATGTCTAGTCTACCAAAAGCCATCTATACATACAATGCACTTCCGATCCAAATTCCAATGACATTTTTTAATGTGATGGAGAAACAAATTACCAACTTCATAAGGAAGGGAAAGAAGCCCCGGATAAGTAAAGCATTACTGAAAAAGAAGAACAAAGTGGGAGGCCTCACTCTACCTGATTTTAGAACATATTATGCAGCCACAGTAGTCAAAACAGCCTGGTACTGGTACAACAACAGACACATAGACCAATGGAACAGAATTGAGAACCCAGATATAAATCCATCCACATATGAGCAGCTGATATTTGACAAAGGCCCAGTGTCAGTTAATTGGGGAAAAGATAGTCTTTTTAACAAATGGTGCTGGCATAACTGGATATCCATTTGCAAAAAAATGAAACAGGACCCATACCTCACACCAAGCACAAAAACTAGCTCCAAGTGGATCAAAGACCTAAACATAAAGACTAAAACGATAAAGATCATGGAAGAAAAAATAGGGACAACGTTAGGAGCCCTAATACAAGGCATAAACAGAATACAAAACATTACCAAAAATGCAGAAGAGAAACCAGATAACTGGGAGCTCCTAAAAATCAAACACCTATGCTCATCTAAAGACTTCACCAAAAAAGTAAAAAGACCACCTACAGATTGGGAAAAAATTTTCAGCTATGACATCTCCGACCAGCGCCTGATCTCTAAAATCTATGCGATCCTGTTAAAAAAAAAAAACTCAACCACAAAAAGACAAACAACCCAATCAAAAATTGGGCAAAGGATATGAACACGCACTTCACTAAAGAAGATATTCAGGCAGCTAACAGATACATGAGAAAATGCTCTCAATCATTAGCCAGTAGAGAAATGCAAATTAAAACTACGATGAGATTCCATCTCACTCCAACAAGGCTGGCATTAATCCAAAAAACACAAAATAATAAATGTTGGAAAGGCTGTGGAGAGATTGGAACTCTTATACACTGCTCGTGGGAATGTCAAATGGTACAACCACTTTGGAAATCTATCTGGCGTTTTCTTGAACAGTTAGAAATAGAACTACCATACAACCCAGAAATCCCACTCCTCGGACTATACCCTAGAGAAATAAGAGCCTGTACACGAACAGATATATGCACACCCATGTTTATTGCACCTCTGTTTACAATAGCAAAAAGCTAGAAGCAACCAAGGTGCCCTTCAATGGATGAATGGTTAAATAAATGACGGTATATTCACACAATGGAATACTACGCATCAATAAAGAACAGTGAGGAGTCTGTGAAACATTTCATATCATGAAGGAACCTGGAAGGCATTACGCTGAGTGAAATTAGTCAGATGCAAAAGGACAAATATTGTATAAGACCACTATTATAAGATCTTGAGAAATAGTATAAACTGAGAAGAACACATTCTTTTGTGGTTACGAGAGGGGGGAGGGAAGGAGGGTGGGAGAGGGTTATTTACTGATTAGATAGTAGATAAGAACTACTTTAGATGAAGGGAAGGACAATATTCAATACAGGGAAGGTCAGCTCAACTGGACTGGACCAAAAGCAAAATGGTTTCTGGGATAAACTGAATGCAAAGGTCAGCACAGCAAGGGTGGGGGTTTGGGGACTAGGGCTTAAGGGGACTTCTAAGTCAATTGGCAAAATAAATTCTATTAAGAAAACATTCTGCATCCCACTTTGAAGTGTGGCGTCTGGGGTCTTAAATGCTAACAAGCGGCCATCTAAGGTGCATCAATTGGTCTCAACCCACCTGGATCAAAAGAGAATGAAGAACACCAAGGTCACACGATAACTATGAGCCCAAGAGACAGAAAGGGCCACATGAACTAGAGACTTACATCATCCTGAGACCAGAAGAACTAGACGGTGCCTGGCCACAACCAATGACTGCCCTGACAGGGAGCACAACAGAGAACCCCTGAGGGAGCAGGAGAGCAGTGGGATGCAGACCCCAAATTCTCATAAAAAGACCAGACTTAATGGTCTAACTGAGACTAGAAGAATCCCGGCCATCATGGTCCCCAAACCTTCTGTTGGCCCAGGACAGGAACCATTCCCAAAGACAACTCAACAGACATGGAAGGGACTGGACAATGGGTTGGAGAGAGATGCTGACGAAGAGTGAGCTACTTGTATCAGATGGACACTTGAGACTGTGTTGGCATCTCCTGTCCGCAGGGGAAATAGGAGGGTAGAGAGGGTTAGAAACTGGCAAAACGGTCACGAAAGGAGAGACTGGAAGGAGGGAGTGGGCTGACTCATTAGGGGGAGAGTAAATGGGAGAATGTAGTAAGGTGTATATAAGTTTATATGTGAGAGACTGACTTGATTTGTAAACTTTCACTTAAAGCACAATAAAAATTGCTAAAAAAAAAAGATGAGAAGGCTAGGGAGGATGGGGTAGCTAGATTAATGGAAACAGAACAACTAAAATGAAAATAACGACAATGCTGATATATTGTGAAGAATGTAACTAATGTCACTGAATAATATGTACTGAAATTGTTAAATGAGAATCTAATTTCCGGTGTAAACTTTCACCAAAAACAAAACAAAAAACACAAACCCGTTGCCATCAAGTCAATTCCAACACATAGTGGCCCTACAGGACAGAGCAGAACTGCCCCATAGGGTTTGCCAAGGAATAGCAGCTGGATTCGAACTGCCGACCTTTTGGTTAGCAGCCAAGTTCTTTACCACTGTGCTACCAGGGCTCCTATAAACGAAAAACCAAACCCACTGCCGTCGAGTCAATTCTGACTCATAGCAACTCTACAGGACACAGCAGAACTACCCCATAGGGTGTCCAAGGAGCACCTGGTGGATTCAAACCGCCAAGCTTTTGTTTAGCTGCTGTAGCTCTTAATATTTACAAGTAATGTGATATGAAATTATCTGTGATTTCTGTAGGTGCCCTGGTGGCCCAGTGGTTAAGTTCTACTGTCCTACAGAGTTGCTATGTGTTGGAATCAACTCAACGGCAATCGGTTTTGGGTTTGGTAATTTCTGTCGTTGTTGTTGCTGTTGTTAGTTGCATCGCTATGCCCTTTGAAGAGGACATCATCTGGCCTGACTTCCGAGGTATCTCTGGATGAATTCAAACCACCAACATTTTGTCTAGAGGTTAAGCTTAACAGTTTTATAGCA
The DNA here is from genome assembly GCF_030014295.1 of Loxodonta africana. NCBI lineage: Eukaryota > Metazoa > Chordata > Mammalia > Proboscidea > Elephantidae > Loxodonta > Loxodonta africana. The sequence continues at coordinate 126,431,541 of NC_087345.1, read as the reverse complement.
CCCGGAGCCCCCTGTGATTTCTAGTAGTAGCAAACCACAAGTACTGCCAATACTACTGTGGCTTGTTGCCTACATTCTTGAAGGACATGCTACATTTCAGTTAGTGATTAGTTAAATAATAAAAATTTCCACCCAAGTTCACAGGCTTCCTAAATTCTATTCACGGACACCTTGCGTATCTGAAGTTAACAGAATCTGAGGACATGAATTATTTATTAGGCTCCCATGTTTTCTAAGTCTCTTTTCTAGTCCTAGGGAAACAAAAGAGAAAACTGGGCCAATACTTAACTTTGAAAGGATTCTGACATAGTCTCTTCTCAGGCTTTTGCAAAGAAACCTGAACTATGAGAGGGCATGTGGAGTCTATCAGGAGCTGTTTTCAGTAGGCAGCATCTTCATAGCTCCCGGACTGCTAGAAGTACTCAAAAGTTAACCTCACTAAAGATACTCTACGAACATTAGGTAAATAAGTTCTTCTAATCATTATTATTTGATATGTTTTTTTTTTTTTTATTTAGGCCTTAAACGTCCAAAGTCGAGTTGAATTCTGTCAATGATAAAGCGAAAAGGATACAGGTGGGAGGAAGAGGAAGTACCTGAGCTTTAATGCCTGTTTACTGGAGTCACTAAAACGTATTTATACATAACTGTCAAATATTGGAAATGGGTTTATTCCCAGCATAATCTAATCTATCAAGGTGGTTACAACTGTTCACACACAAATACACCCTACAGAGCATTAGACAATTACCCAGTGCCGTCGAGTCAATTCCGACTCATAGCGACCCTAGAGGAGAGAGTAGAACTGCCTCATAGAGTTTCCGAGGAGCGCCTGGTGGATTTGAACTGCAGACCCTCTGGTTAGCAGCCGTAGCACTTAACCATTACGCCACCAGGGTTTCCATTAGAGAATTAGCAGGCTCAAAAATGAATACATGAGACAAACCATATAAGATGGAAAATTTTCCTTTCCTCTCAGGAAATGCATATTGTTCACTGAACTATTCTTCTGCCTCTCTTTCCAATGACAACACGGAGCCATTGCCATTTATGACAGATGCTTCTGAGCCTGCCTGGAGAGTCCCTCTGGGATACTGCAGCGATGAAAAGGTCCTGGCCAGCCCCTTATCCGCCCCCAGCCTGGTCCTCCAGATGGAGGTGGAGGTATGGGTGGAGGAGCCTCGGCCCCAAGAAAGGCAGGGAGCCGCTTTCCAGCAGATGAGGACGCTGCCAGCGGCCGACCTGGAAGAGAGGGCGGGGTCGCCCTTACCTGACGGCGAGAGGACCTCTGTTGCCTTCCGAATGCGAGGACACCTCTGTAGCGCGTTAGGGCGAAGGACCAGAGAATCCACGCGACGGCCTCGGCGAGGGCTGAAGCAGACGCTCCGCAGTTCCTTCACCGGCCCAGTTGGTTTTGTGGTTAGCAAGTTCCTGTTTCCGTTGCAGCCTCCGAAAGTTTGCGGAGGGGAGGGGACATTCCTGCCGCCCAGCCCTGCAACCCGGAGCTGCTTCCCTGAAAAATCGAGTACGGTTCTCTTGGCACCTGGGAGGGAGCCGCGCGCCCCTCCTCGCGGCGGCTCCAAGCGCCCAGCGCCAGCACTGAGCCCTCGAGAGAGAGGCAGGTTCCCTACTGCCCCCACACCACTGACCTAAACCTCGAACCCGCGGGCGTGACGCTGGGAGGGGGCGCGGACGGGACCCTGGGGGTTGGCGGAGGTTCTGCAGCTATACCATCTCGCCTTCTGGAGGCGGGAGCCCGCGCATATGCACGTGGTAAAAAAGGCAAACAGAACAAAAATGGATACAGTGAAAAATAAATCGGCCTCCCACTCCTGGGTCCTAGTCTCTAGTTCCCTTCCCCAGAGACAACCACTGAGAGCATTTTCTTGATGTTCATGAGTTTATCGTGCATTCTATTTGGGGCATATTTATGAGACTTAGGATTCCTGTTTGGATAAATTGGAAGCATGAAGGGTCCTCAATTAGGGTTGGCAATTTATACGTGCAAATCAAGTCTCAAGGAAGTCATGTGGAATTCTACAGGATTTATTGTAGGTATGCATAATAATGATGAAAACAATGAGGTCTGTTATAGTTATTAAAATCATATCTCTGATGCTTTAAGGCACAGTGCTTGGTACATAGTGGGTGCCCAGTAAACATTTAACTAAAAGGTATTTGTTGATCGAATGAATGCACAAGAACTACACTGGGCACCTAGGTAGTAGAAGTGGGTTTGTAAATTACTAATTTCCCCCTCTTCCCCCATTGCTGTCAAGCTGATCCCTACTCATAGGTGACCCTATAGTACAGAGCAGAACTGACCCATAGGGTTTCCAAGGCTGCAAATTTTAGGAAGCTGACTGCCATGTCTTTCCCCATTGCAGAGCAGCTGGTGGATTCCAACTGCTGACCTTTCCGTTAGCAGTGGAGCTCTTAATCATTGTGCCACCAGGGCTCCTTCCTCCCCATATACACACAAATGCCATCTTACTAAACCACTGACACAACTTGTCATGTAGGATGACTCAATGGGCAACTGGTTCCTGGTTTAGTTGGTGTGAAAAAGCTTTCAAGCCTAAAGCACTGTGAAATTGTGTGTTATTATTCTAGGCCTGTTACAGCCAAGCTACACCCTACGCACTTTTAATCAATAGCTACAGGAGGCAAATGTTGACAGAGAAGGCCTGCAAACAATTGTCCATAATTTGAAAGTAACCCTATTAGCTATATCCAGAGAATGACCTACTCTTGCATTACAATAATGTTGCAAGAGCTTGGTTTCAAAGGTTTACCAAGAAAAGGAAGCTCCAGAGTGATTTCCCATTGCAGAGATTTCCCATTCAAGAGACTGATGTACATGTGCCTTTTATCACTGCACACGATACACTTGAGGGTCCAAGGTATAGAGAAGTCCCTATACCAGGTAGTCCAGAGCTGGACACAAAGTAGACTTGTCTCCACTTAGGAACTTCAGATTTAGTGTTGTGATGCAATGAACCTGATTATCATTGATTTTTTTTTTTTTGATGACAGTGGTGAAAAGAATGATTAATGTTTTTCTGTTGACATGAACCAAGTGTTAAAACCAGAAATCTTGTCCATCATTATCTAATTGCCTAAAGACATTCTTGATCTTCTCAGAGTTAGAGGTCCCATCTATGCAGAAAAAAAAAAAAAGAATGCAGAGGCAAGTAAAAAATTTTTTTTTTTTAATTCAGAAAACATGTGTTATGCACTCGTTTAGGGAAGTTAAAGACCAGTAAGACATATGATCTACCTTCAATATACTTAGAGTTCGGTGGGGGAGACAGACAAGTAAATGAATGGTTGCGCAAAGAATAAATGTCATGATAGAACATGCTAAGGAAGCTCAGAGAAGGGGCATCTAAATTGAACTGTGGGGTTTGAAAAAGGTTCCAGAAGGAAGTATGTAAGCTAAATCTTGAAGGATGAAGCCTGGTTAGCCAGATGGAGCAGGAAAAGGCTGAATGTTTCAGACAGAATAAACAGCATGGCCCGACAGACAATTTCATCTGTCTGGCACCAAGAGGCTGGGTCCAAGCAAGAAGCTTCTTGTATGCTAAACCACACCCAGAACCACTTCCTAAAATTTACCCCCAAGTCATGGACATTATTAGAAGTTTTTAGGAGGGCAGTGACAGGTCCAGAGATCCGATTAGTATTCTAGAAAATCCTCTGCCAGCAAGGTGGAGGATGGGTTGAATGAGGTGAAGCTGGAGGCCTCTGAGGTCCAAGAAATGAAAGAAGTAATGAGGTCCTGATTTGGACATGGAGGTAGAAGAGATTAAGGGGAGAGGTTCTCCAGGACCTGGTGATTGGTGGGATCTGGGGTGAGGGTGGGCAGATTTCTGGCTTTGGAGACTGGATGGATGGGAATGCTAGGAAATATGATGAAGAACATGGGAAGAGGAGCCAGTTTGGAGTGGACAGGGTCCTCATAAGTTTTAGAAAAATTGAGCCCTGGTTTTACCACTCATTAGCTCTGTGACCATAAATGAACCACACCTCTCTGTAAATTAGGAAAGCGCTATCTACTTTATAGGTCGGTTGTACAGGTTCAATATACATGAAAGTGCTTTGTAAATTTGAAGTCTGTTCAATTGTTATTTATTGCAAAATAGGCCACACAGATTGCTGCTCATGTGGAAGAGATTTTAAGGGTGATAAAAGGCCGCAATTCTCAGACTTCTCCTACCTCTAACCCCTTCGTCCCCGGCAGAATCCTTGTATTATAAATGCCTGTTTAATTTTCTTGCCACCAGACTGTAAGCTTCCTAAAGGAAGGGACTAGGTCTTATTCAATGGTTTAACCCTAGCCTCATTCAAGTGCCTGGTATATTATAGACTCCCAATAGATGTTGAGTCAAAAAATAAGGGCATTTTATACCCAGAATATTCTTGTTTTGAATAACAGCTTTATTGAGATATAGTTCACTTACCATACAATTCACCCATTTAAAGTGCACAATGCAATTGTTTTTACTACATTCAGTTTTGTGACCATAATCACAATTTTAGAATATTTTCATCACCCCAAAAAGGAGACCATGTACTCACTAGCAGTAACTCCCCATTTCTCCTCCAACACCCCCATCACCACCATCATCAAGTCTTGTTGTTAGTTGCTGTCGAGTTGATTCCAACTCCTGGCAAAGCCATGTGTGCAGAGAACTGCCCCACAGGGTTTTCTAGGCTGTGACTTTTCAGAAGCAGATTGCCAGGCCTGTTTTCTGAGGCGCCATGTTTTTAAGGTTCATCCATGCTGTAGCATGTATCACTACTTCATTCCTTTTTTATTGTTGTTGTTAAATAATATTCTATTATATGGTTGTATAACATTTATTTCTCTATTCATCAGTTGATGGACAGAATATCCCTTTCAAATGAAATGTTCATACAAAAAAAAAAAAAACACTATCCCATCAGTATAGGTCAGAGTACGGAACACGACATACTTTATGTGGAAGATGTAGTACAAGAGCTAGAATACGAGTTATTCTCCTCCCTTTTTACATCCTCTCTCTCCCACTCTGCCAAGGTGGTAGATCTAGTCGGGGAGCCAAGGGCTTACGGCTTAGAAGGCTTTTAGTCCCATCAGCCTGGTGGTTTATGTAAACCTCAAGACTATACTCAGAAATCACCTTAGCAGCCTAGTCTGATCCCTCAGGCAGTGTTTGGTTCTACATAATCCTATAGAACCTTGAATTTACTTTCATTTACATTTTCCTCACTGTTCTGTAATGTTGAGTAAAGAGCACCAGGTTTGAAAAGACAGTCCTAAATTCTAGTTTCACCATTTTCTATCTGGTGACTATGAGGAAGTTACCCATTTATGGGCCTCAGCATAGTTGTGAAAATTAAATAAGGTAAAATAGAGAAAATGTCTATCATATAGTACTGAAAGTTACTTTCAAAATTACTCCTTACACTCCTTCTGATGTGTGTGTGTATATATATATATATATATATATATATATATATATACGCAGATGGAAATTTTCAAACATACAGGCACTCATCTCAGGACAGGAATGGCAGGATCAACATACATTCCCAGGATGCAAAAGGTCAGGATGTAAACAATTTGTTCCTCGGAAGAACGTGTAAAGCCAAATCAGCTGGCACCACTCACCTAGGGAGTGAAACTCACTCACCCCTAGCCAAATGACTGATGTTTACATTTAAAAGGACTTCAAAACTGAAGCTGAATCGCGATGGACTTCGTTAACTCCTTACCTTTCCTTTGTTCTCTATGCATAAAAACTTCTAACTGGATACAAGCAGTGGAGTGCTTTGTATTTTTACTTAGTGCTGCCCATCTCAAGCTATATTATTCCTCAATAAAACTCCTTTCCTTTCACTCCCAACAGAGTACAAGATTTTCTTTTTGACATATATATATGTATGTTGTTGTGATTAGGTGCCAGAGTCTGTTTCAACTCATAGTGACCCTATGCACAACAGAACGAAACACTGCCCAGCCTTGCACAATCCCTACCATTATTGCTTTGAGCCCACTGTTGCAGCCACTGTGTTACTCCATCTCGTTGAGGGTCTTCCTCTTTTTTGCTAACATGTATCTTACCATGCATGATGCCCTTCTCCAGGGACTGGTCCCTCCTGATAACATGACCAAAGTGCCTGAGACTAAATCTTGCCATTCTCACTTCTAAAAAGCATTCTGGCTGTACTTCTTCCAAGACAGATTTTGTTCGTTCTTCTGGGAGTCCATGGTATTCTTTGCCAATACCATAATTCAAAGACATCAATTCTTATTCAGTTTTCCTTATTCACTGTCCAGCTTTCATACACATACGAAGCAGCTGAAAATACCTAGCTTAGGTCAGGTACACCTCAGTCTTTAAAGCGACATCTTTGCCTTTTAACACTTTAAAGGGGTCTTTTGCTGCAAATTTACCAAGGCAATATGATGTTTGATTTCTTGACTGCTGTTTCCATGGGCATTGACTATGGATCCCAGTAAAAGGAAATCTTTGACAACTTCTATCTCTTCTCTGTTTATCATGATGTTGCTTATTGGCCCAGTTGCGAGGATTTTTGTTTCCTTTATGTTGAGGTGCAATCCATACTGAAGGCTGTGATCTTTGATCTTCATCAGTAAGTACTCTCAAGTCCTCTTCACTTACAGCAAGCAAGGTTGTGTCATCTGCATAACACAGGTTGTTAATGAGTCTTCCTCCAGTCCTGATGCCAAGTTTTTCTTCATATAGTCCAGCTTCTTGTATTATTTGCTCAGCATACAGATTGAATAAGTATGGTGAAAGGATACAACCCTGGAGCACACTTTTCCTGGTTTTAAACCATGCAGTATCTCCTTATTCTATTTGAACAACTGCTTCTTCGTCTATTTACAGGCTCGTTCTTGGCAATGTTAGCCATAATTTGTTATTTTCCACACAGTCTAATGCCTTTGCATAGTCAATAAAACACAGCTATGCACCTTTCTGCTGTTCTCTGGTTTCAACCAAGATTCATCTGACATCAGTAATGATACCCCTCATTCCACAGCCTCTTCTGAATACAGCTTGAAATTCTGGCATTAGACTGTGTGTACTGCTGCAACCGTATATGCATTTCTCAGAGTATGCTTGACATTTCACGAAGCAAATAATATAAGTTGCAAAGTTCTAAGAACTCCAGAGCCAGCCAACGCCTTGATGGCATTCCATTACTAGACGTCCGTCTTGACCCACTCAAACTGGCAGTTTCGTTCTAGCATTACTTGTACTCCTTCTTGGTCTTTCAGTTTCAGAGTAGCTTGTTAGTAACTGCAAAGGTCCTCCGAAAGTGCCTAGAATCTACTACAGGAGCATTACTTTTCCTTGAAGATGCACAGACACACCCTAACACGTGAATCGGGATTCTCTCCTCTACTTCTTCATTCTTCTCTCATTTCCAGCTCCTTCCTCCTCCATCTCCTAGCATTTTTTGTATGGTCATTCCCTACCATACTCCCGGCTTTTGGAATTTAAACAAGGGCTCTCCATCCGGACAGTTGGGGATTCGAATCATCCGTCTATCTAGCACTTCTCCGGACCCTGGTTTCCCATTCGTAAAACTTTGCGAAGTTGCCACGATAGGAATAAAGCGCCTAATACATGGATGGTGCTTAAAGTGACCCATCATTGCCATAGGAAAGGGCGTACCCTTTGCGACGGCTTCCACTTTCAGACCGTCGAGCTCTTTAAGGCAGCGTCGCCTTAGCCGCCGGTGCGAGAGTTCCCACCCCGCCCCCGGGCCGGGGGCGGGGCCTTCTAACCCGGAACTGACGGCCGCGCGTAGCTGGCGCCACCAATCCGCGTCCCGGAAGGAGCAGCTTGCGGAGCAGAGCGAGTGAGTGAAAGCGGCGCCGCCCGCTGGCCGCAGGCGCGGCCGTAGGCGGGCGTCCCCCTCCTCCTCCCGTCCGGTTCCTCATGAGAGGGAGTGGGTGAAGCATGTAACTGCCGTACCTCCTGGCACGTCGGTTCCCGTTTAGGGCCTCCCCATCCCCCCGCCGCCGCCGCCCGCGCCCGTGCGTGGGCTGGACGCGTCGCGCTCACACACTGTCCCTGCCGCGGCGCCAACACTGCCCAGCCTCCCCGTCTCGGTCCCCGGCCCCTGCCCTGTCGCCCCGCAGCCAGAGCGGTGACCGCCCGCCCCGCCTTTCCTCCGTTGCCACCGCTGCCGGCACCATGGGCAGTGAGCAGAGCTCCGAGGCCGAGAGCAGACCCAACGATCTGAACTCCTCAGGTCGGTGTCCTAACCTCCCACCCTCCGTCAGCCGGCCCTGTCTGCTTGTGGAGCGGACTGCCACCCAGCCTTCTGGGGCCTGGGAGCGGTGGACCGGAACGCACAGAAACCCCTCATCATTGTTTTTCTTCTTTAAAAAAAAAAAAAAAAAAAGCCGCCGTCTATCCTAGGGTTGATGCGCCTCATGGCAGTGAGTGCCTTTGGCTGCAGGCTGAGCCAGTGTGGGCGCACATGCCCATTGTTTGTTTCTCCCAGCTACAGCCCAATCTTTGAAAAAAAAAAAAAAATCTTTGAAAGACGGACTTCATTAGTTTTTGGCAGTGGTTAAGAGCTCCGATAAGGTCGGCGATTCGAATCCACCAGCCGTTCTTTGGAAACCCTATGGGTCAGTTCTACTCTGTCCTGTAGGATCGTTATGAGTCGGCAACGGGTTTTTTGTTTTTTTTTTTTTTTTTTAACTGACATACTGAGATTTGGCTCATGTAGTGGATGGATCGTAGCAGGCTCTGTAAGAACAGGCTTCTTAAAAACGGGTCTTAGAGGTTCCTTTTGAGAAGGGGTGTGTGTTTGGTGTATAACCAGTTTGAACCCTTGGGTAGAGGGTGCATTCGTCCCCAGAAACTGAATTTTCCCTTCAGAAGGTATATTGGCCTTCTTTCTACGACCCAGCTGGCAAGCTCTGGTGTTTTCCTGTGTTCTGTCCTGTACATTATTCTTTAGGTTTTTCTCAGTATTTGAGGTGGAGAGAATTATTGTGCCTGGAACATATTGTGTGCTGAGTAAATAAAACAGCTGATGCTTAGTTGAGGACCATTTGCCCTTTTTTTTTTTTTTTTTTTTTGGTTACCTGCAAATCTGTGAACAACTGGACAACAACTGGGGTTACTAATGCAAATTGGGCTAAATATGACCTAAAAAGTATCCCTTGTCATTGAACTGTTCAGTTCTTAAAAATCAGAAATGTAGAAGTTAGAAGATCTAGGGACTTCCATACTGAAGGGTATTCCTCAGGATTAGTTCAGACCTGCATTCTGGTCTGGGGGCTAAACTGGAACATCCTTTAATGGTGAGCAGCATCTACTAGCTTTGCTGCATTCTTCTGTTACAACAAATACAGTAATCATTGCTACCTCTTGCTTTCTTGTCTCTGTGTCAGGCCAGAAGCATGTTTTGGGAAAGAGGTGTGGTGTCTTTTTTAATATGTTTGCTCTCCCAGCAACCAACAGTACAGGTTCATTCTGGATGTTAGAATTTGCCTATTTTCCTGTGCCAGGTGCTTTACATACATTTACATTTAACCCACACAGTAACCCCATTATAGCGAAAAGGTAGGGGCTAAAAACTAAAGTCAGCATTCCTCTGGTCTGGGGAAAGGGAATCAGACTTAATTTGTCTCAGGAAGATTTCTGGCATGGATTTTGTAGAACATTTAGTAAATTACCCGAAGAGATTAATCAGTCTTTCTTGGAGAACAGTGAAAATATCAGAGACTCTGAAAGAGTGAATGCTAAGCCACAGGAGACCTTAGCCTCCAGGAGGCAGGGCAGTTCCGTGATCTCTCTGGATGGATCTTTGAGGCATGACTGTGAGGAGCCTGAGAACACTAACTTCTAGAGTATAATATGCTTTATAGGTTCATTCTTGTCCTGATCAGGGAGATATTTGGGAAAAGGAGGATGCTTGTTCTCAGGGGTCGTTTATAGTTTGAATCATTTTCCTCCAAATGGATTACAATCTCTCAAATCAGTTGGCCGCCGAGTCAATTTAGACTCATAGCAACCCTGTAGGACAGAGTAGAGCTGCTCCGTAGGGTTTCCAAGGCTTTACAGAAGCAGACTGCCACATCTTTCTCCAGCAGAGCGGCTGGTCTATTCCCATCTGCTGACCTTTCAGTTAGCAGCAGAGCGCTTCCACCACTGTGCCAGCAGGGCTCCTACAGTCTCTCTCGGGACCTGAAATTGACCAGCTTCTCCAGCAGTTCTCCAAATTTCTGGATTTTGTCTCGGCCTAGAATGGACCTAGTGGTTATTTCTGCCCTTCTTGGCCTAATGTCTCTAACTTTGAGAGTGAGAGGGCTGAAGTCTCAGGAATGGACTCATCACCTGGGGTTGAGTAGCAGGGGTTTTTCCCATGACTAGAATCTATTGGAGCCCTGGTGGTACAGTGGTTAAGAGCTCAGCTGGTAACCAGAAGTCAGCAGTTCGAATCCATCAGCCGCTCCCTGGTGATCCTATGGGGCAGTTCTACTCTGTCCTACAGGGTTATTACCAGACGGAATCAATTCGATGGCAACGGGTTTGGTTTTTGAATTTTGGTTAGGATCTATTAGACATACCTGGCCTGTGGTAGTGTGGATAGACAGCTTTGCAACTCCAACATCACAGGAATGGGCCTTTCCTAAGTCTGTTTCCAGCACTGTTGACCTTGGGCAAGTCAGCCAACTTTTATACCTTCATCTCCTTATTGGTAAAATGAGACAAATGTCTGGAGAATCAATGAAGTAAAAATTAAAAACACAACATGGTTAGACTTTTATGGGCTGAATAATAAAATATTTTTAATTGCCAAAGCAGTACATGCTTTATGTTCCTGTGATGTTTGAGGTTTTTTTTAATACTATAGAAAGTAGAAGTACCCCATAATTCATCCTCTCCAGCCCCTGCTGCCAGATAACTATGTCTTGCATTTTGTTGTGTAAAAATATTCTTTTTAATGACTACACTGAAAACATTTTTGCGAGGCAGAGGTAGCTAACTAACATGCAACTCCTGAGCAGTGTAACTTTATTTTCAGTGACCCCTTCTCCAGCTAAGCATAGAGCCAAGATGGATGATATTGTGGTCGTAGCTCAGGGCTCCCAGGCGTCACGGAACGTCAGCAACGATCCAGATGTCATCAAGTTGCAAGAGATTCCAACCTTCCAGCCACTTTTGAAAGGTAAGGGGTTGCATTTTGCCTTATGTGAACTGGAGATTTTGCATAGCCCCACTACCCTCTCCCCAGATATCCATGTGCCTTACTCTCTCATCTCCTTTAGGTATTTGGCATCTTTTCAGTGAAGCCTTCTTTGACTACCCTATTTAAAATTGCAACCCTTTTCCCTGCCTATTTTTCTTTCTAGCACTTAATCATCACTGGCCTACTGACTAGGTTATATGTATACAGTCTGTATTTCTCTGCTAGACTGTGAGCTCCATGATGGCAGGAACTTTATGTGTTTCGTTCCCTGTTGAATCCCAAGCACTTGGAATAAAGCCTGATACAAAAGCAGGGACTGAGTGAACAAATGAGTGTCAGAGTTGGCCCCTACCTTTATCCATGAAAGGAATGTCATTCTTGTCCATGATCTGGACTATACAAAAAGAAAAAAAAAAATAGGTTGACTAATTCAGATTCATAGAGAAAATCTCCATGACCGCTGATGAAATTGTAATTAATCCTGGCAACTGTGTTGAATGAGGGGAATGTGTCTGGTTTGGTACAAACTATCAGCCCACCTGATTAGCATATATTGAGATAAACCCAAAAAAACAAACCCATTGCCGACGAGTTGATTCCGACTCATAGCAACCCTATAGAACAGAGTAGAACTGCCCCATAGGGTTTCCAAGGAGCACCTCATGGATTCAAAGTGCTGACCTTTTGGTTAGCAGCTGTAGTTCTTAACCACTACACCACCAGGGTTTCCTATATTGAGGTAAAAAAAAAAAAAAAATTTTTTTTTTTTTTTGAGTAAAAACTGTTTAATATGAAGGCCATAACTTTATTATTTTCATATTTCCGTTCAGTAGTAGAGATGATTTTCTATTAACTGAACGAGGTTTCTACTATAGCAAACGTTGCTCTCTCTGTCACCTCCCCACCAATATTAAAGACAAAGTTGCTGTCGAGTCGGTTCTGACTAATAGCAACCCTGTAGGGCAGAGTAGAACTGCCCTTTAGGGTTTCCAAGGAGCGGTTGGTGGATTTGAACTGCTGACCTTTTGATTAGCAGCAGAGCTCTTAACTACTCTGCCACTAGAGCTCCCCTTCAAGATTAGGAAATATAAATGGATATAAGGCCTTGGATTTACTTAACCTGGCATAATATAAAACATCCTACGTTTATATAACTATTTGTATGAAAAAGTACCCCCACCATATACACATATCATCCCCTTAATTCTTACATTATTAAATATGTTTGAATGATTTGTGCAGTATCAGACAGCTGGCAGATAGAAAGGTTGAGCTTGAACCTTCTTTCCTGACTTCAAATCCTATACTAGTTAGACTATTCTACACTATAAACAAATGGTCCTTTATATATGATCCATACATCATCTCATTTTTCCCGATACTTATCTGTTTTACAGATGAAGAAATACAAGCTTTCGATCTGTTCCCCATGGGCTTCAGGGTTTGACTTTGGTAACCTCTCTGGCTCTTACATGAAACAATACGTTATATCCTATTACCCATCTTCTTATTAGTTTTATTATTTTGAAGAATAATGTGATACTCCATCGAAGCCAACTTAATGAAATTTCCATCTCCACATATCCTTGTTTTAAGCATAGTACAATCAGACTAAAAGACTTAGCTTTTACCCTTAGAAAGTTGGAGGTTGTACCCTTATTCTGTACCCCATCTCTTCTGGAATTGCTGGTACTTCTGTCCAACAGTCACAGCTTTCGTACTATTTTGTTGTTGTTGAGTCGATTCCAACTCATGCACCATAGGGTTTTCAAGGCTGTGACCTTTCGGAGGCAAATCACCAGGCCTGTCTTCTGAGGCGCCTCTGGGTGGGTTTCATCCTCCAGCTTTCTCCTAGTAATTCAGTGCTTAACTATTGGCCCTACCCAGGGACTCCATTTCCATGCTTCTACTTCCTGTTAACTCTATCATCTCTCCCCCCAAACTATCTTCTGGTCCAGAGTGAAGCCTATGTGACCAAGTCTTACCCCATTTTAAGGAAATACTTAAACAACAACAAAACGACCTTTGAGTGTATTTAATAATTTTCTAATTTTAGTTTTTCCTTTTTAGGTATTTGAGATAACTCATATTTTATGATAATCTGATTAATAGGGGAAGCATCTGGGAGAAGGCTTGGTGTTCTCAGATTTAAAATCATCACTGGGAACCCAAAAAGTGAATAATTAATGTGATACAGCTAAAAGAATACTGGACTTGATTGCATTGACGTCTGGGTTTTAATTGTGACTTTGCCACCAGTGAGCTCTGTTGCCCTGGCTTTGTTTTCCTACTTCTTTGCTAAGAGCACTGAGAAAAGGTGCCGGAGGGAGGAAAGCTGGTGAGAAGCAGGTTATAGTAATGTGATTTGGGGTGTGTCTAAGGAAAGTGGAGAAATCACTATTCTTTCCATTTTTCAGATGAAAACATTGAGGCTCGGAGAGCTAAAATGAATCGCCTAAGGTCACATGGCTGTAAGTGATGGCCCATCTCAAGATGCATCAGAACATCTAGTTTGAACCATTCTGCACGTAGAATAGATTCAGTTTCCAGTTCTAGCAAAGCCCATTATAGTAATCACCAGATTTTAGTAGGAAATGGGTGGTGGGTGTGAGGTTGTTTGGGTTTTAAGGTGCAGCCTTAGTTGCAAAACCTCCTGCTTTGACATTGTTCTGCCTGGTAATTTAAAGCCCTGCCATCTGCCTGCTGGACCGCTGAGGGGGCCACTCATCATTGTCGCCTTTGTACTCTAATCTCTTTTTTCCCCCTTTACTGCTTTCAGGATGAGGCTATTTCTCAAAGTTGTAAAAAGGGCCACACAGTGAAGGTTGTACCCACCAGGTTTGATTTCAGAAAGCTTTTATTCAACTTAATGACAGTTTATTCTTTGAAAACAGTATATTCCAGTAATACACAGAGTTCACTATTGTTCCTTAATGTCATATGATGTAATGCTACTGCTGGTGGGTGAGTTGCAGAGGCAGCGGGCTGTGCGAGTTTGGGGCTATTCGCATGACTGAGGTAATGTTTGCATTTTAAATAAGCAAGCAGATTCTTTGGCCTCAACCCTTTTGGATAAGTACTTAAAAAAAAAAACAAAAAACACCGTTGTCAGTAGATTCCAACTCTTAGCAACCCTGTAAGACAAAGTAGAACTGCCCCGTAGGGTTTCCAAAGCTGTAAGTCTTTATGGAAGCAGACTGCCACATCTTTCTCTAGTGGAAAAGCTGTTTGGTTCAACCCACAGACCTTTTGATTAGTAGCCAAGTTCTTTAACCACTGCACCACCAGGGCTTCTAATCAATAAGTATAACAGTATAATTTAATATAATGCCAAATATCTGTTCTTCCTTTTTTTTTAACATGACTTTTTCATAAAAAAAACAAAATTTACTTTTTCATAGCAGTCTCTAAATTAGCAATTTATTTGGAAATGTGAAACATTTAATAGAAAATTAGAAAAGAAAGTACCAAAAAATGGCCACAACAGGACACAAGGCAAAATATAGTAGATTTGATATAAATTAGATTCGTAGAAGTTAAACAAGGTCTATAAATTTCTTACTTAAAATTCAACCACTCATAGTTTTTAATGACTTCCACCTATTTTATGTCATTCTGTAGATATGAAATATTCACAGTAGAAGTACAATATTGTTAAATATTTCATATGTAAAAATTGTAAAAATAATTCTTTCATTCACCACTGGTGGATGAGTATATGCTCACATACACACAGGCATATGACATTTTTTGCAACTGATCTGCTATTTTTATTACTGACCTAAGAGATTGTTTTACTGCCTAGGAAAGGACTGTCACTATACCAACAAGGAGGATCAAAAGTATAAAATGTATGCTTAAGTGATACTAAGCAGTTTTGTGGGGAGTTCTCTGTTTGATTGTTGAGAACATGATACACGTGAAGTAGATTTTGATACTTAAGAAGCCTGGGACTTTTCTGGATGGAGTAAAATCTTATGGGACAGCAGTGAAGATTCTCAGATCACATTGAATATTGAGAACTGCTGCTTGCGAATTGTAACTGAGGGAGAATAAAGTGATAGAAACCTTTGATAAGGACACCAAAAGGGAGCTAGATTTCAAATCAGTTTCTTCACATACTTCTCACTCTCAAACCTATTAGCCAGACAAGTAAAGATAGAAAGGCTTTGCATCTATCGGAAGCCTGTCTTTCCTGGCTGTTAGACCTTACCTCTGCGTTTGAACATGCAGTGCCAGAGGCGGGGAAGAGCAAATGGGCCTTTGTCACAGCCGCAGTCTTAAAGCAACCTCTAAGCCTAGAGTTGATCCAAGGAGTGTGACATTTGCCCATAAACACTACATTTGAAACGTTGGTAACTTCTTGGTTACCTTGTAGATTTATTTGTGTGTGTAATTGCTCTTCAGTTAACCTTTTAAACATGACTGTTGATCAGAGAAGTGTTAACCTTACTCAGCAGAGCAGGAAGCATCAGATGAGTGGTCATGCTCAGCAGGTTGAGAAGATGAAGCCATGTCTCAAGAGCAGCCTCACCTTTTTTCTTCACTGCAGTAAATCTCTGTGTGCCTGCATCCATGCTAGTCTCTTTCCACTGAACCTCAGAGAAGGCATCTATGCCTTTCTTTGAAACAATACCTCTTCAGTCCACTCTTTCTTTCCTTTGCTGGGACTTGGCTTCTATACTTTCCTTCTCTCTAGCATCAAGATTGTTGTCGTTAGGTGCTGTCTAGTTGGTTCCGACTCAGAGTGACCCCCCATATACAACAGAATGAAACACCGCCAGGTCCCAAGCATCTTCACGATCGTTGCTATGCTTGAGCCAATTGTTGCAGCCATTGTGTCACCCCATCATGTTAAGGGTCTTCCTCTTTTTCAATGACCCTGTACTTTACCAAGCATGATATCCTTCTCCAGGGACCGACCCCTCCTGGATAACATGTCCCAAGTATGTCAGGCGTAGTCTGACATACTTGCTTCAAAGGAGCATTCTGGTTGTACTTCTTCCAAGACAGATTTGTTCATTCTTTTGGCAGTCCATGGTATATTCAATATTCTCCCCCAGCATCACAATTCAAAGGTGTCAGCTCTACTTCAGTCTTCCTTATTCATCGTCCAGCTTTTTATTGCATATGAGGCAATTGAAAGCACCATGGCTTGGGTCAGGGCCACCTTAGTCTTCAAGGTGACGTGTTTTTTTTTCCAATACTTTAAAGAGGTCTTTTGCAGCAGATTTTTACCAAAGCAACGCATCTTTTGATTTCTTGACTGCTGCTTCCGTGGGTGTTAATTGTAGATCCGAGTAAACTGAAATCCTTGACAACCTCAATCTTTTCCCTGTTTATCATGATGTTGCTTATTGGTCCAGTTGTGAGGATTTTTGTTTTCTTTATGTTGAGGTATAATCCATACTGAAGGCTGTAATCTTTGACCTTCCATCAGTAAGTGCTTCAAATCCTCTTTACTTTCAGCAAGAAAGGTTTTGTCATCCGTATAATGCAGGTTGTTAGGAGTCTTCCTCCAATCCTGATGCCACGTTCTTCATATAGTGCAGCTTCTTGCATTATTTGCTCAGCATGAAGAGTGAATAAGTATGGTGAAAGGATACAACCCTGACACATACCTTTCTTGACTTTACGCAGTATCCTCTTGTTCTGTTCGAACAACTGCCTCTTGGTCTCTGTACAGGTTCTTCATGAGCACAATTAAGTGTTCTGGAATTCCCGTTCTTCACAATGTTATCCATCATTTATTATGATCCACACAGTTGAATGCCTTTGCATATTAGTGGATCTCTTTCTTTCTGTTTATATGTTCAGATCTTCCCAAGTTTAAAACAAAACAAAACAGAAAAACCAAACCCATTGCTGTCGAGTTGATTCCGACTAATAGTGACCCTACAGAACATAATAGAACTCCCCCATAGTGTTTCCAGGGAGCGGCTGGTGGATTCAAACTGCTGACCTTTTGGTTAGCAGCCAAGCTGCTAACCACTACACCACCAGGGCTTCAAGTTTAAAACAGAAAACACAAAAATGCTTTCTTTTGATTCTACTTCATGGCTTCCATGCTTTCTCTTTTCTTATCTCTGCTGCCTGTGTAGCTACCATAGGCTGCCCCTGCAACCGTTCTAGCTCTTCAATTGTTTGAGGTTCTTCTGGTCAGGCTCATATACATCATTTCACAAAGATTTGCTTCTCTTGAGGGTTACCAGTGATCTCTTTTCATGACCAAAGTTTTTCTCAGTCCACGTCTTCCTCTTCTTTTCCATATTTGATATAGGTGTCTGTCCCACTTACTAAACCTCCTTTCTTTTAACTTCATGCCTAGTGCTATTTTGGGGAACCTACGGTTCTCACAGCTTTAAGTATTTTGAAATATAGACATCTAGATGATTCTAATTCTGTGTCATCAGCTTCAACTTCTTGTTCTTTTTCTTCGACTGTGAACTAGTCAATACAGTCAAGTATTTTTTCTTTAAAGGAACCTAGTGGTGCAGTGGTTAGGCATTCAGCCTCCAACCAGAAGGTTGGCAGTTTGAACCTATCTGGCAGCTCCACTGGAGAAGAATCTGGCAATCTGCTCCCATAAAGATCACAGCTAAGAAAACCCTAAGGAACAGTTCTACTCTGTCACATGGAGTCACTGTGAGTCAGATCGATGGCACCTAACAGCAACACCAAATTGTTAAATTCACAATGCCCACTCTTCTACCTAGGTATATATGTGTTTTTTTTTTTTTTTTCACTCATTCCATTTTATTTATTCAACAAACACTTACAGAACCCTATTTTTATTAGAGAAATAAAACACCTTTTCTGCCTTCTAGAAGCTTGTAACCACCTGACTTTCCATTGAACCTTTCCTGTTACTCAGTTTTCTGTAGCCCAGTATATGCTCTATCTTGGAAGAATATATATGTACACTTAAAAAGAGTGTATTCTACAGTTACTGGGTGTATACCACCACCACCGCCCACTGCCATCGAGTCGATTCTGACTCATAGCAACCCTGTATTGGGTGTAGTATTCTATAAATGTCAGTTAGGTCAATGTGGGATTGATGGTGTTCAGATTTTCTATATCTTTACTGATTTTTTCATATTGATTTTGTCACTCACTGAAAGAGAGGTGTTAAAATCTCCAGCTGTGATTGTGAACTTGTCTATTTCTTTCTTTAATTCTGTCAGTTTTTGCCTTATGTATTTTGGAGGCCTGTTATTAGGCACACATGCATTAATGATTATTGTGTTGACCCTTATATCATTATGAAATGTCCTTATATCTATGTATTACCACCTGTCTTGCAGTTTATTTTGTCTTATGTTGATATAGCTACTTCAGCTTTCTTATATTTACTGTTTACATAGTATCTTTTTTTCTCCTTTTTTTAAAAAATCTATTTGTGTCTTTAAAGTTCATCTTTTGTAGACGGCATCTAGTTAGGTCTTTTTTGTCTTACAATCTGCCTTTTAATTGGAATATTCAATTAATTTGTAGTCCTTGGGTAGTACCGATGATTAATAGGCTTGCTGCTAACTGAAGTGTTGGCAGTTCGAATACACTCAGAGGTGCTTCAGAAAAGGCCTGGCAGTCTACTTCTGAAAAATCTGCCATTGAAAGCCCTATGGAGTATAGTTCTACTTTGACACACATGGGATTGCCATGAGTAGGAACTGATGGGGTTTTTTTGCTCTTCATTATCTATTTGTACTGTCCACTTTTAAATATATATATATATTTTTTTATTGTGAAATAAATATAACACAAAAGTTTCCATTTTAACCACTTTTAAGTGTATGCTTCAGTGACATTAATTACATTCACAATATTGTGCAACCATCACCACTATTTTCAAAGCCTTTTCATCACCCCAAACAAACTCTGTACCTATTGAGTAATAACTCTCCACTCCCCCAAGCCCCCATTCCTCTGGTAGGCGCTAATCTTTCTCTATGAGTTTGCCTATTCTAGATATTTTATATAAGTGGAATCATAACAGTGATTGTCTTTTTGTGTCTTACTTCACTTAACATAATTTTTCAAGATTCATCCATGTTGTAACACATATTAGAACACCATTCTTTTTTGTGGCCAAATAATATTCCATTATATGGATATATCACACTATGTTTATTCATTCATCTATTAATGGACACTTTGATTGTCTCCACCTTTTGGCTATTGTGAACAATGTTGAAATGAACATTAGTATGTAAGATTCTGTTGGAGTCCTTATTTTCAGTGCTTTTGAGTGTATACCTAGAAATAGAATTTGTGGGGTCATATGGTAATTTTATATGTAACTTTTTGAGGAACTGTCAGATTCTTCCACAGGGCTGTGTGCTGTCTGCTTTTGGTTCCTCTCATGTTCCTTTCCTTTGTTCTTTTGGATCAATTGAATATTTTTTAGTATTCTGTTTTAATTTCTCTGTTGGCTTTTTAGCTGTACTCCTTTGCATTAGATTTTAGTGGTTGCCCTAGAAATTACAATAAACATCCTTAACTTACCATAGTTCACTAAGAGTTAATATTGTATCACTTCACATAAAATGTAAGAACGTTTCAATGATATGGTTCCCATTCACCCCCACTTCTTTGTGCTGTAGTTGTCATGTATAATAAATACATCCACATACATTAGCAATCTTATATAGTATTTTTAAAAAATATAGCTGTAATTTAAAAAACTTTTGTTGTGTTTTAACAACAAAGAACCCCTGAGGGAGCAGGAGAGCATTAGGATGCAGACCCCAAATTCTTGTAAAAAGACCAGACTTAGTGGTCTGACTGAGACTAGAATGTCCCCAGAGGTCATGGTCCCCAGACCTTCTGTTAACCCAAGACAGGAACCATTCCTAAAGCTAACTCTTCAGAAATGGGTTGGACTAGACTATGGGATAGACAGTGATAACTGGTGAAGAACGAGCTTCTTGGATCAAGTAGACACATGAGACTATGTTGGCATCTCCTGTCTGAAGGGGAGATGAAAGGGTAGAGAGGGCCAGAAGCTGGCCTAATGGATTTGAAAAGAAAGAGGAGGGAAGAAGCGTGCCATCTCATTAGGGGGAGAGCAATTAGAAGTATGTAGCAAGGTGTTTATAAATTTTTGTATGAGAGTCCAACTTGATTTGTAAACTTTCACTTAAAGCACAATAGAACATTTTTTTAATTTTTTTATTATGTTTCAGGTGAGAGTTTAGAGCACAAATTAGTTTTTCATTCAAAAATTTATACACAAATTGTTTTGTGACTTTGGTTACAATCCCTGCAATGTGTCAGCACTCTCCCCCTTTCCCTTTACACCCTGGGTTCCCCATGTCCATTTGTCCAGGTTTCCTGTCCCTTCCTGCCTTCTCGTCTTTGTTTTTGAGCAGGTGTTGCCCATTTGGTCTCACATACTTGATTGAACTGAGAAACATGTTCCTCATGTGTGTTGTTGTTTGTTTTATAGGCCTGTCTAATCTTTGGCTGAGAGGTGGACTTCGGGAGTGGCTTCACTTCTGAGTTAGCAGGGTGTCCGGGGGCCATAGTCTCAGGGGTTCCTCCAGTTTCTGTCATACCAGTAAGTCTGGGCCTTTCTTTTTCTGTGAATTTGAATTTTCTACATTTTTCTCCTGCTCTGTCTGGAACCCTCTACTGTGATCCCCGTCAAAGCAGTCAGTGGTGGTAGCCAGGCACCATCTAGTTCTTCTGGGCTCAGGCTGGGTGGAGGCTGTGGTTCATTAGTCCTTGGGACTAATATTTTCCTTTTGTCTTTGAATTTCTTCATTCTCATTTGCTCTGGACGGGATGGGACTAGTAGATGGATCTTAGATGGCTGCTTGCAAGCCTTTAAGACCCCAGATGTTACTCACCACAGTAGGATGTAGATAATTTTCTTTAATGAACCAGGTTATGCCATTTGACCTAGATGTCTGCTGAGACCATGGTCCCCAGCTCATGGCCCAGTAACTCAGTCCTTCAAAGTGTTTGGATGTTTCTAAGAAGCTATTATGGCTTTTCCTTGGTCAAGGTGTGCTGACTTTCCCTATATTGTTACCTTTCCCTTCACCAAAGTTAACACTTGTCCACTGTCTAGTTAGTGATTTCCCCTCTCCATCTGCTCCCTCCCTCATAACCATCAAAGATTTTTTTTTCCTGTGTGTAAACCTTTTCTTGGGTTTTTATAATAGTGGTCTTACACAATGTTTGGAAACCCTGGTGGCGTAGTGGTTAAGTGCTACGGCTGCTAATCCAAGGGTCGGCAGTTCGAATCCGCCAGGCGCTCCTTGGAAACTCTATGGGGCAGTTCTGTTCTGTTCTATAGGGTCGCTATGAGTCGGAATCAACTCGACAGCACTGGGTTTGGTTTTTTTTTTTTTTGGTTTAAACAATGTTTACCCTTTTGTGATTGACTTGTTTGACTCAGCATGTTGTTGTTGTTGTTAGGTGCTGTCGAGTCAGTTCTGCCTCGTAACAACCCTGTGTACCACAGAATGAAACACTGCCCGGTCCTGCGCCATCCTTACAATCGTCATTATGCTTGAGCCCATTGTTGCAGCTACTGTGTCAGTCCACCTCCTTGAGGGTCTTCCTTTTTTCCGCTGACCCTGTACTTTACCAAGCATGATGTCTTTCTCCAGGTACTGATCCCTCCTGACAACATGTCCAAAGTATGTAAGACGTGCTCTCGTCATCCTTGTTTCTAAGGAGCATTCTGGTTGTACTTTTTCTAAGGCACATTTGTTAATTCTTTTGGCAGTCCATGGTATATTCAGTATTCTTACACCAGCACCACAGTTGAGAGGCATCAGTTCTTCTTTAGTCTTCCTTATTCATCATCCAGCTTTCACATGCATGTGATACAATTGAAAAAACCACGGCTTGGGTCAGGCACACCCTAGTCTTCAAGGTGACATCTTTGCTTTTCAACACTTTAAAAAGGTCCGTTGCAGCAGATTTGCTCAGTGTGATGCGTCTTTTGATTTCTTAACTGCTGCTTCCATCGCTGTTAGTTGTGGATCTAAGTAAAATGAAATCCTTGACAACTTCAATCTTTTCTCCATTTATCGTAATGTTGCTTATTGGTCCAGTTGTGAGGATTTTTGTTTTCTTTATGTTGAAGTGCAATCCATACAGTAGGCTGTGGTCTTTGATCTTCATTAATAAGTGCTTTAAGTCCTCTTCACTTTCAGCAATCAAGGTTGTGTCATCTACATAATGCAGATTGTTAAAGAGTCTTCCTCCAATCCTGATGCCCCATTCTTCTTGATATAGTCCAGCTTCTTGGATTTTCTCAGCGTACAGATTGAATACATACGGTGAAAGGACTCGACCCTGATGCAAACTTTTCCTGACTTTAAACCACTCAGTATCCCCATGTTCTGTCTGAACAACTGTCTCTTGACCTATGTACACATTCCTCATGAGCACAATTAAGCATTCTAGAATTCCCGTTCTCCGCAGTGTTACCCATAGTTTGTTATGATCTGCACAGTCGAATGCCTTTGCATAGTCAATAAAACACAGGTAAACATCCTTCTGGTATTCTCTGCTTTCAGCCAACACCTGACATCAGTAATGATGTCCCTAGTTCCATGTCCTCTTCTGAATCTGTCCTGAATTTCTGGCAGTTCCCTGTCGATATACTGCTGCAGCTGCTTTTGAATGATATTCAGGAAAATTTTTCTTGCGTGTGATATTAATGATATTGCTCTATAATTTCCACATTCAGTTGGATCAACTTTCTTGGGTATAGGCATAAATATGGATCTCTTCCAGCCAGTTGGCCAGGAAGCTGTCTTCCATATTTCTTGGCACAGACAACTGAGCACTTCCAGCACTGCATCCGTTTGTCGAAACACCTCAGTTGGTATTCCATCAGTTCCTGGAGTCTTGTTTTTCACCAGTGCGTTCAGTGCAGCTTGGACTTCTTCCTTCAGTACCATCGGTTCCTGATCGTATGCTACCTCTTGAAATGGTTGAATGTCAACTAATTCTTTTTGGTATAATGACTCTGTATATTCATCTTCTTTTGATGCTTCCTGTATCATTTAATATTTTCCCCCATAGAATCCTTCGTTATTGCAATTCAAGGCTTGAATTTTTTTCTTCCGTTCTTTCAGCTTGAGAAACGCTGAGTGTGTTCTTCCCTTTTGGTTTTCTATCTCTACCTCTTTGCACATGTCATTATAATACTTTAGTTTGTCTTCTCGAGCTTCCCTTTGAAATCTTCCATTGAGTTCTTTTACTTCATTATTTCTCACTTTTGCTTTAGCTGCTCAATATTCAAGAGCAAGTTTCAGAGTCTCCTCTGACATCATCTTGGTCTTTTCTTTCCTTTTCTGACATCAAGGACATCATACGTGAAGAAAGCAAGCAGTCATTAAAAAGAAAGAAAAGACCAAGATGACTCAGCATAATGCCCTCCAAACTAATCCACGTTGTGAAGTGTTTCACGGATTCATCATTGTTCTTCATCATTAAGTAGTATTGCATTGTGTGTGTGTACCATAATTTGTTGATCTATTATGTCTATAATTTTTGTTTTAAGCAATCATATCTTTCAAAAAAGTTAAGAAAAAATTATATATAGAATGTGTATTTATCCACATATTTACTATTTCCAGAGTTCTCTATCCCTTTCTGTAGTTCAAGTTTCCATTTTATATCTTACTTTTAGTCTGAAAAACATCTTTTACCATTTCTTGTAGTGCATATCAACTGGAAACAAAATCACTGTTTTTATTTATCTGGTAACGACATTTTTTTTGCCCGGTTTCTACATTATAAAGTTATTTTTGTCTATTGTGTTATTAAGAATTTTATTGAGAGAACAAGTTTCTGTGAAATCTAATTTTTCAACACACTTTGACCAGTTAAAACATCCACTGATGTTTCTTGCTTGAATTAATTATACTGTAATTGTTGCTGCCTTAGGCTGGGTTCTCTAGAGAATAAAACTAGTGAAGCGTGTGTGTATATATGTGTGTGTATGTGTATACATATACACAGAGAGAGAGCGAGAGTAAGAGAGATTTATCTCAAGGAAATGGCTCACGCAGCTGTAGAGGCTGAGAAGTACCAAGTCTGTGGGTCAGGTATCAGGCTGGAGGCTTCTCCTGACTCATGTAGCTGCAGGGGCTGACAAACCCAAGATTGGCAGGTAAGATGGCAGGCTGCTGGCTCACAGGCTCTGGAGGCTGATGAATCCCAAGATAGGCAGGTAAGATGCCAGGCCACTGGTTCAAGGCTTTGGAGGGCAACAAATCCAAAATTGGCAGGCAATGTGGCATGCAGCTGGCTCAAGTCTCAAGAACCAGAGGTCATATGACAATGAACCAGATGCTGGATGCAGAGAAAGCAGTGAGCTTTGCCAGAGCATCCATATATATTGGATTCAGGCCACATCCCTGAGGAAACTCCTTTTACAACTGATTGGTCGATCACATCAGGTCACATCGTGGAGGATGAGTATCTCATTATATAACTGCCAAACTACATCATTACATAACTGCCAAATCCCTGAAAATCGTGGCCCAGCTGAGTTGACACACAACCTTAACAATCACAGCCCACCCCTTGTCAACTTGGCACCTGTGTACATCTCCTTAAACTATACACCATCTCTAAATAAAGCAATTATAAAATCATACTTGTGCCTAACACGATACAGCTATAACGTGTACAATGGAAAATGCACTAGTCCTGTTTACATCTTATATAAGTGAAGAAGACAAAAATATTTGATGCACACATACAAGGAAGAAATAGTCAAAACAATTACAGACCTTGTTTCTGCAACTGGTCACATAGTTGTGACTGATATTTAGAACTACCTTCTTTCACCACCCATTCCGTATTCCCTTTACCCTCAGCAAGCACCTCAGCTGGTCATGGGTCTCTGCCTGGTGGAGTGATCCAAACCTTCATTCCTGATGGGTCTGGGCCATTAGTAGCCATATCGGAATTGAGTTGCTATAGTTTTCCATTGACTTTAATCACAGGACATTGTAGGGGATCTTCTGTATTCTCAAATACCTTTTTTACCTCTAGTATGCAGCTTCGATCTGATTTCCACCTAGTAGTCAGGATCAATTACACCAGCCAATATGGTGACACCCTTCTTTGCCTGTTGATATAGAGGTATGAGGAGCCCAAAGTGCCCAAGTGGCATTCTTAACTTCCAGTTCAGTGGAATCCATGTTGTGTCTCCAGGGGGGAGCATTCTTCCCTTTGAAACTAAGACCCCTAGACCTGTAGAGCATAAGGTTGTGGGAACAGGAAACAAAAATTCTGCAAGTGGGTCACTAGGGGTAGTAGTGAGTGGTGCCACTCCCATTTCCACCCTTTCGTTCCTGGAACAGTGAATCCTGGCCATGGGATAAACAGCACCATATATCGGACACTGGTTTAAAGCATATACAGCCTCCTGGAGAACATTGCCCCGACACTGCAAAGTGTTGCCACTTAGCTGGTGCAGTAGTTGTGTCTTTAGAAGGCCATTCCATCATCCTATCAAGCCAGCTGTTTCAGGATGATGGGCAACATGGTAATACCAGTGAATTCCATGAGCATGGGCCTATTGGTGTACTTCATTTGCTGTGAAGTGAGTCCCTTGATTCGAGACGATGTTGTGTAGGATACCATGACGGTGGATAAGGCATTCTTTGAGTCCTCGGATGGTAGTTTTGGCAAAGGCATTGCAGGCAGAGAAGGCAAATCCATATCCAGCATAAGTGTCTATTCCTTGAGGTGACTGATCACCTCAAGGAATGGTGTGGTATCAGGGACTCAGTGATGGTCTTTGCTGATGACAGATTGTGTATTCAGCAGTGGCTATAGCCAAGCCTTGGTGAGTGGAAGTCCATGTTGCTGAGCCCATGAATAACCTCCGTCCCTGTCATCATGGCCGCTTTGTTCACGAGCTCATTGGGCAATGACAGGAGTGGCTGGGGAAAGAAGATGAGTGGTTTCCACAAAACGCATCATCTTATCTATTTGATTGTTAAAACCTGCCTCTGCCTCGATTACCCTTTTGTGAGCATTCACATGAGACATATATATCTTCATTCTTTGGCTCATTCAGAGAGGTCTGTCCACATACCTCTTCCCCATATCTCTTTGTCATCAGTTTTCCTTCAAAGTCCCTGACCGTGCGACCAAACCATTGGCCACAGCCCAGTTGGACATCTGGCCATTACTCCTTCTAAGCAAAGTCAACAACTAGGTGCACTGCTCGAAGTTCTGCCCATTGGGAGGATTTCCCTTCACCACTGTCCTTCAGGGAGGTCCCAGAAAGGGGCTGTAGTGCTGCCACTGTCCACTTTTGATTGGTGCCTGCATATCACACAGAACCGTCTGTAAACCAGGCGCAGGTTTTCTCTTCCTCAATCAGCTGATCATAAGGAACTCCTGATGAGGCCATAGGTCCAGATTGGAAGAGGGCAAGTAATGTGACAGGAGTGGAGACTGTGGGCATTTGGACCACATTCTCATGCAGCTTACTTGTGCCTTCAGGTCCTACTTGAGCCCGATCTCATATATACCACTTCAGTTTAATGATGGAGTGCTACTGTGCACGTCCGACTTCATGACTGTATGACTCAGACAACACCCAATTCATGGTGGGCAACTCAAGTCACACGGTGACTTGGTGGCCCATGGTTAAGTATTCAGTCTCAACTAAGGCCCAGTGCCAGCCAAAAGGTGTTTCTCAAAAGGAGAGTGGTTATCTGCAGAGGATGGCAGGACTTTACTCCAAAATTCTAAGGGTCTGTGCTGTGATCACCAATAGGGGCCTGCCAGAGTCCAGACAGCAACTCTA
The DNA here is from genome assembly GCF_030014295.1 of Loxodonta africana. Lineage (NCBI taxonomy): Eukaryota > Metazoa > Chordata > Mammalia > Proboscidea > Elephantidae > Loxodonta > Loxodonta africana. The sequence goes on along the minus strand of NC_087345.1, from coordinate 126,404,504 downwards.
TCTGCCATTGACACTTCAGGCACCATTGGATCAGCCAGATCATATGGCCCAAGTGGCAGAGTGTCTTGCATAGCAGCCTGAACATGTTGCAGAGCCTTCTCTTGTTCTGGATCCCACTCAAAACTAGCAGCTTTTCGAGTCACTTGATAAATAGGCTGAGTAGCATGCCCGAATGAGAGATACGTTGCCTCCAAAATCCAAAGAGGCCCCCAGGTGTTGTGCCTCCTTTTTGGTTGTAGGGGATAGATGTAACAACTTATCCTTCACTTTAGAACGAATATCTCGACGTGCCCCACACCACTGGACCGTTAGAAATTTCACTGAGGTGGAAGGCACCTGGATTTTTGTTTGAATAATTTCCTACTCTCTAGCATGCAAATGGTTTACCAGTAAGTCCAGAGTCTTTGACACTTTTTCCTTACTAGGTCCAGTCAGGATAATGACACCAGTGTGATGTCACCAGTGTGATGTCTTGTGGAAGGGAAAGGGGACCCAGGTCCCTGCAGACTAAATTACAACGTAGGGCTGGAGAGTTGATACACCTTTGTAGTAGGACAGTGAAGGTGTATTGCTAGCCTTGCTTGTTGAAGGCAAACTGATTCTGGTGGTCCTTCAAAACCAGAATCTAGAAAAAGGCATTGGCTAGATTAGTGGCTGCATACCAGGTACCAGGAGATGTATTAATTTGCTGAAGCAGTGAAATCACATCTGGAACAGCAGCTGCAGTTCGAGTCATCACTTGGTTGGTTAAAGTTACGGTAATCCACTGTTATTCTCTAAGGTCCATCTGTTTTTTGCACAGGTCTAATAGGCGAGTTGAATGGGGCTGTGGTGGGAATCACCACCCCTGCATCCTTCAAATCTTTGATGGTGATAATAATTGTAATCCTTCCAGGAATGCGGTATTGCTTTTGGTTTACTATTTTCCTGGGTAGGGACACTTCTACTTGGCTTTACCTATCATAGCATCCCTCACTCCACTTGTCAGGGATCCGATGTGGGGGTTCTGCCAGTTGCTGAGTGTACCTATTCCAGTTATGCATTCTGCATCTGGGGAAATCAGTACAGGATGAGTTCAGGGACCCACTGGACCCACTGTAAGACGAACCTAAGCCAAGACTCTTAATAATCTGATTTCCATACGCCACCACTCTGAACGGTGGGCCACAGTAACATTTTGAGTCTCCTGGAATTAGTGTCAGTTCAGAGCCAGTATCCAGTAATCCCTGGAAAGTCTGATTATTTCTTTTTCTCCAATGAGCAGTCACACTCGTAAAAGACCATAGATCCCTTTAGGGAAGGCTGGGAGAAAGATTAACAGTGTAAGTTTTTGGCAGTGTAATGGGGGCCCTTCTTTCAAGGGGTTATAGGTCTGTAAACCGGTCAAGTCTAGGAATTCACTGAGGGGCTGTGACTCTCTATTCTGGCAATTTGAGTTAGACTGCCATTCATTTGACCTAGAATTCTTCCACTTGTACAGATGAAGTAGATATTTAGTAGATTTCCCATTTATTTCACTCTTAAGGACACCACGACTAAGCAGGCAACACCAGAAGTCCATATGAGTCAGACTGTTCTGATTACTGCTTTGACTCTGCTGTTCACTATGGTAACCACACCCACCTTGTCTTTGTCAATTTAGTGTTACCACTGGCCCCTACCACCATGGGGTCCAGTTAGCGAAATTGTAATTAAAAAAAAAAAAAAAATTCCCATCGAGTTGATTCTGACTCATAACGACCCTATAGGACAGCATAGAACTGCTGCGTAGGGTTTCCAAGGAGTGCCTCGTAGATTCTAACTGCCAGTCTTTTGGTTAGCAGTTGAACTCGTAACTACTATGCCACCAGGGTTTCCAGAATCGTAGTTAGATGTCTTAATTCAGTTAGGGCAGCTCCCCGTGTCAGATCTGACTGACGTAAAATAGCAATCACAGCAGTTTTCAAGGATGCTGGGCTCCCTTCACAATGTGTTCCTCCTCATCATTGTGGTAAACAGTGTGTCCTCTGGGCACTCCAAATGTAGGTCTGTGGGTCTAACCTAATAACTCCACTCTAACGTGCCAGTTTCCCTAAGCCTTTGGATACCTACCTTCTTCTACAGAATACCAAGGCAGGTCTGGTACTTCAACTTGATTTAGTGTAGGCTACTACATAATCCATGCTTTAGCGACCCAACCAAATAAACTAGTAAATCCTCTCCTAACCTCTCAAGCTGAAACATTGAAGAATCTGTGCTTAGTGGGCCCATATCAATAAACTCAGATTGATCCACTTTTATGTTCCTTGCACCATTATCCCGTACCCTTAATAGCCATTCCCACACATATTCCTCAGGTTTCTGTTTGTATATATTAGAAAAGTCAAGCATTTCTTTTGGAGTGTAGCATACCTCTGCCTGGGTCACATTTTGTACTTCACCTTTTGGAGCTCGTTGGGACTTAAGTCTAGTTATAGGTCTAGAAGCAAAAATGGATGGTGGCATCGTTCCTGGGAGCATTCAATCATGTTTTATAAGTCATCTACTTCAGGCGATGCCGTACACAGCACCCCACATGCTTCCTCAGGCAATATCTGAAAGACTCTTCAGGCACAACTGAGTTAATCTCATCAGATGGGGGGTGGAAGGGATAATGATTTTACGGGAGAGGCTGGCTGTCATGGATTGAATTGTGTACCCCAAAAATATGTGTATCAGTTTGGCTAGGCCATGATTCCCAGTATTGTGTGATTATCCACCATTTTGTCATCTGATGTAATTTTCCTGTGTTGTAAATCCTACCTCTGTGATGTTAATGAGGTAGCATAGGTGGCAGTTATGTTAATGAGGCAAGATTCATCTGCAAGATTGGATTGTGTCTTGAGCCAATCTTTATTGAGATATAAAAGAGAGAAGTGAGCAGAGAGAGGTACCTCATACCACCAAGAAAACAGTGCTGGGAGCAGAGCACTTTGAACCAGAGGTTCCTGCACTGAGAAGCTCCCAGACCAAAGGAAAATTGATGACAAGGACCTTCCTGCAGAGCCGACAGAGAGAGAAAGACTTCCCCTGGAGCTGATGCCCTAAATTTGGACTTGTAGCCTACTAGACTGTGAGAAAATAAATTTCACTTTGTTCAAGCCATCCACTAGTGGTATTTCTGTTACAGCAGCACTAGATGACTAAAACAGTGGCTTATAGCAGATAAAGATGAAGTGATCTCTTCAGATGGGAGCAAGAGGGCTGGCTCTGTGGGTAGGAGTGATTCAATGGGATTTAGGGGCTCAGTGTTCCCAGCTTCCTGATTATCTGCTCATATGTGCCCAGCTCAAGTTTCAGGATCCCATTTCTTCTCAATCAATGCCCTCACTTTAATTTCAGACACCATTTGAGGTTAGGAATTCAGGTAATGTTTTAATTCAGCCACTCTTGCAGTAAGACTCTGGGTTTGGCTTTTGGCAGTATCAGCTCTGTCACTGCAGAAAAAGAGACTTTCTTTATGGGCAAAAGTGGTAACTTTCAGGTCTTTTATGTGGTGTTTAAGCTGTGATTCTGAAGCTCTCAGCTTATCTCTCTTTTACGACTTTGTCTAGCAGAAGTAGGAACAACCAACCAGCTTCCCTATACTTCTCATTTTGACTAAATTGTAGAAAAGTATCAAACATGCAGTCACCCAGAGCCTCACCTATCACCAGTACTTGATCTATTGGTGCTGATTTTTTGCATATTAATATTGCCACCTGTAAGAACAGCTTGGAGGAGTTGTCTGACCTCCTCTAACTTCACAAGGGGGAAGAAGAACAAAGATCAACAGCACAAGGCTGACCCATGAGGCAGAGGCCAGACAAACCTCTTCTCTCTACCATCTTTACTAATTCTGACACCAACCGTCCCTCACACAGCACTCTCTACTTCTCCGCTGGGTTTGGTAATTCATTGCAAGGGCCATGTAGAACTCACAGACCAGACCCAAGATTATGGGGTTTATTAGGGAAGTAACAGTTACAATTCAGGCTCAAGAACACTCAGGGTACAGTTTTCTCATCCGGACAGCCTCTTCCCAAACGTGTTTGTAGGCACACCTCTCCCTGGCCCTAGGCCTCTCCCCAAAGGTGCTCAGCTTCCTCTCTTCATGGGACAGGAAGCCGACGACATCGTCTCCTGCTGCCTGGTCTCTCCTGCCACCACATCTCACCATCTTCAGGGCTGCAGCTCTCTCTTTCTCTCTTGATCTCCTACTTCCAGGAGCTTCTCAGCACAGGGATCCTGGGTCCAAAGAACATGCTCTCTGCTTCTGGCTGTTCTTCCTTGGTAGTGGTAGGATCCTCTTCTCTGCTCTGAAATGGGCTCTTTTAAGGGAAAACTGACCAGTCCCCTTGATGGACCACAATTACCCTATCACACAGTCCTGTCCAATCACCTGGGTGGGAATTATAAGACCATAGCTAGAAAGGCCACACACAAAAGTAATTAATTGCACTACACCACTTCATGCCATGGACTAGCAGCACCCTATTTACTACTGGATGCAGAGTCATCGGCATCTGTAAGACTATTCAGGCTTGAGAATCAATGTGGAAAACTTACCTTTATGATTTTCTTTTCTCTAGAACCACTCATGATACCAAATGTGTTAGAGTGGATTCTCTAGAGAAAGAAAACCGGTGAAGCGTGTGTGTGTGTGTCTGTGTGTGTGTCTGTGTGTGTGTGTGTGTGTGTGTGTGTGTGTAGGAGCCCTGGTGGTTAAGAGATACAGCTGCTAACCGAAAGATCAGCAGTTTGAATCCACCAGCCACTCTTTGGAAACCCAATGAGGTACTTCTACTCTGTCCTATAGGGTCGCTATGAGTCGGAATTGACTGGATGTCAAGGGATGTATGAAATGGCCCACGCAGTTGTAGAGACTGGTAAGTCCCAATTCCATGGATCAGACATCAGGCTGGCAGCTTCTCCTGACTCACCTAGCTGTAGGGGCTTACGAACCCAGGATGGGCAGGTCAGAGGGCAGGCCTCTGGGTCATGGGCTGCAGAGGCTGATGAATCCAAGATCAGTAGGTAAGACAGTAGACTGCTTGTGTGTGTGTATGTACGTGAGTGTAGACCTATGTACAAACAATTTACACCTGTATTTATTTCTGTATTTACCTATGCATATTGAAATGATGACTTTATACAGATATGCTCCATATGTTCCGTAGATCTGTGGATTTATAGTTTTTATTAAATTTCAAACTACTTTGGCTATTATTTCTTCAAATATTTTCCTGTCCCCACCCCTTCTTTTGTGGGAGTTCAGTTTCTATGTTAGCCTTCTTTATATTTTCTCACAGGTCACTGATGGACCTTTCAAATTTCCTTCCTCTTCTCCAATATTCTGTTGTGTAAATTTAGATACTTGGGCCTCCCCAAACTCCAATTTCCCTTTCTTCCACTCAGTGAGGCTGCTGGGCTCTTTTTGAATATGCCCCTCTGGCTTGAGCCCTGGAAACTGCCTTTAGACCATAAGCTGGGAAAATCATTGGGCTCACCTCATTTGTTTCCCTTCTCTCAGGAATCACAGTACTGCACTGCCTGTTACATAATTTCTGGAAATAGTGTTTCATATATTTTCTCTGGTTTTCTAGTTGTTTATGACTGGAAGGCATAACAGCAGTTAATCTTTCATGAGTTGAAGCATAAGTCCTCCAAAAAATGTATTTTAATCCATATTTTTTGTCCTTTACCACTCCTTCCTTTTTACTTAAGAGCCTATACAAGCAGCCTGTGTTTACTACATCGGTCATTCATTTCTGCAACATATCGATAAATACCTGCCTAGTGTCAAGTAGTTTTCCAGACAGTGGTGATACAAAGAATGTAAGACACAGTTGCTGCTCTTTAGGAGCTTTTAGTTTTACGAGTGATTTAGACAGGCAAATAACTCATCATGAGTAATACCAGCCTTATGCCCAAAAGACTAGGCATGCAGGGAGGAGAGAAACAATAATTTGGCCTGGAACTTTGAGGCAGGCTTCACAGAAGAAGTAACATTTGAGCTGGGCTTTGAGGGATGAATAGGAGGTAGCCATGCAGAGAAGATAGGGTCAGCGAGGGTATTCCTGACTTTAAGAGTCTTCTATATAAACAAGGAAGTATTGAAAGATGCCAGAAAATTCCTGATCAAAATTAGGGATGTACTGCTTTGATTTTATTTTCATAGTCTGGATACTTGTATGCATGCAGGCAAATTTTGATTTTAATTTGAAGCTGTATGAAACCTGCACTGGCTGGAGTAATTAACTGGCAGATAGTTTGTATACTGGTTATTCATTCTTTTTTTTCCTCTAAACTTTTAGTTTGTGTTATGTTCTGTATTTAAACAAAATATACGTGGTTTACTTTTGCTAGTACCCAAGAGCACATATTTCTGAGCAGTATTATTTCCTTCCCGAGCTAACTGATTACTCCTGGAATATGACAGTATAGATGTGTATATATTTCCTTTTAAGTTTCTGGTTTGTCCATAGCTTCCTCTAAGTGACAGCCTAGAGACATTCTAAGACTGAAGAGTATAAAATTCGGTCAGTCATTTTCAGTTTTTTTACTTTTCCAAAAATCACATGTATAAATTCTTCCATTTTTAAGCACACCAACATTTCAGAGTGAGATGTTTATTTAGGAAAGCTGAGACTTTAAAGGTGTCTCCAGAATTTTAAAAAGTTTCCATTGCCACTTCCCAAATTTTAGCTGATTATTGGAGAGATTAATGCCAATTTTACAGTATTTGGAATTGGTAATAGATAAGGTTTTTCATTCCTGCGCCAAAGTGGAAGTCACATGCTTTTTTTTTTTTAAACTGTGATGTTTCATATATTCATTTATTTGTTTAACCAAATTCATTTAGTTCTTGCTGTTCATGATATTTTTAGGCTAGGGATACAAAGACACAAAAACATGATTTCTCCCCATGGAGAGCTCAGTCTAATATTGTTAACAGATAAATTCTGACTCAGCATAGTAAGTACTATAGATAAAATGTAATTCTTTAAGGAACCTGAGGGATGGAACAACGTATTTTGTCTGAGGGAGGCAGGAAAGGTTGACTAGAATCAGAACAACTTAGAAGAGTTCATGTTCTTGGTAGTAATTATTTCCAAAACTTTGTTGTGTGTAAGAATCCACCTGAAGAACCTTGATTAAAAATGCTGACTGTAGGGCCCCAGCCTCAGATATTCTGCTTCGGTAGGGTCAAGTGTAAGGCCCAGGTGTCTGTATTTTAAACCAGCATTCCAGGTGATTCTAAAATGGGCCCATGGATCACACTCTGGAAAACATTGAGCTGGAAGATAATTAACTTGAATCCTACTTGAGATCACAGAGCTGTTAGATCATTCAACTAAAATAATTTTAAACATTTTTGAAAGAACAGATGTGGTTATCAAAAGAGTGTTTTGGAATCTGTCACTAGGTTTTTACTATTTTGGGGTGAGCTCCTTTATTGAAACCATGATTCACATTTAATGCCTGTACATTAAATTGTGGACTCATTAAGAAACCGTGGTTTGTAAAAGAATCTCTTAAAACAGCTGCGGGTTTTCCAAAATGTTCAAACATTTTTTTCACCAAAATTAGTTTCATAGGAAGCCAGTGAAATGTAAAGTGATATTTTAAAAAATGAGTTTGGATAGATAATTATTTGCCTCTATGAGCTGATGAAAATCATCAACAAAAATTTTTAAACATGTTTATTGACATGTTTCTAAGCATGTTTACTAGTCTATGAAAGTATCAGTTAAGCATATGTAGATAAAAAATGCTGTTTTGATTTGTAAGACTTTCGGAGTAGACATCACAATTGGAGGTTGCTGTGCTTGCATTCAGTCCTTTTAGCTAAGGGTTTTTTCCATTAACTTATAATTAAAATATTGGTATCCTTTATTTCGGTAAGCCTTATGTTATAACAAGATATTTAACAGCTTCAAGAGAGGGGAAAAAAGAACATCCCGGTGGGAGAAATTAACAGTTATGTAGGCCAAAGAAATATTAAAGCATTAATGTAATAAATACTGTAGTTTATTCTTATATCTTGCATTTTTTTAAATAGATTTTTTGTTGTTAGTAGCTGTTGAGTTATCTCCAAGTCATGGAGAACTTACATATAACAGAACAAAATATTGCCCGCTCCTGCACCATCTTTATGATTGTTGGTATATCTGAAGTGTATTGTTAGATCTCTTGTGTTAATTCATCTCATTTAGGGTTTCCCTCCTGTTTGCTGACCTTCTACTTTGCCAAACATGATGTTCTTTTCTAGTGATTCGTCTTTCCTTATGATGTGTCCAAAGCAAGTCGAAGTTTTACTTCTAAGGCACACTCTAGTATTTTTTCTAAGACAGATTTCTTTGTTCTTCTCATAGTCCACAGTATATTCAGTGTACTTCCCCAACACCACAGTTCTTCTGCCTTCCTTTTTTTGTTGTCCAACTTTCGGATGCATATTATGCAATTGAAAAGACCATGGTGTGGGTCAGGCACACCTTAATCATCAAAGTGACATTTTTGCTTTTTAGGACTTTAAAGAAGTCTTTGCAGCAGATTTGCTTAATGTAATATATTGATCGATTTCTTCACTGCTGCTTCCATGGGTGTTGATTGTTAATCCAAGTAAAATAAAATCATCGACAACTTCAATTTTATAAGATGGCCTCCCTTTAAATGTAGTTTAATTTACAGCAATTCTATTTTTAACTACGCTTTTGCCACTAGATGTCACTAGACTAAAACAATTGTTAAGCTGATTGAAAGTCCTTTGGTGAATTCTATGGAGGCAGTTCTGCTCTGTCCTACAGGTTCGCTATGAGTCGGCACTGGGTTTTTTTCTGGGTTGGTGAATTAACAAAGGAGCCCTAGTGGTGCAGTAGTTAAGTGCTTGGCTGCTAACCGAAGGATCAGGGGTTCAAACCCGCCACCCTCTCCAAGGGGGAAAGGTGTGACAGCCTGCTTCCATATCATAGCTTTGGAAACCCTACGGGGCAGTTCTACTCTGTTCTGTAGTCACTATGAGTCAGAGTTGACTTGATGGCAAGGAGTTTTGGTTAATTAAATTTACTCTGTAGCATCTGGATTTCTCATAAAACCAGGTCACAGTTTGCTTCAAGCACAAGGTGGTTGGGAAATATACATATTTCATGACACATTAGTAATCTGTAATTAGTTATTTTAATGCTTATCAACACAGAAAAAGGAAAAAAATTATAATTTCAGGAAACTTTTGTTGACCTTAATTTTTAAGAGAGAAAAACCTACTGTCCACCTATCACTGTACTCAAAGAAATGTTTACTACACCACAGATTTCTGAAGAATGGGATTGTGTCTTAATCATCTTTAATTTCTCAGGGCCCAGCACAAAGCCTGGCACTTGTTAAGTATTCAGTGAATGTTATTAGCATTGCAATAGTGTACGACATGTCATAGGCTACAAGCACTTCTCTCAAGAAGTCTCATTTGGGAGACAAGAATCTACACAAGTAAATGCTCACAGCAAAGGGTAGAGTGTATATACTAAAAGAATAGAAAAAAAAAAAAAAATTTTTTTTTTTTTTTTTTTTTTTTTTTGCAGCCATTAAATCCTGTAGCATTTCAGAGGAGCCAGGGGCAGTGATTTGAGAAGGTGGCCTCCAGAAGGGGTAGTTAGAAATGAAAAAGGGTGGCACTTAAACAAGTGAAACATGTAATAAATGATCCAAGGTTTACAAGTAGGAAAATGTTCAGAAACATCAGAACTCAAGAGCTCAGAATGTAAGGCTTATAATACTTAAAGTTTGGACTGTTTTTTTTTGGGGGGGGTGGCGTACATCAAAGAACATTGGGGTAGGGAAGGAATAATAATATGTTGTGTAATGCTTTGTAATTTATAAAACACGAGCACTTAAAAAGGGGTAAATTAAAGACGATTACAGTATTCCTTGATTTTGTTCTAAACTACGTTAATAACAAAAAACCCCGTTGCCATCAAGTCGATTCCATAGTTTCCAAGGAGGATTCGAACTGCCGACCTTTTGGTTAGCAGCCGATCTCTTAACCCCTGTGCCACTGGGGCTCCATGTTGATAATATCCTATTTAGAAGAAATAATATAAAGAATTCAGAATAGTGTCTAGCACTTAGTAAACCCTCAATAAATGATTCTTGTTGATAATCTATTTCGCTTATTAGGTTACCCTTTAAAAAAAACAGTGAAGGAACATCTTGTGTGAGGGTGTAAGGGTGTGGGGGGAATGTGGGAGTGGATATAATTAGGTTCTAAGTCAGTGCATGGATTTTATATAGTTATATCTTTGACAATTTCTTTACTTATCAGTAAAATATACTTTAAATACACAAACACATACATGCTATACATGATGGAACTCCCAGAAATTCAAGACAGATTCAGAAGAGGACGTGGAACAAGGGATATGATTGCTGATGTTAGGTGGATCCTGGCTGAAAGCAGAGAATACCAGAAAGATGTTTACCTGTGTTTTATTGACTATGCAAAGGCACTTGACTGTGTGGATCATAACAAATTATGGGTAACATTGCAAAGAATGGGAATTCCAGAACACTTAATTGTGCTCATGAGGAACCTGTACAGAGACCAAGAGGCAGGTGTTTGAACAGAACAAGTGAATACCGCATAGTTTAAAATCAAGAAAGATGTACGTCACGGTTGTATGCTTTCACCACATTTATTCAATCTATATGCTGAGCAAATAATCGGAGAAACTGGACTATTTGAAGAAGAATGGGGCATCAGGATTGGAGGAAGACTTACAACCTGCATTATATAGATGACACAGCCTTGCTTGCTGAAAGTGAAGAGGACTTGAAGCACTTACTAATGAAGATCAAAGACCACACAGCCTTCAGTATGGATTACATGTCAACAAAAAACAAAAATCCTCACAACTGAACCAATAAGCAACATCATGATACATGGAAAAAAGATTGAAGTTGTCAAGGATTTCATTTTACTTGGATTCACAGTCAACGCCCATGGAAGCATGAGTCAGGAAATCAAACGATGTATTACATTTGGCAAATCTGTTGCAAAGGACCTCTTTAAAGTGTTAAAAAACAAAGATGTCTCTTTGAGGACTAAGGTGTACTTGACCCAAGCCATGATATTTTCATTCACCTCATATGTATGCGAAAGCTGATCAATGAATAAGGAAGACCAGAAAAGAACTGATGCCTTTGAATTACGGTGTTAGCAAAGAGTATTGAATATACCATGGACTGCCAGAAGAACAAACAATCTGTCTTGGAAGTACAGCCAGAGTACTCATTAGAAGCAAGGATGACAAGACTTTGTCTCATGTACTTTGGACATGTTGTCAGGAGTGACTAGTCCCTGGAGAAGGACATCATGCTTGGTAAAGTAGAAGGCCAGTGGAGAGGAAGACCCTCAATGAGATGAATTGACACAGTGGCTACAACATTGGGCTCAAGCATAGCAATGGTTGTGAGAATGATGCAGGACTGGATGGTGTTTGTTTCTGTTATACATAGGGTTGCTGTAAGTCGGAACCGACTCAACAGTACCTGACAACATATACGTACATATATATATTTATAGATTTTTTTAGTACATTAGCTGTTAAGAATAAAAAAAGCCTGCATGCACATATTTAGACATTCAGACCTTGCTGACCTATCATAAGGGATGGTGTGATGGTTAATGTTATGTGTCAACTTGGCTAGGTCATGATTCTTGGTGGTTTTAAGATATTATATAATCATCCTCCATTCTGTGATCTAATGTGAGCGGCCAGTCAGTTGGAAGGGGAGTTTCCTGGGGGGTGTGGCCTGCATCCAGTATATATGGATGTTCTGGGAAAGTTTGCTCGCTCTCTCTCGATTTTGCATCCGTCTCATTTTCGAATCTCTGGTTCTTGGGACATGAGCCAGCAGTCTGCTCCCTGACCTGTAGATTTTGGTTCATCAGCCATGTAATGAGTCAGGAGAAGCCTCCAGCCTGCTTGCCAGCCTCCACAATTGTATGAGCCATTTCCTTGAAATAAATTTCTCTCTATGTATATTTATATACATGCATCACTGGTTTTTCTCCTCTAGAGAACCTAGCCTAAGACAAATTAGTTGAGAATTCTAAAGTGTTTCTGCTTGCCCGATTTATTTGCTAAATCCTATTATAATGTTGTTAGCTGCCATTGAGTTGACCTTGGGTTCATGGTGAACCCACGTACAACAGAACAACACACTGCCAGGTCCTGCACCATCCCCATGATTGGTTGCAGATATGATCATTGTTATTCATAGGATTTTCACTGCCTGACCTTTGGAAGGAGGCCTTTCTTCCTAGTCCGTCTTAGTCTGGAAGCTCCACTGAAACCTGTTCAGCATCTTAAGCAACATGTAAGCCTCCACTGACAGGTGATGGCTGCGCACAAGGTGCACCGGCCAGGAATTGAACCTGGGTCTTCTGCATGGAAGGCAATAATTCTACAACTGAGCTACCACTGCCTGTAATGACATAAGCCTCTAATAACCTGAGCATGTGTTCCTAGATTTGTCATGGGAATTAAGGAACAATGACATCAGATCATTTAAAGTTAGCTTGTTTAAAATAAGTATATAATGCTCTGCTGTAATTTCTCTGATTCTGTCTCTCTACATATATTCAAATTTTTTAAGTTCACACTTCTTTCAGAAGGTTTCTTTGTAATACATAAGAAAAAAAAAAGGGTTTTGAAGCTAGTTGCACCTAGATGTAAATCCCAGCTTTGGATTCATTAGCTGAGAAACCTGAGCAAGTTATATCACTTCGAGTTACTGTTTCTTCATTTTTATAAAATAAAGATATTTGTGAACTTAGATTTTTGAGAAGACCTAGGGAGAAGATATTTTTGTCTACTGCAAACAACCCAACCGGTGAATGGATAGGTAAAATGCCATATATCCATATGATGGAATACTACTCACGACAGTAAAAAAAGAACTACTGATAATGCTACAACATGGATGAACTGCAAAAACATTATGTTGGATTCAGGAGAGACAAGCAGAAGCTGATGACAGCCCAGAGAAGAGTGGTTGTTGATGCAGGTGCTGTCGAGTCAATTGCAATTCATAATTCACAGAGTAGAACTACCCTGTAGGGTTTTCTTGGCTGTAGTCATTGTGAAAGATCACCAAGTCTTTCTTCCGTGGCAAAGCAGGGCAGGAGCAGGAGAATTAGAGAAGAAAAAGTATGTATGGAAGATGGTTTGATCTAACTGTAGATCATGAGTTGACTAGGAGGCCCATACCAAAATATCTTCAAGTTTGCAGTCAATTTCCATCCCTATACCAAGCCCTAAGCAACCACAGATCTGCTTTTCTGGACATTTTATGTAAATGAAATCATACAATATATACTTTTTTGAGTCTGACTTCCAGTTTTTGACTATTGTGAATAATGCTGCTCATGAGTCTTTGTGAAAATGTCTTTGTGTTGACATATGTTTTCATTTATTTTGGGTAGTTTCTTAGGAGTGGAATTGCCAGGTCATAAAGTAAGCTTCCCATTGCTGTCAGGTCGATTCCAGTTGGTGCAGTGGTTAAGAGCTCAGCTGCTAACCAAAAGGTCAGCAGTTTGAATCCACCAGCCACTCCTTGGAAACCTTCAGGAGCAATTAATTACTCTTTCGTATAGGATCACTATGACTCGGAATCGACTTGACAGCAACAGGTTTGATTTTGGTTTAAGGTAAGCTTATGTTTACTTTTTGGAGTCCCTGGGTAGCGCAAACTGTTAACGTGTTTGGCTGCTAATGAAAGATTGGAGGTTCAAGTCTACCCAGGGTACCTCAGAAGAAAGGCCTGGTGATCTACTTCTGAAAAATCAGCCATTGAAAATGCTATGGAGCACAGTTTTACTGTGACACACATAGGGTTGCCATGAGTCAGAACTGACTAGACAGCAACTGGTTTGGTTTTGGTTTATGTTTACTTCTAAGAAAATGCCAAACTTTTCTCTACATGGCCATATACCAGTTTACATTCCCTCTAGCAATATATGATTATATTGCTTTTTGATTATAGCCACTGAAGTAGGTGTGTAGTGATATCTCATTGTGGTTTTAATTTACTTTTCTCCAATGACGAATAATGTTGAGCATCTTTTCATGTGCTTTTCACAGCCATTCATACAGGTCCTTTAGTAAATACCTATTCAAATTTTTTGCTGTTTTAAAATTGGGATGTTTATCCCTTTATTATTGAATTGTAAATATTCTGTATTTGTTCTTTCTCCACTTTTTGATCATTCAGATGTTTAAGGATGGTTGTCATGTCATCTCTTCTCTAACTTAACATTTCAGTTCCTTCTATAATATGATTTTGTGTCTCCCAGCCTTCTGGTCTGAAACATGAAAATACTCCATTTTGGCCCTTTTTAGAGTGTGATACCTAGACCTGATCATAGTATTCCAGGTGTGAGCTTACTGGCTCAGAGTCTGGCTGGGTCTCTGCCTTGCTCTGCATGCTATGTATTTTTTAATACAGCCTGAGTTTGAAGTAGTGTTTTTGGCAGCCACATGCAGCTGAATCATGTTGAATCATCTAAAACCCTAAAGTCTTTTTCACATGTGCTAATACTAAGCCACATCTCTCTCCTATCCTGTATTTCTCCAGATAGTGTTCTGGCCCTTCCGTGTAAGACCTTATATTTGTCCACATTTCAGTGTCAGATGTAAATTGTGTTCCTAGCTTGTTAAGGCTCTTTTGGGATCCCCATGATTAACACACCGCAAGTGGCCTCATCCAAGTCATTACAAATATTTGGCAGGACCAAACCTAGATGAGACTGTCAGGGCAGAGCTCATAACACAATCAGCAGACATAGACCACCTTCCATCTATTGAAAGTACTTTCTTAGTTTTTAATTGCTGTTTAGTATTTACTGGGGAAAGAGGGATTGCCATTTTGTATATCATAAACCAAAACCAAAAACCAAACTCATTGTCAAGTCAATTCCAACTCATAGCTACCCTAAGGACAGAGTAGAACTGCCCCATAGGATTTCCAAGGAGCGGCTTGTGGATTCAAACTGCCGACCTTTTGCTTCGCAGCTAAGCTCTTAACACCTGCGCCACCAGGGCTCCAATATATGTGAAGGGTAGTAATGTTTATGATTAATATATTTATTGAAACTTCTTTTGGTATCTTACCAGCACAGTGTTTTATTATGTACATCATTAAATATTATTTATTATGGTCTCTTATGTATTACTGCTACATATATTTATTATTATTGTTGTTGTTAGGTGCTGTCCAGTTAGTTCCAACTCATAGCGACCCTATGTACTACAGAATGAAACACTGCCTGATTGTGCGCCATCCTTACAATCATTGTTATGTTTGAGCCCATTGTTGCAGCCACTGTGTCAATCCATCTTGCCGAGGGTCTTCCTCTGTTCCCCGACCCTGTACTTTACCAGTCATAATGTCCATCTCCAGGGACTGATCCCTTCTGACAACATGTCCAAAGTATGTAAGACGCAGTCTCACCATCCTTGCTTCTGAGGAGCATTCTGATTATACTTCCTCCAAGACAGATCTGTTCGTTCTTTTGGCAGTCCATGATATAGTCAACGTTCTTCGCCAACACCACAATTCAAAGGTGTCAGTTCTTCTTCGGTCTTCCTTATTCATTGTCCAGCTTTCACATACATATGATCCAATTGAAAATACCATGACTTGGGTCAGGTGCACCTTAGTCTTCAAGGTGACATCTTTGCTTTTCAACACTTTAAAGAGGTCCTTTGCAGCCAGTTTGCCCAATGCAATGCATCTTTTGATATCTTAACTGCTGCTTCTATGGATGTTGATTGTGAATCCAAGTAAAATGAAATCCTTAACAACTTCAGTCTTTTCTCTGTTTACCATGATGTGGTTTATTGGTCCAGTTGTGAGGATTTTGTTTTCTTTATGTTGAGGTGTAATCCATACCGAAGGCTGTGGTCTTAGAAATTCATTACTAAGTGCTTCAAGTACTCTTCACTTTCAGCAAGCAAGGTTGTGTCATCTGCATAACACAGGTTGTTAATGAGTCTTCCTGCAATCTTGATGCCCCGTTCTTCTTCATATAGTCCAGCTTCTCGGATTATTTGCTCAATATACAGATTGAATAGGTATGGTGAAAGGATAAACCCTGATGCACACCTTTCCTGACTTTACTCAGTATCTCCTTGCTCTGTCCGAACAACTGCCTCTTGATCTCTGTACAGGTTCCTCATGAGCATAATTAAATGTTCTGGAATTCCCATTCTTCTCAATGTTATCCATAATTTGTTATGATCCACACAATCAAATGCCTTTGCATCTGGTATTCGCTGCTTTCAGCCAGGATCCATCTGATATCAGAAATGATATCCCTGGTTCCACGTCCTCTTCTCAAACCAGCCTGAATTTCTGGCAGTTCCCTGTCGATACACTGCTGCAGCTGCTTTTGAATGATCTTCAGGAAAATTTTGTTCGCATGTGATATTAATGGTATTGTTTGATAATTTCGACATTCGGTTGGATCACCTTTCTTGGGAATAGGCATAAATGTGGATCTCTTCCAGTCAGTTGGCCAGGTAGCTGTCTTCCAAATTTCTTGGCATAGGTGAGTGAACACCTCCAGTGCTGCATCTGTTTGCTGAAACCTCTCAATTGATATTCTGTCAATTCCTGGAGCCTTGTTTTTCGCCAGTGCCTCCAGTGCAACTTGGACTTCTTCCTTCAGTAGCATCGGTTCCTGATCATATGCTACCGCTTGAGATGGTTAAATGTTGACTAATTCTTTTTGGTATAATGACTCTGTGTATTCTTTTCACCTTCCTTTGATGCTTCCTGCGTCATTTAATATTTTCCCTATAGAATCCTTCACTGTTGCAACTAGAGGCTTGAATTTTTTCTTCAGTTCTCTCTGCTTGAGAAACACCGAGTATGTTCTTCCTCTTTGGTTTTCTATCTCCACCTCTTTGCACATGTCATTATAATACTTTACCTTGTGTTCTTGAGCCATCCTCTGAAATCTTCTGTTGAGTTCTTTTACTTCATCATTTCTTTCTTTTGCTTTAGCTGCTCGAAGTTCAAGAACAAGTTTCAGAGTCTCCTCTGACATCCATCTTGGTCTTTCCTTTCTTTCCTGTCTTTTCAATGACCTCTTGCTTTTTTCATGTGTGATGTCATTCCACAGTTCGTCTGATCTTCAGTCATTAGTGTTCAACATGTCTAATCTGTTCTTGAGATGGTCTCTAAATTCAGGTGGAATATACTCAAGGTCGTATTTTGGCTCTTATGGACTTGCTCTGATCTTCTTCAGTTTCAGCTTGAACTTGCATATGAGCAATTGATGGTCTGTTTCACAGTCGGCCGCTGGCCTTGTTCTGACTGATGATATTGAGCTTTTCCATCGTCTGTTTCCATAGATGTAGTCAATTTGATTTCTGTGTGTTCCATCTGGCAAGGTCCATGTGTATAGTCGCCGTTTATATGGGTAAAAAGAGGTATTTGCAATGAAGAAGTCGTTGGTCTTGCAAAATTCTGTCATTCGATCTCCAGCATTGTTTCTATCACCAAAGCTATATTTTCCAACTACCAATCATCTTCTTTGTTTCCAACTTTCACATTCCAATTGCCAGTAATTATCAATGCATCTTGATTGCATGTTCGATCAATTTCAGACTGCAGAAGCTGATAAAAATCTTCAGTTTCTTCATCTTTGGCCTTAGTGGTTGGTGCGTAAATTTGAATAATAGTCGTATTAACTGGTCTTCCTTGTAGGCATATGGATATTATCCTATCACTGACAGCGTTGTACTTCAGGATAGATCTTGAAATGTTCTTTTCGACGATGAATGCATACCATTCCTCTTCAAGTTGTCATTCCCAGCATAGTAGACTATACGATGGTCTGATTCAAAATGGCCAATACCAGTCGTTTATACTCAATAATGCCTAGGGTATCAATGTTTATGCATTCCATTTCATTTTTGACAATTTCCAATTTTCCTAGATTCATACTTCATACATTCCAGGTTCTAGTTATTAACGGATGTTTGCAGCTGTTTCTTCTCATTTTGAGTCGTGCCACATCAGCAAATGAAGGTCCTGAAAGGTTTACTCCATCCACTTCATTAAGGTCTACTCCACTTTGAGGAGGCAGCTCTTCCCCAGTCATCTTTTGAGTGCCTTCCAACCTGGGGGGGTCATCTTCCAGCACTATATCAGACAGTGTTCTGCTGCTATTCATAAGGGTTTCACTGGCTAATTCTTTTTAGAAGTAGACTGCAGGGTCCTTCTTTGTAGTCTGTCTTAGTCTGGAAGCTCAGCTGAAACCTGTCCTCCATGGGTGACCTTGCTGGTATCTGAACACTGGTGGCATAGCTTCCAGCATCAGAGCAACACACAAGCCTCTACAGTACGACAAACTGACAGACACGTGCAGGATATTTATTATTAGTACAGCATTAATAAGGAGCCTGGTGACAGTGGTTAAAGCATTCAGCTACTAACTGAAAGGTTAGTGGTTCGAATCCACTAGCCGTTCCACAAGAGAAAAATGTGGCAGTCTGTTTCCGTAAAGCCCTGGAAACCCTGTGGGGTCATTCTCTTCTGTCGTGTAGGGTCACTATGACTAAAAATTGACTTGACGGCAGTGGGTACAGCGTTTATTAAAAAAAGACAAGGTGTTTTTTCCTGAGACTTTAAACCATATTGTCAATAGCACTTCTCAAACGTATAGTGGCAGTGACCAGAGAGATAAAAATCAAACCATTGAAGAGGGTGTAAAAATTCTATTTTAAGACATGTCCCAAACCCTAGATAGGGTGGTAGTGTCATGGCTGCTACTAATTTAAAGTGCATGAAATCAGCAAAGAACTGCTGGCCGGGGATACTTAATATCTGGAAGTAAAGAAATATCTGTAAATAAAGAAGAAAATAAAGCTCATCATGATATCCGCTGGTTTTTTTTTTTTTTTTTGGATGTGGCCATTGAGTAGTAGCAGATAAGAATATTAGTAAAACCACTGTATTGGGTAATGTGCCATAAAAATACAATAAGGAGAAATAGGACAAGGTGCCCATAATTAAGGAAAGGATACTGGACTCATAAGGAAGCACATAGAAGAACAGGTAAGAGCCACTTGAGAGTCTTTTCCAAGGACCAGGGAAGGCTAACGTTAACATTGTGGCCAGATAAGCTTTATCTTTCCCCTGTACTTCCCACTTCCTGCCAATAGACTGAAAGAGATTGAAATAATATCAAGGCAGTCCCACACATTAAAAGCTTTAGGTGGGAATGAAAAAAGTGTTCCCAGATATGAGCATAACTCGCTTTGGTTAGACAGCCAAACCATTCTTTTAGCAACTTGAAGCCAGTCCTCCTCCAGCTTGCTATAAATTCTGCCAAGAAACTACAGTTCTGGGGCCTATTTATTTTGCCCTTGTTTTATCCCTGCTTATTTATTTATTTTTTGCTTTGGTAACGCTTACTGTCTCTCACTCATCCCAGCATGGGGACGGGACACAGGCTGTTGAGGCACATGCTATGGATCCAAATAGAAAGTAACTATCCCTGGCCAGAGTTTTTTCCTGTGCCCATACAAGTACGTTTTTAATGCACATTTATAATTCTGATTAATATTACACGTCTCTGCCAGAATCTTTTTTTAATTATTTTTGTTTGTGTCGCTAAAAATATACACAGCAGAACATATACCAACTGAACAACTTCTACAAGTACAATTCAGTACAACTTCAGTGTATTCTTCAAGTTGTACAGCCATTCTCATCCTCCTTTTCCAAATTGTTTCTCCACTAAGGTTTGTACCTAACCTTTCAAGTTGCTGTTGTCAGCACGATCCCGTATAGATAGTTCTTTAAAAAAGCAAAATGATCAAGGCCGACACAGAATCTTTGTTAAGCTTACCTCAGATTATGATTCCTGCTGAGATGTTTGGTTGCTCCAAACTGCCTGCCAGATACTGGTATGAACTCGTCAGCTTGACATTAAGGTCTCTAGCAGTCTTTGTATCTGCATCTCCTCTGACTTATATGTGTCTTGAGCTCTAGGCCTAGTGGCATTGCTTCCTTGATTTACCACTTCTGTTTGTTCTATTTGACCAGAAAGTTGCCCTCATTGCAACCTGCTAAACTCTTAAAATTTAAGATTTTGATTGTTTATTTTTCAGCAAGTATTTATACTATGTACTAGGCACTGTTTAGGAGGTAGGCCTATAGGAAAACATACAGTCTCTGTCCTCATAGAGTTTACATTCTATAAGTCCACCCTACAGGAATATAAGTTTATCTCAAACCATCTTATATTTTGTGACTGTCCCTAAATTGATATGATATATCTTTACACAAATCATGATGATGAGAAAGAAAAGGGTAAAACATTTGAAACGACTGCTGTTACTGGGCAGAGAATTTTTTAAAAAGTATATGTCCTCAATGTAGAAAGGAGAACATGTTACCAAAGATAGATATAAAAGAATAACACGGATTTGAACAAATAGTGTCAGGAAATACAAAGCTAGGGTAAGGCTTCTGAGGTGAGGGCCGTGTAGGCTTACTAGAAATATGAAAAGTTATATTCAGAGCAAAAGCAGCAGTGAGATGGTGTACTGGGCTTCTTGGCCCAGCTGATGTTGTGTTTAATGTGTGACAGGGCAGCACTGTTTAATACCTCTTTTGCTTACATATTTTCTGTCAAGGAGAAGGATAACTGGAAATGATAGAACAAAGGAGTAGCTAAAACCCCATATCAAAAGATTGGAAGTACAGGTAGCTGATCTAAACGCATTCTGTTTTGTGGTGTTTGTCTCCCCTACCCCACTTTTGTCCACTCCCTACTCCCACCCCTCACTCCCACCTCCCCCACCTCCTCTCAGTGTCATCTCCCCACCCTCCTTTATCTGCCCCTCCAGTCCAGGGCACTCATCACTAGTGATCTTTAATGAATTGTGAATAACAGGAGAGGTGCCAGAAGCTTTGAGATAGAAAAAGGTAGTCCCATTAAAAGGTAGTGGGTGTAGGGAGGGGCAATTGAAAGAAAGGAGTTGATTCCAAAATGTGCATCACTAACATTCCATTGATTGGTTGCAACCCTTTGTACCTACAGAGCTTGCTCCCTTTTCAAATATTTATAGACTACTACTGTGCCCCCCACCAGCCTCTTCCTTACAAACTTAAGTTTTTCAAATAAGCCAAAGAAATATGGTAAGGTCCTGACCTTGACCTCTACCTTATTCAACATTGTATTAATTGACTTGGGTCCTATCACACTTAGCAAAGGACCCTGGGCATACTAGATACTCATTAAGATTTATTGATTGAACTTAAGTAAAGAGGTAGAGATATATTAACCAAATTTTCAAATGATAAAATGTTGGAAAGACTATCTAACATATTGGATGACAGAACCAAGGTTCAAAATGATCTCAACAGACTGGAAAGATGGGCTGAAACCACAATGGCATTTAAAAGCAAAAATGTAAAATCCTACGTTTAGATTAAAAACAGTCAGTTGTGGAAGGACAAGATGTGGGAGAACTGGCTCAATAGCAATTCATTGGGGGCTTTTATTGATCTCAGGTTCAGAAGGTGGAAACAACAGTAGCCTTAGGCACAGTACTTGTGACTGGACACTCCATACCTGGGAGAGTATTTGGGATGTCATGTTTAAGAAAATAAACTAGAGTATATCCTAAATAGGATGGCCGGAAGATCATTGTCTGGAAACCTTGTCATATAAAGAAGACTTGAAACAGGTATGAGTTTTTAGTTTGGAGAAGAAATGATTTAAGAAACACAACTGTTTTGATATGAAATGGCTGACAGATAGATGCAGGATTAGGTCTATTTTGTGAAGTCCTAGTGATCAAAACTGAGGCCAAGACAGAGAAGGTATTGAGAGGTAGTGTTCGGTTTGATATAACAGACTTTCTATGATAATAATTAAAAAACAAAAACCAAACCAGTTGTCTGTGAATCGACTCCGACTCATGACGACCCTGTGTGTGTCCGAGTCGAAGTGTGCTCCACAGGGTTTTCAGTGGCTGAATTTCCGACAGTAGGTCACCAGGACTTTCTCCCAAGGTGCTTCTTGGTGGGCTGAAGCTGCCAACCTTTCTCTTAGCAGCCTGGTGCGTTAACTGCTGTATCACCCGTAGACTGTTATGGATTGAATTGTGTCCCCCCAAAATGTGTTATAAGTCCTAACCTCTATGCCTGTGATTATAATCTCATTTTGGGAATGCATTGTCTTTGTTATGTTAATGAGGCAGGGTTAGTGTAGGGTATGTTTTGCGTTAATCTCTTTTGAGATATAAAAGAGATTAAACAAGCAGGTGAGAGAAGCGGAGATGGGGTAAGAGAGATGTCAAGCCACATGAAGATTGCCTAGGAGCAGAAGCTCGTAAGAGAGAAGGACCTTCCGCCAGAGTCGACATTGAAAGCCTTCTCCTAGAGCCAGTGCTCTGAATTCAGACTTCTAGCCTCCCAGACTGTGAGAGAATACATTTCTCTTTGTTAAGGCCATCCACTTGTGATATTCCTGTTATAGCAGTGCCAGATTACTAAAACAGACTCTAGTAATTTAAAAGGTGGTGTTTATTGAGCACCTACTATATGCCAAACAATGAGCTAAGCACTTTCCATGCAGCATCACACATTTAATCCTCACAGCAGCCTTGTCACATCAGTACTTTCAGTCCCTTCTTATAAATAAGGAAACTGTTGTTCAGAGAGACTGATTTGTCCAATGTTGCACGGATAGAAAGTGGCTGTACATCTGTCCTTAACCAAGGTCTGACTGGTCTCAAAAGTCTGCTCGTAACCACTAAACTGTCGTGCAAAGTGGTGACCTCTGTATTACTAGAAATGGTTATGCACAACTGGAAGGATCGTCCTTCATGATTTAGAATCAATTCCTGCAATTCACCTGAGTGTGGAAGTACAACGTGTCATAATGGAAAAGAGCACAGACTTTGGAGTTTGTTCAGGGATGGAAAATGTCGCACTTTGGCCATGTGATACTGGGCAAATGAACCCCATTTTCCTCATCTTTAAAATAAGGACACTGATACCTGCCTCACACAGTTATTGGGAGAATGAATTTATGTGGGCAGCATGGCTTATGCTTATTTATGTGGGCAGTATGTATTTGATATGTATTACGGGTTCAACAAATAATTGCTGTAATTATGCGGAAAATCCTTCTAACCATAGCAAGTATGGTAACTGGACTTAGATACCATCATTTTAACTTCATATGTCTATTTTTTTTTTTAATTATGGCTCCTTTATCTCTGAAATAATACCTAATACATGAATTAGAACAGAAGCTTTGGTTGTTAGACTTGATTTTGTTTATAATTTTATACATAACAGATGTGTATGCTTACTTTTATACAGTTCTTTTGTCATCTCCCTTACTGTAAGCAAGTAGCAGCCACTTCCTTTTAATTTGCTGTCTTCTTGGAAACCAAAATAAATATCAGTAGGCCTTTATGGGTGGTCTGCAGGGTTTCCTATTACTAAAATACATAGGCATTCATATATAAATTTATAATAACTATTTTTTTTTTTGGCTGACCCTTAGGTTGTTTTGGAAACCCTGGTGGTGTAGTGGTTGAGTGCTACGGCTGCTATCCAAAAGGTCAGCAGTTCAAATCCACCAGGCGCTCCTTGGAAACTCTATGGGACAGTTCTACTCTGTCCTGTGGGGTCGCTATGAGTCGGAATCGACTCGATGGCAGTGGGTTTTTGGTTTTGGTAGGTTGTTTTGTTTTTCCCTCTCTCTTGGCTATACAGGGAGCCAAGAAACTATTAAAGAAGTGAGATGCACCTGGATGTGCCCCAATTCTTGGCCATGAGGAGTTTTATAATGTAGTAGAGAAGACAGAACATCATGATTGACTTAAAGCCTGGGGTTTTAGAATTATAGCACTCCTAGGGATCTTTTTCAGTTTCCAAAAGAATCCTGTGAAGGTAGAGTTACTACTTCCCCCCCAATTTGTTGATTAGAATGCTGAGCCCCAGAGAGGTTGGAGAACTTGCTCAGGTTCCACAGAGTTAGATTTAAATTCAGATCTGTCAGATTCTACAGATCAAATTATTTTCTACACACTTGAAGAGGTGAGCCACACTCTTAGAAAATAACCGCAGAGAGGAATTAGTAAGTGAGCTGAATCTAAAAGGCTAGGCAGGATTTTGATGGGATGTGTTTCCTGGGGTTGGGAGGGCTAACAGAAGGAGTTCATAGGCTGGAAAGACAGTACAGTCATCCTTGGTATTCGAGGGGGATTGGTTCCAGGACCCTTGCGGACACTAAAGTCCACGGATGCTCAAGTCCCTTATATAAAATGGCTAGTATTTGCATATAACCTATGCACATCCTCCCATACACTTTAAATCATCTCTAGGTTACTTGTAATACGTAATACAATGTAAAACCCATTGCCATCAAGTTGATTCCGACTCACAGCAACTCTGTATGACAGAGTAGAACTTCCCCATAGGGTTTCCGCGATGCAACTGGTGGATTTGAACTGCCAGCCTCTAGTTAGCAGCTGAGCTCTTAACCACTGCGCCACCAGGGCTCCAAATACAATGTAAATGTTACATAAATAGTTGTTTCATCACAATTGAAGACTTGCTCTGGAAGGTAGCCTTTCTTTTCTATGAGTTTCCAGAGGTCTTCTGGGGACGCTGATGCTGCCTGGGCATCAGCCGGTGCCAATTCTCCTATGATCTTCAAGTTCTTGAGGCTGTAGCGCTTTCCATTGCTAGCCAGCTGTCCCTTATGAGCCTTCAGCTCCTTCCTCTGCTCTCCTCAATCCCTCACACTTAGCCTTTGAGGGATTGCCATGACTACTTTATTGCTTTTTAGGGGCCATTTTTTCATAAAAACAAAGGGTGCACACAAGTAGTGAAGGAATGAGACACGACGTTAACAATGCTCAAACAGCGAGCGCTGGGGAGAGACTGAGGATCTGTGAGATGACAGGAGGCTACAGCAGGGTACGCCTACTCATCACTTCCTTCACGTGGGTTCAGTGTGGTGCTCAGCATGCAGCAAATTGAAGTTTTGCTTTTTGGGACTCTCTCCCCATCCCTGAATATTTTTGATCCATGATTGGTTGAATCTGTGGATGCAGAACCCACAGGTACAAAGGGCCGACTGTATGAGTACTGTGGGCCAGAGTGTGCTACAGTTGGTGAGGAGGGATGAGGACAGTGAGATAATTGCTTGACCAAAGAGAAGGGTGCCTCTTGGGGAGAAGTAAGGCATAAGATCAGAATACTAGATTGGGGCCACATCGTGGAGGCACTTAAAGGCTAGGGAAAGGGATTTGGAGGTGATGCCATAAGGAAGCTATTATAGTTTTTTTTATTGCAGTGAGGAGCAGGGTATTAACATGTTGAAAGCCTTTTTGGATGGTTGATATGACAGTGACCAGAGATGGAGAAACCAGTTAGGAGGCTGATGTAGTTTTCTAGGGATGAGCTGCTGAAAGTCTGGACTCGTGTAGGGACAATGGAAGGAAGAGCAGATTTCAAGGAAGAAAGGACAAGGTTTGACAGATTGGGCATAGGGCATAAAGGAAAGGGAAAATAGCCATAGAGCCGCTTGCCCAGGGGAGCAGAGTAATGGCAGAACTGGAGAGGAAGATTAATTTTTTCAGCTGGTCTTGCAGAACCACAGCTGGTAGGAGTCAGTTCTGTGCTGCCCAGGGAACACTTCCTGACCTTCTACCCTTATAGCACTCTTTCTGGCCATGGAGAAGACATATTGAAGAAGGTGGTGCTATGGGTGGGGTGGGGAGTGTTGTAGGAAATGGGAGGAGCCAGGTGTCTTTTAGAGTTTGTTTTCCTGACTTGATTTTGCCCTGGGTGCATTGAATGCAGTCTGTGCTGTTGTGCTTACCGCAGATGTAAGTTTTTTTTCCCCACAGTTGTAAGGTGTGATTAAGGACAACCTAAAAGTCTTGAGTGGGAGTGGGAGCATTATAAATCTCTTATTATTATTTTACTGTTAATGCCAAGGACCAAGTCATCCTTCTGGGTCTGTATCTTTAAACAGAGAGTAAATGCTAATGTGAATTTATGGTACTCGTGTTGGAAATTGCCACCCTCATTTAGAAGCCATTAACCTTTACATTGATAAAATAACGTTGTTAACTGAGCATGTGAAATCTGTGCGAAACAGCTGCAGCCTTTCTGGAGCACTAACTTAAAAAGCCCTCATCATACTTTTTGAAAATCAAGAGCATGTGGGTGGGATGAAGTCACCTGAGCAATTTTCTATAATTACAACTTTCAAGGCCCTTTCCTTTGTCTTTTTCAAGCTAAGTTTTAAAAAAAAAAAAAGAAAAAAGTCAAACCTATGATTTTCTTCTTTTTCTCTATAGACTTTGTGGACTTGTTTTTGTTAAATACTTGCAGTTCCCCAGGAAGGTATGTGTTTTCTTGTTCCTTTCTTAGTTTTTTTGAAACTCTGTGTCTCTGAGGACTTTGGAATCCCCCAAACAGAGTTAGTTGTCTGCCTTAAGACTTCTGAGCCTTGAACCGCCTCTCTTAAAGTATTTCTAGGTGCTTTGGATCTAAACTGACTTTTGTGGGATGGCTCTGGAAGCCCCAAAATGTCAAAGCAGCCAAGAGAATGAACCAGGAAAATGTTAGCCTCTTGCATGTGGATTAGATTCCTTGGTGCCCCCCTGGGTCGGCAGATACTGGAATGTAACGGAATTGGCGCTCACAGCCAGGAACAACGCACACTTGGAATTACCTTCTGCGTTATGGTAATTAAGTTAGGTTTGCTGCTGTGTTGTTCCCTGAAGGAGAACTAGGCAATAATAGTATTTCCCATTGTGCCTTTTAATTAGCAGAGGAACGGAATGCAAAGTGTTTTAAAGAAGACTTTCATGAGAGAGGATTAGTACCTGACATAATTTAGTAGTTCTATCATAATTGGACACATTTTACGAACACCAGCAGCAGTTTTTCCAATAAGCTAACTGGAAATAATTCTGAATTTTAGTTTATGTGTAAAATAAAATTGTTGGCTTTCCCAAATTATTCTTTAAGTAGTGCCTTGTTAAACATGAAGCAGAGTAATGTCTGTCAATTATGGTGTAATATTTTACGGGTCACTCATTTCTTCCTGTAACTAACAAAAATTCTTTACCTACAATAGGGCTTGCATTTTCATTAATATCGATTGCTGTTTCTTGTTATTGAAAGCAAAGTTACCTTTTTCTGGGAGGTTAAAATTATCAAGTGAACTCATGTTATATTTTTCCTTCTTCGTAACTTAGAGGTAATGCTTTGCTTACCTGAAGCTGTTTAAAAAGATATTTGTATACATGTATAGTGCCTTGGGCCATAGAAATGAGGTGTTATGTCATTCATTTCAGAAAATACACCAATAACATCAAAAACAAGTGATGGGGAAAACAAAATGCAGTTAGTAATCTTGTTGCTTCAAAACTGAGCAAACGTTTTGGGAGAGCAAGTTCTTGCTGGACATCACGAAATAAGAATGAGCTGATGTCACACTTGGCAAGAAGCAACTCTTAAATTTTTTTTTTCCATACAAATAGTACAACATGTTGGGGAGGAGGGATCACGGGCAAAGGGTAAGGAATTATGGGGGAAAAATAGGCTAGAGAAGGAATGTGAGAATGAGTTGCTTGCAACAGAAAGGATTAATATGATATAAAAGCCATGTTTGTTTTGTCAGGAGGAATCTGAGTTAGAACATGAGCTGATGAAGGGGAGAGATGTTTACTGTGCTCCTCCCACACTGCCTCAGAGGGCTGTCCTGCGCTGATCCCTGTAGAGGGTTGTGTAACCGCCTTGACTCATTTTCAGGAAGAATGGCCCCTGTAGCTGTTTTGGCTCAGTATGGTGCTGCATTAAGTATGAGCGAAGCAAGTCTCTAAAACATAGTGATATCAAACTTAAACATTTTAGTTAGAATTTCCAAACACCAAAAGGTAATACTGCAGACTGTCTGGAATATGTGCCATAGCCTGCCTCCCCCATCTGAGAATTCTATGCAGTATTGGGAATTTGGGCCACCTGATGGCTGATTTTATATAGGTCAAGGCTAAAAACCAGGAAATGTCAGGATTTGCTAACTGTTTGTTGAAATTAACGGGGGTTATCTAGCTAAATGAATGTTCATAGTCCAGTGTTTTATAACAAGGGTGGGGGGGAGGTGACCATACAGCTTGAACCCCGAGTCTCCATGATTGCCAGAAAGGCTCTCTCATTCTTCCAAACTCCCCCTAGGGGGACAAAACTGAGAACAGTATGTGCTTTACATTATTATTAAGCAACACTCATTTTGTTGTTGTTTGTTTGAATAAAAATCTTGGAAAGCCATGGTAAATTTTGCATTTATAATGTAGTATAAGTTTCATTAAGAATGGATTTCTTAAAAACTGTATAGCAAAAAAAAAAAAAAATGAATGGCAGGGAAGGACATTGCCAAGAAAGAATGGGTAAGGTGGAAAATGGCTTCTTACCTACCCCATAGTTGTTCCCCCACATCTGCATTAGATCTCTAGTTCTGTGGGCGGTTCTTCTTTTTCTGAGGCAGCCAGCCTGTAGCCCAGGAGTGGAAGTGAGGTTTGGAGGTATGGTAGGGGGAAATGAGAGAACAGAGGGACACGGGGGATTTTGAAGGGGAAGGAATTGCTGACGCAGAAAGAAATAATGAGGAAGAAGAGGGAGAGAAGTTATCAAAAAATTTTACAGTGAAAGGATTAGCTAGAGTTTTTTCCACACTAAATCAGGGACTTCAGTTGCTTGAAAACATGGTCCTAAACACTGATTTGCTAAAGTCAACAGGCAGGTTTGGGAAGCAGTGAGGTGTTAACTGCGAAATATATGAAGAAAAAAAACAAAAGGACCATACAGACAATTCTCACTAATATTTCGACTTGAAACACCATCCCCATTCCCTGGGATAATCCGAATGATCCAAAACATTCCACAAGTGGAGTTTCTATCACAACTGACAAAATGCCAGCATCGTGCAACTCTTCTTCACCATCAGAATAAATTTTTATGATTGGTATACTTTTTTCTGTATGTACGTTGTATATGTGTATTGTATATATACCTGTAAGTTTATATGTGGTGTTTCCAACCCCCGAAGACAAAGATCGGATGTATGAAGATACTCATGATAAAAGGTAATAATAATGAAAACTAAAAAAAAATGAGGTGTTCGACTTACGTCAAAACTGACTTAAGATGAATGAAGTCATTGGGACGGAATGCCGCCGTAAGCCAGGAACTATGTGTATGGTGTTTACTATCCCTTTGTAGGTTCCAGTGTTCAAGCCTATCCTTCAAAAGAGTCTGTGTCCTCCTAGGTACTTAGCAGTTTAGGTGCACTGTTATCTGGTAGTTTCGTTATGGCTCCTGATCTGAACAGCCAGTTTCCCTTAGACTTCACTGAGTCATGACTGAAAGTGTCTTACTTTTCCATTCATCTGTAGCGTCTGAAAATAATACAGAACTTTACTGTGAAAGGTAAGCATAAACAGTAACTAATGTTGGCATAAAAGTCAGCCAAATGAAGTGTCATTAAGTAAGATATGCATATGGAAAGTTTTGAGAAACACAAACAAATTTCACAAACCTTTGTTACCATTCATTGCTTAACTTAAACTTGGTTTTACACCAGAGCTTAATTGTATATAAGTATTTCTTTTAATGCTTCCCAAGCCTTTAAAGTTAGTTTTGAAACCTAACTTAAAATTGCCAAGATTTTAAGATTGCCGGCTGCTACCTAAAATTTCTTTTCCATTTGGAACATCTCAGCACACAGGAAAACATATAAAGAATAATATAACAAACATCCGTGTATTCATTAACTGACTTTGCCAGATTTTAATATTTTGCCATATTTGCTTGCGATCTTTTTTTCTCCCAGAAGAACATTTCACATGAACTTCGAGCTTCTTCTGCACCCTTTGTAACCCTCCATAATAGTCCTTCTTCCTCCTTCTCTACAGGGAATCGTTAGTCTGACTTTGGTGTTCATCATACTCATGCATTTTTTTTCATGGTTTTACTACATATTTATGTATCTCAAAATAATATATTATTTTACATGCTTTGACTTTATGTAATTTACATCTTACTGTATAGGGCTGCTGTAAGTCGGAATCAACTCAACAGCAGCGGGTGGATATGTATGCTTCATCTACTTCTGTAACATTCCTTTTTATTGACTTTTTTTGAGATTTATCTGTGTTGGTATATGCCTCATTTATTTTCACGACTATGTAGTATTTCATTGAATAAATGTTTCACAGTTTATCTATTGTCTTGTTAACGAATGTTTGAGTTATTTCAATTTTTTTCACTGTTAAACAGTTTGGCAGTGGACATCCTTGTGTATGTCTTCTTGTGCTCACGTATGAGAGTTTTCTCTAGGGTGTGTAGCTAAGAACAAAGTTGCTGTCTGGTAGGGCACAAGCATCTTCAGCTTTTCTAGACATTGTCAAATTGCTGTTCAAAGTGATCCTACTGATTTATGTCCTCACCAGCTACATGTGAGAGTTCCTGTTTTCACATCCTCAATAAAATTGGATATTGTCCCAGCTGTTCCTTGTTTACTGATTAATTTAAAGCCCGCAGTGTGCTTAGCAACCAACTCAAAGGTAGGGTCAGATGGAAACTTGATTTTTTTATACCAGGCTTCCTCCTTTTAAAGGAGTTGTTTTACTTTCTGAGTTACAAATCCAAGATAAGTATACCATAGTTGTTTTATTTATTTTTTTTGCCTATGTTTATTTTTTAAAATGATGTTTATTTTTTTCTGATCATAAAGTGAATATATCATTATTTTAGAAAAATTTGGAAGAGTTACAAAAAAGAAAAATTTTAATTCCACCCTCTAGTCATTAACATTTTGCTGTGTCTTCCTTCTAGTATGTACATATATGGTATACATTTATGTTACAAAATTAGAATCACAATTTCACATAAAAATTATTTAGTGACATTTCCCATAACGTCAAATGTTATTTGAAAACACCATTTTGATAGCTGCATAACATTTACCTGTATAAGTATGTTATAGTTGAAGCATTCTCCTACCGGAGGGCATTTTTTGGTATTAAAAATAATACTGCATTGAACTGAAACTAACCCCTGAGGTCACCTTTTAGCTAAATAACATACTGGCTCACAGAATAGTGAACATCATCCGTAAATACCATGCTTCTTTTAAAAATCACCTATGTGAGACCAAATAGTCAACAATTACTTTAAAACAAAGGTGAGAATGTTAGGAGACAGTGAAATTAGATTAATGGAAATGGAACAGCCACAATGGAAGATGATGAGAGTGCTCACATGTTGTGAAGAATATAACCAATGTCACTGAACAATTTGTGTAGAAATTGTTGAATGGACACCTAAACTGCTGTGCAAACCTTCACCTAAAACACAATAAAATATTATTTAAAAATAAATAATTTTTTAATAATAAATACTCCAGTAAAGAATCTTGGTACATAAATCTTTTATCTAACTTTCAGTTTGTTTCTTTGGGATAGATTTCTAGAAGAGGTCAGTAAATATGGAGTTAGATTGAATAGATTATAAGTAGAGCATCCAGGGAGAAAAAACATTAAGAAAGCAAAACATGCTTACAAGGATCACGAAATCCATTAATTCATCCTTATATTTTAGTTAGTGGTAAATCTGTCTCTTGAATTTGGAGACCCTTCTCTCATTAGGGATAATATCAGAGGGAGACACTACCCTAATGTAGACATCAGAGAGCTGATTGTGTTCAAGGATTATAGAACCTTAGAGTTGGAGGGAACTTTTAAGTTATATTATCCAATCTTCTACTTCCTAGAGAATTCCTGAATTGAGTGTCTTTTGCAGAATATCTCATAGACGTAAACTTCTGGCCTTGACTTGAGCAACAGCTAATCTCAAACAGGTCACCAATTACCGTACAAGGCAATCTGCTCATGTGTTGGGTACCTATTTGCATCCCTACAACTTTTACTTATCTTTTAATTTTTTTAATGAAAGGATCCCTAAAAATAATTTTGGCAATATTTTAACTTCATATATCTATCTATTCGCTTCTACTATAATTAACATGAAAACAATCATGTGTTTGACCTACTATTAAAGTCTTTGTTTCCTTCCAAGGTATGTTTAGCTTTATCCAGTCTTTATGGTAAAAATTATATATATGAACATAGGGTAGAAAAATTTTCCATATATTTTTATACTTGGTGAGGAGAAAAATTCCAAAGTGTAAGTAAAAAAAAAAAAAAAGTAGGTATTACATATTTTATTATTTCTTATAAGTTGTACATAAGTAGTAGTTTTGGTATGTACAATTCTTTTCCATTAATAGTAGTAATAACACCCTTTTTTACATACTTAATTCTTGCACAGCCTTTTAGGATGGATATTTTCCTCATAAATGGGGTTGAAGAGGTTAAAGGTCTTACCTAAGGTCACACAGCTGTTAAGAGCAGAGCCAGGATGTAAACCCAGGTGTAATTTGAAAACCTTTACATTTTGCCAGTCTGCAAGTCTACCTCTCTAACTCTGTGATGTTAAATCCATCATAAAATCAGTTGTGTTTTTGTTCAAACTGTGTTTTGAGTTACTCTGTTAGTGTATCTTGTTGGTAGTGGGTGTGTCTCTGTTGGGAGGTATATTGCCTGCCTTTCCTTAGTAATCTTAGACACTCTATCCTTTTGGCCTGGGCACAGCAAAGGTTTCCTTCCTGTGATAACTCATCTCTCTCTAGTCCCCTATGGGGTACCATCCTGTTTCCGGGGAAACTGAAACACAAAATGAGAAAAGGCTAACAAATAATTACGTAATTTTTTTTCTGAATATTATCAGTAAGCATGTTCCATAAAGGAGCATGTTTTCACAGCTGTGTGCTTTAGGGATAGTAAGAAAAGTGTGAATTTTTACAACTTGGGTATCTTCCACGACAAAGTCAGTGACGCACATGCTTGATGGACTTGGAACATGAAAACCCATTCTCTTAGCTGTGTAATAGGAATCTTTGTGTTTACGATCATGTTGGGATTCAGATATGTTATCTCAGTGAACTTGAAGCCAGAGGTCAGAGAACCAAATAGTGGACTAGCTGAATATAAGATTTAATTACCCTAGATCAATCAAATTTTGACTTAGCGATGACGGAATATATGTTGTATGTGTGTTTTTACAGTTGCTAGGGGGAAGGAACAAAGTTTAATCCTTGGCTTTGTTGACCCTTGGTATCACTTTTATCTTGTAGTTCCGTGTAACTGCCCTTGCTGAATTTTCAAAAGGCTGCAGTCAAGTGATATACAGATAAGGCCTCATTAAGTACTTGCACAAGAAGAGCCCATATCTTCAAATATGGGTGACGTAAGTTTACTTCAGAGAAAGGCATGAGTTCATTTCTTTGGAGAGATAGGAACAGAATGTGTATCTTTACTCTGGGTAGGAAATATAAATTCAGAACTTTGGAGAAACAGAATGGAGTAACTGGGCACTTGATCCTTTCCCTTAGAAGTTAGGGATCTTTAGCTAAGGCCCAAGGAACACCATTTGTGTTTGCAGAACTTAAGCCAGCTATGAGCATTCCCAGTATATGAAACGGCACACATTTTTGGAGAACTACTTTGTATAAGCCTAGAAGGCACTCAAGGACCTAACCAGGTAAGTGGAGAGAGAGCAGGAATGTCAATAATAAGACACAAAAAGGTCACTGTGGTAAATAGTGAACTAGAAGTGAACCCTAACCCGAGCGTGTTCAGAGATACAACCTATAAAGAGAAAGATTTAGTTATAAATGTGCTATGTTGCTATTGAAAACATTTTGATTCGAAAGTATAACCAAATCTTAAGTAAACAAAGCTGTCTAAAGCATAAATTAAGAGAAATAGGATATTCTAAATTAATTATTCAAGTAAGTTGCCAAATCATGGACACTAAGATTTCAGGAACTGGCAGCCCCAATGCTATCATAGTTTGGCTACTGTATTTATCTCCCTCAAATTGCTGTAATATTTCTGTCACCAAAAGTCATTAATTTATAACACTTTTTCTATTAATTCCAGCACTTATTTCTGTCACTGTGATTTGCTGTTGTTATTATTACTTTACCTTTGTGTGGGGGATGATAGAATCTGCCTCCTAAGGTTGTCCTGACTATTACCGTATTTTTATGCCAGTAGTGCGCACCTTCTACGTTTGTTTGCCAACCACGCCCTCTGTCCTCAAGGTGTTTTTGTAAGCATACTATGCTATTTTGTTTTTATGGCAACATGTAAGAAAAAAATTGGCATAGCAGCGCTTAGGAAAATACCTCGGGGAAGGGGTGGGGTTGGCAAACAAATGTAGAAGGTGCACGTTATTCGTGTAGAAATACAGTAAATGAGATAAAATATATAACATCCTTAGCACAGTGCTTGGCTAAGAAGAGTGGCATCAGTAATGTTAATTATTGTTTTTATTATTCCTGAAATGTAAAATGCTTGATAGAGTGCCTGCCGTATGGTTGAATTTTTAGTAAATTATAGTAATATGTGATTTATTGTTTACAAACAGCTTCTCCATCTCTTATTTAATCCTCTCAACCACCTTCAAGGTAGATAATATTACCCCTCTTTTACTGATAAAGAGACTGAAGTTAAGTATATTAGTCACATTCTCTGGCAGATTTAAGCAGAAAAAACAATTCACTAAAAGGATGTGGATTGCTCACAGAATTGCTAGAAAAGCTGTAGAACCCCTTATAGGGGTACCTAGCCATGCATATTGCCCAAAATCATGTCACAGCTGACCCACTGAGGTCACTGCTACTGCCACCACTAAGCACTAAACACACCTGTACCAACAGTGCTGGCTGGCCATGGAGACTGGACTCTGCCAATGGTTCTGCCTCTCCTGTTACCCCCGAAACACTGCCTTCCAGAAACTGCTGTTGCCAAGGATGTACCTCATGGAAGGTCCCTGTTTTGCAACATTGCCTCCCTATTTAGAGTCTAGGGTAGGTGTGTAGATTTGTGGAACTTCTGTCACATGCTTGTTTGTATCCTAGCTGCAGAACAGGTAGAAAAAAAGAGACTGTTGGTTCTTCAGCTTCTGGGTATAATAGGCTCTCTCAATTCAAGTTTGCCTTATTGCCAACTCCTTGAGTATTAACATTCCCTTTATAGGAGGAATACTTTATTTATATTTCCTTTTAATGGCATATAAGCTGAATATAAATTGAGGTTGTTTTTCTTATTAGTAGACTTCATGTATAGATTAATCAGTTTTTTATAAAATCAATCTCGTTATTAGAAATTAGCTGTTATAAATTAACAGTGTTGTCTTAGTGTTTGAAGTAATTCTAGTGTGGCTACTCAGTAACTATGTGACCTTTGTTTTGTTAGTTACTCTCCATGGGCCTCAGTTTCCTTCCTCTACTAAATAAGAGTGAAGCCAGAAGATCTCTCAAATTTCTAGCTCTAAATTCTGTGCATCTCTGAACTCTGGAAAGTTTTCTGTGAACTCTTAAAAATTGGCATCTCTTAGAATAGCTGATCCACACAGTCGAATGTCTTTGCATAGTCAATAAAACACAGGTAAACATCCTTCTGGTATTCTCTGCTTTCAGCCAGGATCCATCTGATATCAGCAATGGTATCCCTGGTTCCACGTCCTCTTCTGAAACTGGCCTGAATTTCTGGCAGTTCCCTGTTGATATACTGCTACAGCCGTTTTTGAATGATCTTCAGCAAAATTTTGCTTGCGTGTGATATTAATGATATTGTTCTATAATTTCCACATACGGTTGGATCATCTTTCTTGGGAATAGGCATAAATATGGATCTCTTCCAGTCAGTTGGCCAGGAAGCTGTCTGCCATATTTCTTGGCATAGACGAGTGAGCACCTCCAGCGCTGCAGCTGTTTGTTGAAACATCTCAATTGATATTCCATCGATTCCTGGAGCCTTGTTTTTTGCCAATGCCTTCAGAGCAGCTTGGACTTCTTCCTTCAGTACCATCGGTTCCTGATCATGTGCCACCTCTTGGAAGAAGTGTGGCCAGAATGCTCCTTAGAGGCAAGGATGGCGAGACTGTGTCTTATATATCTTGGGCATATTGTCAGGAGGGATCAGTCCCTGGAGAAGGACATCATGCTTGGCAGAGTATAGGGTCAGCAGAAAAGAGGAAGACCCTCAGCGAGGTCGATTGACACAGTGGCTGCAACAATGAGCTCAAGCATAACAATTGTAAGGATGGCTCAGGACCAGACAGTGTTTCGTTCTGTTGTGCATAGGGTCGCTATGAGTCGAAACTGACTCGATGGCACCTAACAACAACAACAACAACAAGAATAGCTGAACCTTCCAAATTTAACTGATGTTCATCTGTTTTTAAGCTACATCTCTTGTCAGTATTTTAAACTATAAATAAGAGAGAACTGTGTATCTGATCAGGGTATTTTCTCCAATGTAAACAAACCTATGTTTCCCATTATCCTTTGAAGTGTGCAGTTTCAAGGAAGCTGTGAGTTAGCACCTGCAAGAAGGGTGACTCTTCTGAGCCAGAGAAGCCTTAGCATTAGCATTTAGGATTTTTTTTTTTTTTTTTGCGCGTGTTTTTCTTAGTACTTCATTTGTTTTTATTTAAAGTGGATCTGTGAGTCATGTTGCTGAAAACCTCAAAAAGAAAATATCAGGTCCCTAATGTGATTGCTATTGACTCTAAAGATAGCCTCACCTCTCTTTCAAGCAATCTTAGCGTGCCTTGCCAAGGCTGTATTTCTAAAAAATTGTGTATACTTTAAAATACTGTAAGTAGAGATGCATGTTAAATGCCGATTTTTAAAGGGACACATTCAGTTCCTTAAAACAGACTCTTTCAGAAAGGGAAGAATCTTTTGGTGCTCCGAACAACCATCCTCAGTTTCTCTAGGAAGCTAAGGTTTTTGGGGCATCAGTGTTTCAACAAGAGGAGAACATTTGGATTTAGTGAACACTGGCTTGCCAAGTTGCAGGGAGGATCCCAGTGCCCTATACTTAGAGGATGGCATTCATTCTTCCAGACAAGTGAGGAAGTGGGCCTTCAGCCTTTATCCAGCAAGAGCTGTTGAAAGGTCATCTCATCCAAATTGTGAATGTTTGCAATAAACTAAACCACATTTTTTTATTTTCATATTTAGAATGAGGGTCTTATAATTTAAATATGTTCCTTTCTGCAAGTATTTTTAAATTAGTCCTTATCCTGTGTTAAAAGAAACATGGTATAGCAGTATAGAATAACACTTCATCCCCCTCCCTTGAGAAACATGGAATTTTCAAAGTTTAAACTTGGAAGAAGACCTGATTCAACTCTCTTAGTTCTCAGAAAAGGAAATGAGACTTATTTTTATCTTGGTTTATCCTTTCCTAGTCCCCATCTTACTCCCTATTGCTCACATTTTTTTCATGGCCTCCTTATTAGAGAAAGATAGGGTAGAATCTTTTTGCTTAGGCAAAAATTAAAATCAATCTACCTGAATTTTTATTTTAGCTCCTATTCACATCTCCCTGCCTTGTATTTAACTCTTGCTTCTTCTGGTAATCTACTTGAGGGGTGGGATCGTGTCTTGTTATTTCCTGTAGTACTAGTGGAGCTCTGGTGGTGCCATGGTTAAGAGCTACGGCGGTTAACCAAACGGTCAGCAGTTTGAATTTACCAGCTGCTCCTTGGAAACCCCATGTGGCAGTTCTACTCTGTCGTGTAGGGTTGCTATGAGTTGGAATCAACTCGACGGCAAAGAGTTTGGTTTTTATGGTTATAGTATTAGTATGTAGTAGTATGTGCCTAGCAAATATTCATAGCATTGAAGGGTAGGCCAGTCACACAGCCAGATTTTGAAACCTTGCTTATTTAGCTGCTGTAACAGTTGGTCGTCTTGGGGACATTGAGGAAATTAACATGAATTGAGTATCTACTCTGTGTCAGATACTGTGCTAGGTATAACCTCATATAATTCTCATAGTATTCCTTTAGTGTAGGTATTATCTATTTTATGGATGAGGGATTTGTGTTCAGGGACGTTAAATGACTAGCCCAGCACCGCACAGATAGTAAGTGGCAATCCTTGGATTCAAACCCCTAGGTCTAACTGACTTCACAGGCTACCTTTTTTTTATATTATCATTTTAACTACACTGCATCTATTCCCTGGCCTGGTAAGTTCAGCTGGAGAACAAGCCGGTGAGTCTGGAAGCTGTTCAGGGGAAATAAGCAGTTGAATATTTTACATGGTTCTTTGGGCTGGAAAAATAGAGGCAATTATGAAAAGCTAAGTTCCTAACAGAGGACAGGATTCCCTGAAGACCCTGAGGTGGATCATTGGTAGGTAATGATCACCTTTGGAAGAGCTGTATCTACTTTTGGTTGTGACATCCTCAGTTCTTGTTTCTTGGGCACATTAACTGGGCTCACTGGCCATGGACAAATGGGTGCCTGAACCAAGATGGACGAAGTGTTTTCCGTAACCTACCACCAATTTCCTTGGAGCCTTGAATGCCCTTTTGCCTCTCTAAGAGTAAATGGAACAGATATTTATCAAGATGTTTATGCTAGGCAGCCCCTAGGAAGGAGATGGCTGTTGTCCCCATTACATGTGCGAAAACTGAGGTTCACAAACATAAGGTAAATTGTCCAAAATCAAACAGTTAATAAATTATGAGGCTGAATTCACCTTTTTCCATGCTGCCTTAATGAAACGGCCCGTCTTTCTTGGTCCTATGGTAGGTATTGGAAACTGTTGGAAGGAAGATGCTGGGAGCAGTGTTTTTATCCACACCAAGCATTGTGGTGGGTTGGCACGGTACATTGGACCTGTCTGCATTTGGAGAGTCTCTTCTACCACATTCCTTAACCATAACAGTGATGATAGCCATTCTAGGTGGCTCCTCCTGCATGATACTGGAGCTCTGGGGAGATTGGGGATAAAAGTTCCTAAGGGAGCCAGCCATGGAGAGTACTCTTTTTCTAAATAGCCTGAAGGACTTGGTCACTGACAAAAATCATAAAGTCCTGTCCTATCCTCCTTTAAGGGAAGGAATAGGCAGTGTTTTTGAGATCTAGAGTTTATCTTAAGTAAGTAAAAGAGACACATGGCTTCTGTGATTTTTTAGTCTTTGAAACATATTGAGACCAATAGAGTAAAAAAAAATATATATATGTATCCCTTACTAGCTTTTGCGGGGGGCGGGGGGACATTTCTTTTATTTATACTCTGCTGCTTAATTTACCTTCACACCAAGTTCTGTCAAAGTTGCATAGATTCTACTTTCTGGACTCTGTAGCAGGAAATAGGGCTTGTTATACTGTTTCTAAATATATGGGCTCTACTCTTAATATTCATTTCTAGCCCTGGAAATGGCTAAGCCTCTTAGTGAAGGAATTCAGCTTGGTAATAGCCCAGGTCAGTGCCCATATGGCTCTATACTGTGCTTTTAAAGAAAAAAATTCAGCTTGGTAATAGCCCAGGTCAGTGCCCATATGGCTCTATACTGTGCTTTTAGAAAGTCTTTATTATTTTTTTTTTTCTACCTGACATTTCAGAAGGAAGAAGATTGCTCAGCAAAATAGTTTCCAAATTTCTAACCCTGATGATTTTCCCACTCAACACTTTACACCAAGAGGTAGGTACAGACGGCAGTTTGGTGGATTTGTAGAATATTCGGTCTTGGTCCTCACCCATTCCCTGGAGTCCACTCCCCATACCTGTATAAACAAAGTGGTTTCAACAGGGTCTTAGGAAACATCTGCAGTATTTACCATTTGCAAACCGAACCCTTAATATATGGAATCTATTAGGTCAGGTTTTTAACTCAGTAAACATCTACTTCATGTGCATCATAGCTAAAAAAGAACTAGGAAACTGAAGACGGTGACCCTGTTCCCTAGAAATAGTAAGGAAGACATAATTTATAAACTTCTTTTATTTATTATGAGAACAAACCATAAATATGTGGAAGGATGTCCTTCATTATACAGTATCAGGAGTGATGAAGTTCATGATAGCTACAAAATTTTAATGGCTCAGTGAAAGAAAAAATACAGAGAAAGACGAAGCAGACGTGACACAGTGTTAGTTGGTAAATCTGATGGTATGTGGAACATTTGTTGCCCTATTTTTTTCTTACTTTTATAAATGTTTGAAATTTTTCACAAGAAAAATTAACCATAGAGAACACTTACAAAACTATACAAAAAGTAATTTCAAGGGTCATATATTTTTTTGTTCTCAAAGGTTCAGGTAATTATTAAAGTTGATAGGTAAGAATGAAACAAGTGCAAATGCAGAAGCTCTCAGAGGCCAGGCTGGTAATGTGAGTGAGTGAAGCTGGCTGGGCATAGGACAGGAGGAGTAGACCGTGTGGCGACAGACAGCAGGAGAGTACACACCTCATTTAAAGCCCTCAAAATTAAAAAAAAAAAGAAAAGAAAAAAACCTTAACCAGTGTGCGTTCAGAATAAAACTCTTCTAAAGGTTGGGTTTGGCCGTGGGCTGGCAGTTTATGTCTCCAAAAAATGAAAAAATTCACCACCCCTGTATGAATCCAGCTTTCTGCCTTCTCACCCCCGTTTATTAGAAGACTAGGTGTGATTCAGTTGATACCTTTGAATTATGGTGCTGGCAAAGAGTATTGAATATAACCATGGACTGCCAGAAGAACGAATACAGCTGTCTTGGAAGAAGTACAGCCAGAATGCTCATTAAAATGAGGATGGCAAGACTTTTGTCTCACATAATTTAGACGTGTTATCAGGAGGGACCAGTTCCCGGAGAAGGCCATCTATGCTTGGTAAAGAAGAGGGTCATCGAAAAAGAGGAAGACCTTCGATGAGATGGATTGACACAGTGGCTGAATGGGCTCAGGCATAACAACAATCATGAGAATAGTGCAGGATGAGGCAGTGTTTCGTTCTGTTGTACATAGGTTCGCTATGAGTCGGAAATCGACTCGATGGCACCTAACAACAACAGGTGCAATTCAGCCATCAGTATGAGGGAGATGGGTTCCTGACACCTGAGAGTAATGGAAAAAATTTGTATTCGCTGCCTCTGGAGTTTGCCTAGGATACGACAACTTTGTTGCTTCAGTAGTAGAAAAAGTGGCCCAGCTTCTTTTTTTTGTTGTTCTCTCCCTGCCCTGTCTTGCTCATTCTGTGGTCTGGGACAGGATTTGTGACAGATTTTCAGAGATTCCTGTGAGTCAAGGAAGCACATTCTTTTTTATTTTTCCTGCAACTTTTTAAAATTTTTAAAAGTAATATTGTATTTAAGGTGAAAGTTTACACAGAAAATTAGGTTCCCATTTAACAATTTCTATACAGATTATTCAGTGATATTGGTTGCATTTTTCACACTGTGTTGTCATTCTAATCCATTTGGTGCTGGTGTTACCATTTAGGAAGCACATTTTGATGTTAGACCTAGTACCTGGGCTTTGTTTTTAGAGAACTAGCAGGGAGGGGGCGGTTTTGCCTTACAAGGATGACTTAAAATGCCAAGTCCTTTCACTTTGGAGGTGCCTGGGCAACTTAATTTGAACACCTTAGTATGCCTTCTAGACCTGTGAGCTTTATTGAAATTCTCCCACTTTTTTTTTTTTAAAGAGGAAAATTAAGGATTTTGTTTTGTGAGCTGAGGTTGAGTTCTGAACCTTCTGCTTCAGTCCTCTGCCAGCTTGGGATGGCCCTGTAGCAGATTCAGTCTGAGACCAGGCCTGATGCTATTACAGCCCGTGCTGCATTAAATAATCTCGTATAGGCATTCTGCACTATTTAGCATGTGTGCTAAATGTATTGGTAAATTCCTGGTGGTGAAATTGTTGCATCAGAGGATACATGTATTTGTAATTTTGATACCAAAAAAAAAACAAAAAAACTATGCCAAATTACCCTCTAGGGAGTTATTAATGACTTACCCATTAATCAGCAATGCCTGTTCCCTCACAGCACCACCGATAGAATTTTTATCATACTTCTGGATTTTTACCTTTTTGGTAAATGAAAAATGGGGTTGCAGTGAAGTTTTCATTTCCGTTTTTCTTATTTTGTGTGAGTTTCTGCATCTTCTCTTATGATTGAGGCCTTGGTATTTCCTTTAATGTGAAATGCCTTTTCATATCCTTTCTTTCTCTTACTCATTTTTTACTTTATAACTTCTAGGAGCTCTTTATATATTAAGAAGCTTTCCCTTTGCGATTTGAGCTGCAAATATTTTTCCTGGCTTTTTTCTTCTCTTTCTCTTTTTGGTTTTTTTTTTTAACTTACGGTGTATTTTGCCATGAGGATTCCTGATTTTTATGTTATTGAATTTATCAATATTTTGTTTCTTTTATGACTTTTGGCTGTTGTTTCATCCTGGCCCACTATTGGTGGCACAAAATCATTCATTTATCTTTCCATGGTGCCTCCTTCCTCTTTTCCTTCTTCAGTCTTTGCATGACAACCGAAAAAGTTTTTGGTACGTTCCTCCAGGTCTGCATCCCTGGGACTGTATTCCTTGTCAGTGGTAGAGCTGCCTTTGACAAACAATTGTGTTAGGAGATTTTAGTGGCCTGAAAAATCCACATTTTTTTTTTTTTGG
Organism: Loxodonta africana; assembly: GCF_030014295.1. Taxonomy (NCBI): domain Eukaryota; kingdom Metazoa; phylum Chordata; class Mammalia; order Proboscidea; family Elephantidae; genus Loxodonta; species Loxodonta africana. The sequence goes on along the minus strand of NC_087345.1, from coordinate 126,361,852 downwards.
TACAGGCACTCTGGAAAACAGTTTGGCAGTTCCTTATAAATCTAAACATGCAGTTACCTTATGTGACCCAGCAATTGTACTCTTGGGCATTTATCACAGAGAAATGAAAACATGTTTACACAAAAGCTTATATATGACTGTTCATAGCAACTCTGTAATAGCCAAAAATTGGAAAAAAAAAAAAAAAAACAGATGTCCTCCAACAGGTGAATGGTTAAACTGCAGTACGTAGATACATAGAATACTACTCAAATAAAAAGGAACCAGACTGTTGATACATGCTACAACTTAGATGACTCTCTAGGGTATTATGTTGGGTGAAAAAAAACAGTCCTGAAAGGTTACATATGGTATGATTCCATTTATATAAGATTTTTGAAATAACCAAATTTTAGAAATGACAAATAAATTAGTGGTTGCCAGAGGTTAGGAATGGGGAAGGGCATGGGAGGGAGGGAGGTGTGCTTATAAAAGAGCAACCAAGAGATCTTTGTGGTGATGGAACTTCCAGTATCAGACCATGGGGTAGATGTGTGAATCTACGTGTGAAAATATTGCGTAGAACTAAATACATACACGCATACACACATACTCAAGTGCAAGTAAACTAGGAAATCTAAGTGAGATCAGTGGATTGTATCAGTGTCAATATCCTGGTTGTGATATTGTACTGTAGTTTTTGCAAGATATTACCAATTGCAGGGAACTGGGTAAATCGTTTCTTAGGATTGCATGTTAATCTACGTGATCTTAATAAAAATTTCAATTAAAAAAAATCCCCATTTCTGCGAATACCAGACTCTCCAAAAGATACTGTTGGAGGCAGGTGTGGTTGAAGTAACTGGTGCTCTCCTGCATTGGGATCAGCAGTGGAACAGCTGAGGGACATAGTGGTGGCAGTGCAATGTGGGAGAACAGAGCAGTGCCTCACGTTCCAGCCCTGCATTCTTCTCTGTCAGCCAGATGGAGACCTGAGCGCACTGGCCAGCATTTCCAAGGATTCCGTGGGACAGCCCAACTGGCTAGTTCATCACACAGCCTGTTTTGGGGAGAAAAAGCGCTGGTTTAAGTTCTAGTCCCCGTATCAGAACCAGTGAGAGGCTGACAGAGGTGGTTGGGGAACAGGAGTGGGAAGAACAGTTTTCACGTGGGTGGGTCCATCCTGATTATGCTCAGAAAGTGCCCCATTGTCATACTCATTTCCATGCAGCTTGTGTTGTATCATTGGCTCTGGTATGAGACAGAGCATGGCCTAACATAGTGGTTCCCACAGTGTGTTGGTGGAGTCTCCTGCTAGGGAGTCTCTGAGGTCAAAACTGTTTCCATAGTAATACTTAGACATTATTTTCAAATACTCACGTTTTACAAGTGTACAGTGGCGTTTTCCAGAGGTCAGATGACATGTGAAATAGCCACAGATTAAATGCAGAAGCAGATACGAGAATCCACCTATTTTCTGTTAAGCCAGATATTAAGAAAACTTACCAAAAAATGTAAACAAATGCCACTCTTTTCATTTTTTTGTCTTAGAAAATACCTCCATTTTCTTTAAAATATATTTTTATGCAAACATATAAAGGGTTTATTATTATTTTTAAAGATTTACTGCATGTTTTAAAAATGTCTCAAGTAATTTCTAATAAGTGAATAATGATAGATAAAACTACATGAACAAAAGCTCTTGGGGGGAGGGGGTATCCTCAATAATTTTTGAAAGTGTAAAGGGGTCCTGACATGAGTTTGAGAACCATTGGCTTGGCAGAAGGCACCTGACCAAAAGTCAGAAAGCTTGAGTTTTAGTCAAGGTTTTGCTGTGAGACCTCAGGCAAGTCATTTAGCCTCTTTACTTGACTCCTTCCTTTGTAAATACCAATAATTATCCTATTCTACACACCTTAAAGAAAAGATAATTTTATGTGAAAGGACTTGAAAATATAATGTCTTATGCAAATATAAGGGAGTTTAATAGTTATACAACTAAACTGATGTTGAAAGAAAATGTAGAGAATGAGAGTTGCTGGTTTGTTAGCTGATGTTCTGTTTACTTTTTAAATTTTTTCATTTCAGCATATCTTCCTAGCAATTTCCTTGTACAGTTTATTACTTTTTTCTTACTTTTTAAGGTGACCATTTTATTAAAAGAAATTAAGTAAATACCTCTTCCAAAGTTTTTAATCTAGGAGAGATTTATATTCCAGATACCTTTAAATAGTGTCACATAAAAGATGAGTCAGGAATGCTATCTTGGTGAAACTAGTTACTAGCTATGTGACTTTGGGAAAGCTACTTAGCCTCCCTGTGTCGTGGCTTCCTCGTTTCTAAAATGGGGCTAATAATACCTTACTTTCCAGGGCAGCTGTGAGTATGGCAAGTAGTGTACAGGAAGGACTCCGCCAAGTGCTTTGCACTTAATAGATGTTCCATAAATGATCATTGCTATGATTGTCATTAACATATAACAAAAGCGAACTTATTAAACTACTCCTTGATTTACAAGTTTATGAGCAGTAATTTCCATTTCATTTGATTTCTTTTTTTTTTTTTTTCTCTTTTCTGCTTTAAAGGGCTGTTGAGTGGTCAGACTTCCCCAACAAATACCAAATTGGAGAAATTGGATTCTCAGCAGGTGTTGCAGCTCTGCTTGCGATACCAAGACCACCTGCATCAGTGTGCGGAGGCTGTTGCTTTTGATCAGAATGCTTTGGTTAAACGAATCAAAGAGGTAACACTGGGGGGATGTAACCTTGCTGACTCATTATTGTGATTCCCTGTGCCTCCTGAGTCTGTTTTCTCCTGGGCAGTACAGCCAGCGATCCCAGCTTTATGGGAAGTAGTCGTTTTTTAACTAAGACTTGATATGTGTGTTCATTGTTTTGGGAAGATTTTCTTTCTTAGCAGTAAAATGTAATGGTGAGAAGAGTGGTTCCTAGAGCTACACTAATCTGAAGTTTAAGTCCTGATTCACCACTTATTTGCTTGGGCAAGTTACTTAATTTCTCTTTGTCTTAGTTTCCTCACCTGAAAAATGGGGCTAATAATAGGTTGAGTGAAGATTAAATCGCTCACTAAATGTGAGCTATTACTAGTATGTGTAAAGTCCTGCCATACTAATTTGCTCTAGCTAATGTTGTGTCTTAGAATTGGCTTTAGCTGTGTCTGTATATAATTTATATTTTGTTCTCCAGTTAGGTTAGCAATGCTTTGAGAGTGGGAGCCTTAATGTCTCCCTCTATTATATTCTTCACTGTTGTTCGCACATGAAAGGCTCAGTGATTCTTATTGATCGGATGGGATTGATTATGTTTACCTGCCATGCAAAGTTTTTGTGAGGAAAGATGCACTTTGTGAAGGACTTTTTTGTGAGAAAAGAAAGTACTTAGTAAACTATAGAATATAGCACAATAATAAGCATTTAAATGTACTATTGAATGGGGCTACTACATGGCACAGTTCCCAAGGCACCCTCCACATTGTGTTCTATGTGACTGGCACCCCCTGGAGTTGTTTAACAACATGGCCCCACCCTGGTCATTGACTCAAGTGAGAGAAGAAAATGGAGATGAGGAAACACACAAGTAATGGACTGAGAATCATTGCAAATTCGTGATCAGTTGGTAGTAGACAGTACAAAGTACTCGTCAGTTATATTGACAATTTAAATCTACTGACACCTCCAACATTTTAGTATTTATCTTTTACAAAGTATTGTATGCATATGCTCTTCTCTCATGGATTAAATACTATTATTTGGAAGACTGTTAAATATGAGTTTTCATATTGCTTGGCACTGACATGGCTTTTCTACTCTTATAAATGTATTTTATTATAGTAATTATACATTGATTTTATGTGTTAATTTTATACATTTAATCACAGCTCTATGGAGCTTTAATTCCCAAACATGACTGCGTCAGAAACACTTGGGCTTTTGTTTGTTTAAATACAGCATCCTGCTCTTCTCCCAGCATGTCCAGGATGTGGTTTGTGAATCATTATTTTAATAAGCTCACCAAATGATACTGATATCACCTTCCATCAACTAGGATTTATAAACCACTCATCTAAAAGCACTATTTTCCAAAATAAATTCTACAAAACTTGTTGTTGTTGGGTACCATTAAGTCGATTTTGACTCCTGGCGAACCTATGTGAGAGTAGAACTGCCCCATAGGGCTTTTTTGGCTGTAATCTTTACAGAAGCAGATTGTCAGATCTTTCTCCCCAGAGCTGCTGGGTGAGTTCAAACCTCTATCCTTTCAGTTAGCATAGCAGTCAGAAAAGCTTAACGGTGTAACCATTGGCGCCACCAGGGCTCTTGTCTATGAAACTAGTCGTATGTAAAAAACAAAGAAGGTCAAACTTATGCATATTCCATTACCGCTTGGAAAGTCCCAATACACATTGTCACTGTAAAATTTCTGAGGAATTTATGGTAAAGAAAAGCAGCACTTTTCAAACTTATTTGACCTCAAATCCTTTACCTTAGGTAACACCTATAAACATCTCATGGAAGTAGTATTTTTTATAATGTTCTTTGGGAAATGCTGTTGTAGGCATAAGACTGCACCATTTTTTACTACAGTGCTAGAATGCAACTGTGACATTAACTCAGCCAATTTTAGAGTAAATGACTTTTTGATGCTTCTTGTCTTTTTAGAACGACCTCTAATCTATATGTCTTGTAATTTAGGAAAATGTGGTATAAAAAGATTTAAGTGACTAGCTCAGTGTTAAAGAGCTAGGTAAAGTGTTTTGTAGCTGGTAATACCAGACAGAGCTCCTCATATAGCACATTTTCAAACTCCAGAGAAGTGGCTCTTGACCTTGGTTTCATGTTAGAATCACCTTGGACATTTCTTCCTCCACTATTTCACATGTACACTGAAGTAGGAGACAAATACAGTGAATCTTCATGTACTCATTGCTTAGCTGCTATAGTCAACTTGTGAACGCTCTTGTTTCATTCATACCACTCTGCTCACTCCCTGCTGCCCCCCCAACTGATTTAATTTTAGTAAATTCTAGACATAGCACTTCAGTCATAAATATTTTAGCAGGTGATTTTGTAAGTAAAGGACTCTTTTAGAAAAAAGTTTTAATTTGAATTAATTTTAAATTTAGGGAAAAATTACAAAAATAATAGAGAGTTCCTGTATATCCACTGTCTGAGGCTGGGTTCTTTAGAGAAGCAAAACCAGTGAAGTGTATATATATTTATATAGAGAGAGATTTATCTCAAGGAAATGGCTCACATAGTTGTAGAGGCTGGCAAGTCCCAAGTCTGTGGGTTAGGCATCAGGCTGGAGGCTTCTCCTGACTCACGTAGCTGCGAGGGCTGATGTACCAAAGATAGGTCAGACGGCAGACCACTGGCTCATGGGCTGCAGGGGCTAACGAATCCCAAATTGCAGGTAAGACGGCAGGCTGCTGGCTCAAGTCCCAAGTACCAGAGGTCAGATGATGATGAGCTGAATGCAGGATCCGGAGTGAGCACCTGGCCGGAACACGCATTTATATACTGGAGCAGGCCACACCCCCAAAGAGCTGTCTTTCAACTGATTGGCTGCTCATAACAGATCTCATCATGGGGTTGATCACATCATTATGTAACTGCCAAATTATATCATAACTGCCAAACCACTGAGAGTCATGGTCCAGCCAAGTTGACACACAACCTTGACCATCACACCCCTCATCCAGCTTCACCTAAAGTTAACAGCTTACATAACCTTAGAACAATGATCAAAACCAGGAAATTAACATTGGTACAGTACTCTAAACTAAGACCTTGTTTGAATTTCATCAGCTTTTCCACTAAACACAACCACAATGCTGTTATCATACTTAAAATATTTAGCAATGATACGTCATTAAGTACAGCTGAGATACTTTTAAGAAAATGCTGATGCCTAGGTCTCACTCCAAACCAATTGGATCAAAATCCTCAAAGAGGGGTGAGAAGAGGGTGGTGGAAGCTGGGCCCAGGTATTTATGAAAATGTCCTAGGTGAGTCTAATATGTAGCCAGGGCTGAGAACTGATGTTCAGGAGCATTCATTTAAAAAAAATTCAACAGATTCTAAAATCCTGTTTCAGGAACTCTGAGATTCTCTTTGAATAGTCAGTAGTTGTTCAGGATTGTTGCAAAACAGAGAACAGTGCCCACAGTTCTGAGCAACACCTTGGTAGCTTTCTTAGGTCAGAGGAGGTGAACACTGTTCTAGGGTTTTCATTGGTGAATTAATGCTTCTGTTGTTAAATGTTAGCAAACTCCTGAAACATACACATCCATCTATGTTCACTTCAAACCTCAGGGTTGGAATTAGTCACTTCCAAATGAATAAATCAGAGGATGTAGTTTTGATCAAACACAAACTCTCTGATATTATTCCAGATGTTTCCTGGAAATTTGGTTAAAAGTGTGAGGAAGTAACATAATGGTATATGTGTTGAAAAGTAGGGGAACTTAACCATGGAGGGTATGTATTAATGGAAGCATAGAAATGGATAAATCAAAAGCCCGTAAAATTACAGTGCCTGTGATCACTTCGAGTGAGTTTTCTGAGTGATCACTTAAGTTTGATCAAAGGGAAATGGCTATACCCATTTCTGGCTCAGATAAGATCAAGGAGTTAGCTAAGCTTTCCTGTTGTTAAATTTGGATGATGGTCTTGAATGAAAAGTTTATGTTTTACAAATTTGTGTATGTCAAAGGAGAGAAGAAGAATGTAGATAGCTTCCTTCATAATCAGAGTGTCTTATAATATGCATTGACCATGAGTTTCCTTAGTGGATATAGGATGACCCCTCAGTCAACCATCCAGCATTGCTGAGCAACTATTGAAGACCTACTTGGTGTGAGGTCCTTTGGGGGTTACAGAGAAAAATGACACAGCTGCTCTCTGAGAGTTTAATCTAGATGAAGGAACGAAGATACAGTATAGGCAGTATAGATGGAGAGTACCCAATTGTGGTTTTATAACTGTAGTTCTGTAAGAATTAAAGATTGGGATACCCTGGAACAGGTGAGGTTTAAGCTCAATCTTAAAGGAAGACCAAGATCTGGAAAATGAACGGCAGGAAAGAGGGAAGCATTGCTGGTTAAGGATCAGCTTGACAAGCAGTCTTGGAAGAAAATTAACATTGGGGCTTCCAGACACAATGAGGACACTAGCTTGACTTCTAGTAAACTTGTTCCAAGCAGTCTTCTCTGTATGAGGAACCACAGAATGAATGTTGGAGTTGGAAGGCTCTTAGAAACTCTGGTCCAGTGCCCTCATTAATCTAGATGCAAGAAATGAAGCCTTGTAGAGAGAGTAAGTGATTTGCCCAGGGTCACAAAGTAAGATAGTGTCTGGAATTATGGTTTTAAAAGTAGATAAAGATCAAAGTAGTTTTTTTTTTTTTTGCAGGTGGCACATTCGAACATGTTTACAGGTTGGGGGGGAAGGGCCAGGAGAGAAGAGATAGAAGATAAAGGAAAAAAAGAGGATTCTTAGAGTGAGGTTTCTGAGAAGGAGAGAGTGTGGGATTCGTTTGGAGAGAAAGGGGGTGCAGGCACGTTTATAAGAGGATAGGCCCCTGATCTGTCACACCTGAGGGAACTGTATTCTCTGTGAAGAAGAGGGAAGATCATTTGTTGAGAGTGGCTTTGGTAATTGGGTAGTACTACAGTTTTAAGTGTTATGTGTCATAAAAAGGTGCAGCTGAGGTAGGAAAACTTGTATTTGTGAATGGTTGGTTCTGAACACAAACTCCAGAGTCACATTGCCTGGGTTCAAATCCTGGCACTGCCTCTAACTAGCTGTGTGAGCTTGGGCAAGTTACTTAATCCTTCTGAGCCTCACTTTCCTCTTCTATTAAATAGAGATTAGAAGAGTATCCACCTCAGAAAGGTTTTTGTGAGGATTAATTGAGTTACTGTATGTAAGGTACCTAGGACCCTGCCTGTCATTTAGTAAGCCCTATAGTGTTTTTTTTTTTTTTAGTGTTAGCTTTTGTTATTGTTTTAAATATAGATAATGACTAAAGGAGAAAGCCTACTTTTATTGCAATGAATTGGTCCAAAGGAAATTTCTTGGTATCAGTAGCAGCTTAAATAATGGCTCATTTTAAGCTCTGCTCTTCATAACCCAAGAATGATAAAGAATTAATGTTTTAAGCCCACTCTAGTTTCCTTCAAACTCTGCATGATTTCTTTCATGCCAGAAATAAGTGATTTTTTAAATTTTTGTACTTAATTTAACTGTTTATTCTACTTGATAGATAGCAAACTAGTGCCTGGGGAATTCTTGAGAAATGTAAAACTTGATGGTGGCAAATGATAGTCTTTGGCTTCTAGGCTGTAAATACATCACTTGTCATTTCTGTGATTTTCTGTGATATCTCATCATTTCTAGTTAAGGACTCAAGTTGGCAGTTGTAGGTCACATCTATCATTAAAATTCGGGTTCACAGACAGGCAGAGCAGAAGGGAACAGGCTTCCTCCCCACATGTGTGCTTTCGCCGGGGCCTGAGGAATGAGGAGAGGGAGGAAGGCAGGTGGCAAATACACAACCCCAGGAAGTTAGAATTGAGACTTTGGAGGTTCCCTAGTCACTGACCTGGATCACTGCTTGAGGGGAATCGTGTTTCCTCCTCACTCTAGTTGCTGTCTGTGGGTAAATATGTTCAGAAGATAGAACCACTAGGTTTATTTTGTTGTAGTTATTACGTGCTTGTATAAAGGCCTTAAGTCTCAGTTCATGATATGATTCTGGTAGTCCATGTGCTTTTCATTCTTTGATGCGTTGATAAGCATGCTGTTTTAGCATAATCCAACACGAAGCATTGAAGGGAGGTTCAGATGAACAGAACTGTAATCCTTAGAAAGCCATGTGATGACACAGGTTTGTAAAGAGACCCTAGCGTTATCTAATTCAGCCGTTTCATTGCACAAATAAGGAAGCCAAGGTCATTTGAGTTTATCTGGAACTTGCCCAGGGTCAATCTGCTAATGACTAGAATGGTACTAGGAGATGAGTCTTCCTGATTGCCAGTCCTCTTTTCCCCGTTACCATGCTATTTAAGATCTACTTCTTTGAAATCATTCATTTCATTGTTAATTATTCCTTTTGTACACAGTAGACGCTCGGTCAGTGTTTGAAGGAATGCACGAGAGCCACCATTCCTGGGCCTGCACCCAGAGCTGGGCAGGAGTTTGTCGACAATACTGTAATGTGTAAGACCTAGCTGGGGCCATTTTCCAAGTGTTTGACCTGACTTCCTGTGCTGTGTTTCTTCCCGTGAGGACAAGAGAAAGGCTGGTTGGGGTTAAATGATTTGCTCATAGTGCTGCACAGAGAATCAGTGTCTGAACTGGAATCAGCATTCACTCGAGCACCTTCAGAAGCCTGGTTAACATGAACTTTTGGCCTGGTGAGACTGTTACCTTGTGCCTGCCACCTGAACCGACTCCCTTTTTGTTTGGTTTTCTTTTTCTAAATTTTCTTTATGTTGGTGTTGTTGAGAATATACACAGCAAAACATATACCAATTTAAAAGTTTCTACATATACAATTTATTGACACTGATTACAATCTTCAAGTTGTACAACCATTCTCATCCTCCTTTTCTGAGTTGTTCCTCCCTTATTAATAAACTCTCTGCCCCCTAAGGTTCCTATCTGAACTTTCTACTTGCTGTTGTCAATTTGATTCCATATAGATAGTTCTTAAAGGAGCATAATGCTCAAGACAGAACTGTTTTACTAGTTAAGCTAAACTGTTACTCAGTTTTAAGATGATTTCAGGGGATATTTTTGGTTTAAGGTTTAAAGATTATCTCAGGGCAATAGTTACAGGGGTTCCTCCACCCTCCATGACTCCAGGAAGCCTAGAGCCCATGAGAATTGTAAATTTTGTTCTGCATTTTCCCCCTTTTGATCAAGATTCTTCTATAGAATCTTTGATCAAAATATTCCATAATGGTAGCCGGGCACCATCCAGTTCTTCTTGTCTCATGGCAAAGGAAGCAGTTGTTTATGGAGGCAATTAGCCACACATTCCACATCCTCGTCTTATCCCTGACTCTCCTTCTTCCTCTGTTGCTCCAGGTGACTAGAGACTAATTGATATGCCTTGGATGGCTGCTTGAAAACTTTTAAGACCCAGGCACTACACAACAAACTAGGAGGCAGATAGAAGCACCAAACACCTTATTAGGACAATTTACTGGGATGTTCCATGAAACCATGACCCTACACTTTCAGATCAAGGAACCAAATCCCATGAGGTGTTTAGTTGTTTTCTTTTTTTTTTTTTTGTCATTGTTGTAAGTATATCTATCACACAACTTTTGCCAATTTAACTTTTTACAGGTGTACAACTTGTTGACAGCAATTAAAATAATTGGATGTTCAGCCCTACCCTTAATCAAAGCAATTTTTCCATCACCATTAACTTCCCTTTTTCTCCTCCTTCCCACCCCTGATAACCACTAATAAACTTTGGTCTCTATACATTTGGCTTTTCTTGTCTTGTTATATAAGTGAAGTCATACAATATTTGTCCTTTTGTGATTGGCTTATTTCGCACAGCATAATGTCTTGAGGCTCCATCCGTAATGTAGCATGTATCATGACTTCATTTCTCCTACTGGCAGAGTAGTATCCCATCGTATATGTGTACCCTATTTTGTTTATCCATTCATCTATTGATGGACATTTAGGTGTTTCACCTTTTGGCTGTTGTGCTGCAATGAACATTGGTGTACAAGTCTCTTTTTGAGTCTCTGCTTTCAGGTCTTTTGGGTACATACCTTGTTGGGTCTACTTGTAGTGTTTTGGTTTTTTGAGGAACCGCCACACTGTTTTCTACAACGGCTGTACCATTTTTCATTCCCACCAGCAATGGATATGGTTTCCCTTACTCTCCTTTAAATGACAAAATTGTTAGATTCCTGTTCTGCTTTTAAACACATTCTGGCATCAGTTGCTGTTTTCTGACCTCAAATTATAAAATAGGTTGGGAGTGCTTATTTTAAAACTACAAGGGCATTGAGATGTTAGGCTTCTTTTTGCTGACATACTGAGGCAAGGCATTTCAAGAAAGCTTTGTGTTTCCTTTCTATCGTACAAGTTACTCTGCTGTAAATTTCAGGTTGAGATCTTACAATATAATTACAGTTTTCCCCTTTCTTGTCCTTTGGGTAACCTTTCTTTGCAGTAAGAAATACAACTGGTCCCTTGGCTGTCAGGAAATACAGATGGGAGATTGAGCTTATTCGGGTTTGTCTAGCTGTAAGGTATGCTGTACAGCGCTTCCTTATGCCTGGCCCCACACTTCCTTTACACCAACACTGTCCTGCCAAAAGACGGAAACCCTGGAGGAGGGCCGAATCTAGTTTATTACTTGCCTGTTGGAAATGTATGGTTGTGTTTTTTGGCGAGGCACAAGCAAAGCCCAGTTATTTGACTGCTCCGAAGTTTAGCTCCATTTATACTCTGGACACTGATACATGTGCATGTGTGAACAGCAGCTTCATTTCCCCCCAGTTTGCCTGCCCTAGAAGTGCTCCTGAGTAGCTGGCCCTGCCAGCTTTCCTAGGACTGGTTGCATATGCCAAGCGTGAGAGTCCCTGTCCTTCTCCCTTCCCCAGCTCACTTCCAGTCTACCAGAGTGAGCAGTGTTAGAGGCCCAGGTAGCCTCCTCTCTTGTGAGGAATGCCAGAGTAACTACAACCTATAAGCTAACAGATAGGCAGTATTAAGGACACATGGGTTATAGAATGGCAACTAGGGCTGGGAAAGGATATTCCATATCCTACATCTCTTTCAGTGAAGAAAACCAAGATATTTTAGCAAATTTGAGCATTGCTGCAATGCCTAGAACAATGCCTGACACACAGCAGGCATTTAATAAATGTTTGTTAAATGAACAACTGATTATATTCTTTGGTTATTTCAGTATCTTTGTCCTAGTGACGGACAAGCTTTCTCATTTTACTGGAGAGAATAAAGACTATGAGAGTTGTATTAGGTATGATAAGCTAGACTGTAGCTATATATAGACTAAAAAATGTGCAATGACTCAAATACAACAGAAGTTTATTTCTTGCTCATGTTCAAGGTGGATGTTTCTTTTTAGCAGGTGACTCTTCTCCATCAAGTGATTCAGGGATTCAGCTTCTCCCATCTCGTGGTTCTGTCAGACCCAAAATCCTCATCAATGATAACATCCAGTTGGCTGAAAGGGAAAGAGGATGGAATAGCTCATATGGAAGGTTCTTATGGACCAAACCTATAAGTGTCACACATCACTTTGGCTAGAACTCAGCCATATTGACACAACTAACTCCAAAGGGGGATGGGAAATGTAGTCTATATGTGTGCCCTAGTTTGTACTAAATTTTGAGCAACATTTTGAACACCCGTGTCATCTTTGAACTTAAATTATTCAAATGCATCTGTAGCCTCTTGTGAAATTCCGAAGGGTTGGTGCAAGGTTCCGTAGTAAATTTCACTTCGTTTAAGTCCTCCTATCAATGAAAAACAAAGTGATATTAGGAAAAGACATGCTGCTAATGTTGAGTGAAAAAACTACAGTATTATTTAGTATGATCTCAACTATATTAAATACCCTTAAAAATGATTAGAAGGAAACAATATGACAATTGTGCTTGCCCTTTAGAGATGAGATTATTATAACTGGAACGTGTATTTTCTTTCTTCTTCCAAATTGGAGATACTGTTTTTTTTTTTTTTCTTCACAATACATGAGCCTTATAAAGGTTCTGTCCCTGCCTGTAGATTTTTTTTTAACCACTGAGATAAGAGTATGCCCTTCAGAACTTCGTAGCCATATGCATCTACATGTCCACTTCATTTATTAACTTACTCAGCTCTGTGCCAGGCTCTGTTCTAAATGTTAAGGATATATCACTGAACAAAACAGAGAAAAATCCCTCCTTCATGGCCCTTATGTTCCACTGAGGAAATGCAATAAATTAGGTAAAAAGTAAAATATATAGCATGTAAGATGGTGATAAGTGCCAAGGATGAAAAATAAAGCAAGAAAGGGGATATGAAATGTCATTGGGTGGAAATCTTGAAGGCCTTACTGAGAAAGGAACTTCTTATTTAATGATCTCCTGGCTAGTACAGAACTAGCCAGGAGACTCCTCCTCATAACTCTGTGCCTAACATTTATCAATTTTTTTGGCCAATAACTATCACAATACCATAGTTACTGTGTTACTATGTTAACATAGTTAGTAATGAATTAACTATTCATTTTTAACAATCTGCTCATTGTCATACTTATCTGGACACTCTGAACTGGAGTCTTATTTGCTATCTGTGTTGTTAGTTGGGAGAACACTTGCAAGTCTATACTCCCTTTAAAAACATCTCTAATTTTCTTAGGTCTCAAGGATTCCCAAAGGATTTCTCCAGGATGTGTCCCTTAATTTTGAGGCAACCGTTAACTTTCTCCTGCCCATACGGACAAACTATGATATCTTAAGACTTAACCAACACCATGGCATCAGTCCACAGTTCTCATTGTGCACATGAGCACTCATCAGTTGCCTAAGGCCATCTTGAACCATTACTAGAAATTGCCCGTGTAGAAAGTTAAGGGGACAGCCAATCTGCAGCCCAGAGCAGGTGGGATAATGAGTGGGAAGTGCTCTGCAGGGCTATAAGGAGCTGTGCAAATGAAAGGATTATTTTTTGGAGTAAAAATCATGTATTTCAAAGGCAGCAAGACCAACAGGAAGGCAATGCAGGCTATCATGCGTTCTATACAAGTAGGAACTTGAGCAGCATAGTTACAGCATAGTTTCAGTAATGGTTTTTTTCCTGTATTCCAAAGTACCTCAGCCTCTTTCCCTCCTCATCTGGAAGTTTAAGACTTCTTTTTTTCACCTTGCTGAGACTTAGATTCTCTGTAATCAGCCACTCACCTGCATTTTCTGCTTATACTAGTCATAGTTGTGTTCTCGAAAATCCACTAACCTCAGACTGCTCTGTGGTCCCTACTCATACTCTGTGTCTCTGGCAGTGCTCCTTCTTGCTAGATGTCATCCCAACTTTGCCTGATGACTGCTCTAGTCCCATTGAAGCACAGCTCAAAGGCCAACAGCCTTTATAGATAAAGTATTCCCAGTTCCCTCGGTCGGAGGAATCTCCCTCCTCACTTCTCCCTGGTTCTCAGTAAATGTTTACTGGATGTATTTATTGAGTTGTCACCTCATTTCTCCACATGCGTAGTGATATGGGCCTCTTGACTGTGAAACAGGTTCTCACGTGTCAGGAGAGGTTGTCCAGCATTGCGTTTAGGAGCCCAGGCTCTGGCATCAACTGCTAGATCTAGCAAATTGTTACGTTACCATCGTTATCCTTGCTGCCATCAACATTATCATCCATCATCGTCCCATGTTCGGTACCTATGGTTTCTGTCTTCAGACAAGGGTGGAGGATTTTAGCTGTAAAGTAACACTTCCACACAACCTTCAAGGTCTGTTTTCTGCTTCGTGTCAAAAAAAAAAGTTGTGTTCATGGATAGTTTGGTTGCATAAAGGTGATTATTATAGAGTGCGTACTTACCCCGGTTCCACATTGTTTAGTCACCTTAGCCCAGGTTTCAAAGTACTCAGTATGTCACTTAAGTCACACTTACTTTACTTCCTTTTAATCCTAGGTAGTGGAAAGAAAGGTCCAGATTACTGGCATGGCTCCCAGATTTTCTTCAGCCTCCATTCACTCCACCTACTGACATGGCTTCTTCAACTCCTCCCCTAATGTAGTAGAAATAGCATTTTAGCTGTCTTTTTTTACATGTTTACCATGTACCAGGTCTAGAATAGGCATTTCACATACATTATCATTGACATATGACAGATAAAGAAACTGAGGTTCAAAGACCTGGAAGGTAATTTTCTTTTTTTATTTTATTGTGCTTTAGGGGAAAGTTTACAATACAAATTAATTTCTCATTCAAAAATTTATACACACACTATTTTGTGACATTGGTTGCAATTCTCACGATGTGTCAGCACTCTCCCCATTTCCACCCCAAGTTCCCCGTGTCCATTCATCCAGTTTTCCTGTCCCTTCCTGCCTTCTCGTCTTTGCTTTTGGGCAGGTGTTACCAATTTGGTCTTGTGTACTTGATTGAGCTAAGGAACATGTTTCTCACGTGTGCTATTGTTTTATAGGCCCGTCTAATCTTTGGCTGAAAGGTGGACTTGGGGAGCAGCTTCAGTTCTGAGTTAGCAGGGTGTCCGAGGGCCATAGTCTCGGGGGTTCTTCCAGTCTCTGTCAGACCAGAAAGCTTGGGGGTTTTTTTTGTTGTTGTTAATTTGAGTTTTGTTCTACATTTTTCTCCAGCTCTGTCTTGGACCCTCTATTGTGATCTGTTAGAGCAGTCGGTGGTGGTAGCCGGGCACCATTTGTTCTTCCGTAAAGTCCATGTTCTTTAAGCCCTCTACATCATTTTTCAGAAGGTTTGAAAATTCAGTGTTAGTACTTCTGCTCCAAGAACAGAATTCCCAAATCAGGATTATCTAGCCCTGGATAGCGTGCTGATATTTAAAAGACTCACCAGAGACTAATTTATAATTATGTCAGCTTAATAATTTACCTTAAGTGATGAACCTTATAAATAGAATACTTGATCTGGAAGATTCAAGTTTCTGCAAAATAGATTGTCTTCAGACAGCAAAGCAGTTAGCAGAAGATTCTCTGATCAGCATAGGGAAATATTGTTTTACATTATTACAGTCCTTTTTTTTTTTTATTGTACTTTAGATGAAGGTTTACAGAACAAACTAGCTTCTCCTTAAACATTTAGTACACATATTGTTTTATGACATTGGTTAACAACCCCACGACACGTCAACACCCCCTTCTCGACCTTGGGTTCTGTATTACCAGCTCTCCTGTTCCCTCCTGCCTCCTAGTCCCTGCCCCTGGGCTGGTGTGCCCCTTTGGTCTCGTTTTGTTTTATGGGCCTGTCTAATCTTTGGCTGAAGGATAAACTCAGGAGTGACTTCATTACTGAGCAGAAAGGGTTTCTGGGGGCCATACTCTTCGGGGTTTCTCCAGTCTGTCAGGCCAGTGAGTCTGGTCTTTTTTTCTGAGTTAGAATTTTGTTCTACATTTTTCTCCAGCTTTGTCCGGAACCCTTTATTGTGATTCCTGTCAGAGCAGTCAGTGGTGGTAGCTGGGCACCATCTAGTTGTACTAGACCCAGTCTGGTGGAATGCCATCGTAGTTGTGATACGTAGGTCCTTTGGACTAATCTTTCCCTTATATCTTTAGTTTTCTTTGTTCTCCCTTGCTCCCAAAGGGGTGAGACCCTAAAAGGTAATTTGTTTAAAGGTTCAGAGGTGTTGTAATGGTAGAGCTGGGACACAAACCCAGATCTGTAACCCGTACTCAGACTCCAGAGCCCATGCTTTTTCTCCTGTTCTTTTTGCTTTCCCTTCAATTCTTTATCTAAAAACATTTTACTTCCCGGTTCCTGTCCTTGGACTAAAGTCACTTTCCCTGACCCAGTATTCCTTTAGAATATTCCTTTAATAGCTTCACAAGTACACTTTTACATTTCAGAAGCAATCCTTATAGCATGCAGTGCCACTTAAAAAAATATAACCCTGAAGACCCCACATTTACATCTTTAAAGTGATAACTCTGCCAACTTCCAGGGCATCTTTTCCACACTCCTGATCACTTTTTTGAAAAAAGAGCTTTTTACTGGTGTGTCAGAGGACTGTAGTAGCAATTAAGGTTGACAAAGGGGCATAGTCAGGAAGGCCAAAGTGGGGACTAGTGCTGAGGGGCTTTGTACACCCCCCACTCCTCCCTGCCACTCCTTCCCCGTCCCTCACCCCCGTGCCCAGAGGTGTCTTTAATCAGTCTGTGAGAAGAGCTGGATGCTGGGCCTGTTGCAGAACAGAGACATTTCGAGGAGGAGGCTAAAGGTCTTCTAAGATGTTTACGTGCCCTAAACTGTTGCCTTCCATGGAGTCTAGGGAAACTCTCTCAAGGAAGAAGGAGGAGTTAGGGTTTCTTCCCTCAGACTTGTGTTTTTTATCTCTGGTCATCTTTTCTTTTCCTGTTTGCTGCCTTCCAGTGCCACTTTCCAGCCCTTTTTGGGGCCAAGGGCCAGGGGCCAGGAAGGGTGATCTGCCCGATTTTAACGTGTTTAAGGAGCCCTGTGGCGCAGTGGCTAAGCACTCAGCTGCTAACCAAAAAGTTGGCAGTTTTAAGCCACCAGCCACTCTGTGGGAGAAAGATGTGGCAGTCTATGTCCATAAAGATTATAGCCTTGGAAACCCTATGGTGCAGTTCTACTCTGTCTTGTAGGGTTGGAACCAGCTTGACCGCAATGGGTTTGGATTTTTGAGGGGCTTAACGTGTTTATGTTTTTGGAACTGCTTAAAAGTTTGGGGATCTCTTCCCTGCCTTCCTGCCTAGACATACGATTATGGGTAAGAAGGCATAAGGGGAAGTTGAGCAAGTCATAAAAACAAAGTGATGCAATTCAAATTTCTGAGGCCCTGGTGTCTCTGGATTCTCTTGATGACTCAAATAAAATTTGTTTCTTTACTGAGACATTTAGATACGTCGTTTGAACAAAGGAAAGGATCTCTTCAAAATGTCCAAGATGTGGTAATCGATGCCATTCAGCCTGTGGTGTAATTAATGAAAACATTGGCAAGAGTCTGCCCATTGTGTGTCCATTGCACAACAGGAAATGGCAGACTAATAATGCGCTGGTGAAGGTTCACGTAACTCCAGAGGGAAGTAAGAAGTGCATACAGTTTTGACGATAACCTTCTAACTGCAGATCTAGGCTCACCTGGGCAGATTCCTGTTCCTAATGGGTATGGAGATATTTGTTTGATTTGATTTTGTCATTTGGTTTTGGCAACGTCAGGTAACGGTAGATTTCTGTTTTCCTTATAAACAGAAATTGTGTCTTGAAAAACTGTTTTCAGTCACAGTTCTCAGCAACAATTATAATTTGTTGGATAAGGTAGAACTAATGATGGAAAAGGAACTGTTATCATCAGGAAAGAGTTGATTCAGACAGCTGACAGTAACATGGTGTGGTGGACCTTGGAACCAGGAGATCTGGGTTCCAGTTCTGGCTCTGTCAGTACCAGCTTTGTGAGCCTAGGCAGACTGCTCTACCTTTCTGACCAGTCTTCATCTGTAAAATGAGGGGAGTGAGATTAAAAGATCTCTCAGGACTCTGTCAGTGGAACAATTCTATGTTCTAAGCACCCGATGATGTCAAGGATTGTGAAATGCTTGTTCAGGTAAAATGTCAGAGTACAAAGTATACAAACAGACTTTGCCAGTGAAAATAGATTCATCTGCTGACAAATAATTTATTCCTTTAGACTCCTCTCAGTTTTGTTTTGTAAATGTCCATGTTTTGTCAGGTAATTTGTTACTGTTTTCACTATTAGCAAAATCAATATTGGTGGTTAAATTAGAAACATAAGTGTTCTATTCCTTTTGAAAACTAAAAGTTACCATTTAAATTAATCTGTTAAGGATTTAGAAAAGCTATTGAGCACATTGCTCCACATGGTCTGTATTTAACCGAAATGAATTGACATTTGAATTTGAGTAGCTCTCTAGAAAAGATACACCAAGATTTAGGCAAAAAAAGCATGGATTTGGAGTCCAGCAGACATGGGCTTGAATTCTGGCTTGATTGCTGTAGTTGTATGATCCTGGGCATGATTTGTGATCTCTGAATCCCCAATTCTTCATCTCTAGTATGAGAATGATAATGTTTTCCTTTATAGGATTGTTGTGAGGAATAAAGATGACATATTTTTTTTTATGTCAAGTGCGTAGTACAATGCCTGATGTTTAATAGATACTCAGTAGATATTAGTTATAACTGCACATTAAAATCACTAGGGAATTACTGAATATTATATACTGTGTTCTACCCACGTAATCATCCTAATATGATGGGCATAGGTTACCAAAAGAAATAGTCTCACTGGTATGGAGTTCATATTTTCTTTTTGGTAGAGCATGTGGACTGAGATTTGCTTTTTGTCTGATTTACAGATCAGAGGTGTGCATATGAAAATAACGGATGAGAGTTTATTCTTATAAACTGCCATTGGAAGCTATTGCCTTCAGAAACGGGGTCACTTCAAAATGTCTAGTATGTGATAATCGGTGCCATGCGGTGTAATTAATGAAAACATCTGACCGTTATTTGTCCATTGTACGAGAGAGGCGTCCCACAGAGAGAAGATTCCCACAGAGAACCCCCAAATCCTCTGTGGGAATAGTGGTCTGGTGGGGGCCAGGGAGCTAGATAACTCATAGTTGACCCTGAGTATAGTTTGTAGTAGCCTAGCACACCCCAACCTTTATAAACTATCTGAATTCCTACTTGGGGTCAACTGATGAAGGTATGGTAGGGATAGAAGATGGAGGGTGGGTTAGAATGTGCCTAATTTTAATTGGTGGTAAAAGGGCATTCTACTCCCTGAAGTGGAGACAGCTAATAATGAGTCAAAGACAAAATCAGGAGGTAGCTAATGTATGAAAGCTAGGGCAACTAAACAGAAGCACCTCGTTCTTAGAGTGGAAGAAAAATCTTACAGAAGAAGATGCTACAGTCGGAAGTAAGGTTAAGAGTGTGGCCAATATGGGGTCAGTTTAAGAACAAATAAGGAATGTTCCAAGTGATTACTGAGAACACTGTTTTGACATATCCACAGCTTGCCGTTTAAGTTATTTGGATGCATGATGTTGCTAATGTAAAGATTCAGGATTGGAATGAACACAGCTTTTTACCTTGGACTATTCCTCCGGTGTCAAGAAGAGTTCCGAGACCAAGTTGGGCTTATGCAGCAGCCATGATGGGTTCTGATATCTGTCACAGGTGTGGAGGAAGGAAGTAAAAGTAATTGAGTATATTTAGTTATTTAATTATTTTTGGAAACTGAGGTATAATTCACATACCATAAAACTACCCCTTTAAAGTTTACAATTCAGTGGATTTTAGTACATTCACAAGGTTGTACAACCACCACCAGCATCCAATTCTAGAATATTTTCATTACCGCAAAAAAGAAACCCCTTACTCATTAACAGTCACTCCCCACTCTCTCCTTCCTCCAGCTTCTACCTATTTTTTGTCTCTTTGGATTGATTGGCCTATTCTGGACATCTCATATATATGGAATTACAATATGTATGTAACCTTTTATGTCTGACTTCTTTCACTTAGCATAATGTTTTCAGGGTTCATCTAGGTTGTAGCATTTATCAATACTTCATTTTTATGGCTCAGTGATATTCTGTTGTATGAATAATACCACATTTTGTTTATCCATTCTTCAGTTGATTGGCATTGGGATTGTTTTCACTTCTGGCTGTGAACATCATATAGAAATGATATGCACGTCATTTTTGTGTGTACATATGTTTTCAGTTCTCTTGGGTATATACCCAAGGGCTGTTATGCATTGAATTGTGTCCCCCAGAAATATGTGTTGTAAATCCTAACCTCTGTGCCTGTGGTGGAGCCCTGGTGATGCAGTGGTTAAAGAGCTCAACTGCTAACAAAAGGTCGACAGCTCACATCTACCAGCCGCTCCTTGGAAACCCTGTGGGTCAGTTCTGCTCCGCCCTATAGGGTCACTGTGAGTCCGACTCAAGGACAACAGGGTAGGACTGTGGTTTTAATACCATTTGGGAATGAGTTGTCTCTGTTATGTTAATGAGACAGAATTAGTGTAGGGTGTGTTTTGAGTCAATCTCTTTTGAGATATAAAAGCAATTAAATAAGCAAGCAGAAAAGCAGAGATGGGGGAAGAGAGATGGCAAGCCACGTGAAGATTGCCCAGGAGCAGAAGCTCAAAAGAGACAAGGACCTTTCTCTAGAGCCGGCAGAGAGAGAAAGCCTTCCCCTAGATCTGGCACCCTGAATTTGGACTTCTAGCCTCCCAAACTGTGAGAAAATAAATTTCTGTTTGTTAAAGTCGTCCACTTACGGTATTTCTGTTAGAGCAGCCCTAGATAACTAAAATACTCGGTTTAATATTTTGAGGAACTGCCGAACTGTCTTCCACAGTGGCTGTGCCATTTTACGTATCAGGAATATGTGAGAACTCAAGTTTCCCCACATCCTCACCAACACTTTTTACTGTCTGTCTGTTGATGTTAGTCATCCCAGTGAGTGTGAAATAGTATCTTAACTGTGGTTTTGATTCGCATTTCCCAATTGACTCAGCGGCAGTGGGTTTTAGCGACTAATGATGTTGAACATATTTTTTCATGTGCTTGTTGGCCATTCGTATATCATCTTTGGACAAATGACATGAGCTCCATTTGCAATGGCAGATTTTGCCCTTGGGACAATACTAATTTATATAGCTAACTGCTCTCTAGTTAGGAAAATTGGTAATTCTAAGCTCCAAAAACTTATGAGAAGGGTGGCTATTAAAGCTTTATGTAAAACATTGCAGCAGTTTTGTTTGAATGTGATCATATAATTTGGGAATTTCTTAGTTTTATTTTAGTACCAGGGCGGGGCAGGGGGGGAATCTTCAAGCATATTTGGCCATTCAGTGAAATTTGTTATAATAGTATAGTCTTACATTTTTATAGCTTTGTTCACTTTTTAAATCACTCTTAAATTTCATCTCATTTATAATCTTCATAGCACTGTGTGAAATGTGATGGACAGGTGTTATTCTCCCCATTTTTAGTAAGTAGATGTTGAAACTCAGTTTGCAATTAGTGCAAGGTCACAAAACTAGTAGGATTTAAATTCAAGCTGTCTGACTTCTGTCTTTTATATGGTTATGAATTATTATCCATGTCAAGGATTTGGGGAGTGGGCCTGCACTGCTAAAAATCAGTAATATGCCTGTCTTCAGATGTTCGTTCATCTCAGGGCATGGTCAAGTCTCAGAAGATTGTTATTGACCTCAGAATTCGTTATCTGGATAACTAAAAACAGGATGAATGGTCATATTCATTCTCCTCTTTAGCTAGTAATGAAAGAATAACCTTATAATAGAAGAGCAGAATTATAATATATCACTATGGGTTGATGACATTTAGGGCACTGATGGATGTCCGTCCAAAGGTAGAACAAGGCTCTGGGGGAGAGTTTGGAACTATGAGAAGGGAATCAGGGCAGCTCTTAGTTAGGTGCCTCTTCCCATCGTAGCCTCCTCCCCACTCCATATTCCTAAACTGACTTCTGTGGGAAACAGGAATTTAAATGTAGGACGAATGCAGAGAAAGGAAAGTATCTTTTTTTTTTCCTTTTGAACCCACAATGTGTCAACATTCTCACCTTCTCAACCTTGGGTTCCCCATTTTCCTGTCCCCTCCTGCCTTCTCTTCCTTGCTTCTGGGCTGGTGTGCCCATTTAGTCTCGTATACATGGTTGAACTTCATGTGTTACTGTTTGTTTTATAGGCCTGTCTAATCTTTGGCTAAAGGATGAACCTCAGAGTGACATCAGTACTGAGTTAAAAGGGTGTCTGGGGGCCATGTTCTTGGGGTTTCTCCAGTCCTGTCAGACCAGTAAATCTGTTTTTTTTGTGTGTGAGAGAGTTTGAATTTTGTCCTACATTTTTCTCTACCCTTGTCCAGGACCCTTTACTGCGATCCTGTTGGAGCTATTGTTGGTGGTAGCCGGACACCATCTAGTTGTGATAGACTCAGGCTGGTGAAGGCTGTGGTAGTTGTGGTCCATTAATCCTTTGGACTGATCCTTCCCTTGTTTGGTTTTCTTCATTGTCTAGGAACCATCTATTGAAACCAAATAAAATCAACCTTGAGACTTAAGTCAACTGAGAGATACTACAATAAAAGCTGAACATTATTTCATAAAGGGAGAAATGAGCAACTTTTTTTTGTACACAGTCTTGATCAAGTCTTTAAAGAATCTTTTTTCTTTTTAACATTTCTTTTAAACTTAAGTAGCTTAGGAATAGCAAAGGCAACAGTAAGCACTTGTCTTTTTTCTTGTTGATCATATAGACTTGAGTTTTGTTATCTGTGGAACACAGTTTACCTACTCGTTTTTCTTTTGACCCAAGATAAAGTTATTAAACTTGCTTTGGACTGTTCTGTACATATCTACAACTTAAGTTTTCAAAATTCACCATGTGCAATATCTTTACAAAGCTCTTATTTGTTATTTCATAAATTGTTTCTAACATAAAACTGTAAATCCTTGTAGTATGTCTCACTTCTTTGAAAAATTTATCTTTATATTACATTAAGTATGGTGCCATATTTTGTAGGATAATTCACCCAACCCAGTATCAAAGTTGTCTATAGTTGGAAGATTTTAAAATACTTATTTTATCAGGAAGTTTTACATAACAAAATTTTTGAAGCCACGTAGTCTTGTTGAGAAGATATAATTTATTAAAGCTCTTGTGATTGCTTTCAAAATGTTTAAGTATGTATGTATATATGTATATACACCTATATGTACATTTATATGTTTATAGCTTACCACTTTGGATAGTGCCAAACCGTGGTGATAGTTACTCATTCTCATGGCTGAACATATAGATCAAAAACACATAAGAAGGACTTGTAGGCAAATAATGACTCAGTTATTACGTGATGTGAAATGTTTCTGTCAGCAAACTTTGAGATGAATAATGTAACTCTGTTGTAAGATTTTTAGTAGTGGAAGTTAAGAACAAAAATAAAACAGGTCAACAAAAAACAATGGTAAATTGTCACCTAAGTGATTGTGTAAGTTTTAAGAATAGTTACATGTAGTAACAATGAGGTATAACCATAAGCTTCCCACCTTTACAACAAAGATACGTGGTGTCTGGATACTCAAAATGTTGTCATGTTTCTTGCCCTCATTTGCTACATTTCCAGTCTGCATGTAAAGAGACACAGTACCCGAGACACACTTTATTTCAGTTGACATATATTTTATCATTTATGGAGCTCTTCTTTTCTGGAGGCTGTGCTACGTATTTTGTACTCGTTGTCTTGTTTAATCTTCACCCCTGTGAGATAGGTACTACCATTATCTCCAATTTGGAGTGAAGAAGCTGAAGCTCAAAGAGGTTGAATAACTGGTTCAAGGTCACAAAGATAATTGTTGTTGTTGGGTTCCATTGAGTCGGTCCCGACTCATAGTGACCCTCTGTACAACAGAACACTGCCGGGTTCTGCCATCCTCACAACTGTTGCTATGCTTGAGCCCATTATTGCAGCCACTGTGTCAGTCCACCTCTTTGAGAGTCTTCCTCTTTTCCGCTGACCCTGTACTTTACCAAGCATGATATCCTACTCCAGGGACTGATCCCTCCTAACAACATGTCCAAAGTATGTAAGACGCAGTCTCGCCATCCTTGCTTCTAAGGAACATTCTGGTTGTACTTCTAAGACAGGTTTGTTCATTCTTTTGGCAGTCCATGGTATATTCAGTATTCTTCGGCAACATCACAATTCAAAGGTGTCAATTCTTCTTCGGTCTTCCTTACTCATTGTTCAGCTTTTACATGCATATGATGCAACTGAAAAAAACATGGCTTGGGTCAGGTGCACCTTAGTCTTTGAGGTGACCTCTTTGCTTTCCAACACTTTAAAGAGGCGCTTTGCAGCAGATTTGCCCAATGCAGTACGTCATTTGATTTCTTGACTGCTGCTCCCATGGCTGTTGATTGTGGATCCAAGTAAAATGAAATCCTTGACAACTTCAGTCTTCTCTCTGTTTATCATGATGTTGCTCATTGGTCCAGTTGTGAG
Organism: Loxodonta africana; assembly: GCF_030014295.1. Taxonomy (NCBI): domain Eukaryota; kingdom Metazoa; phylum Chordata; class Mammalia; order Proboscidea; family Elephantidae; genus Loxodonta; species Loxodonta africana. The sequence continues at coordinate 126,337,077 of NC_087345.1, read as the reverse complement.
GATTTTTGTTTTCTTTAATGTTGGGGTGCAATCCATACTGAAGGCTGTGGTCTTTGATCTTCATTAGTAAGTGCTTCAAGCCCTTTTCACTTTCAACAGGCAAGGTTGTGTCATCTGCATAACACAGGTTGTTAATGAGTCTTTCTGCAATCCTGATGCCCCGTTCTTCTTCATATAGTCCAGCTTCTTAGATTCAGCATACAGATTGAGTAGCTATGGTGAAAGGATACAACTGTGACTCACACCTTTCCTGACTTTAAACCAATCAGTATCCCCTTGTTCTGTCCGAACAACTGCCTCTTGATCTATGTAAAGGTTCCTCATGAGCACAATTACGTGTTCTGGAATTGGCAACCTTTTGATTAATAGCAGAGCACTTAACCATTGTACGACCAGGACTCCTTACTGGGGATATAGCAGGATGTAAAACATATCAAAATCCTTGCCCTTGTAGACCATTCTAATTAATTTTCTAAAATTGCATAGGTAGAGGATGGCTTTTCAACCTAGGCAATCTGACTCCAGAGCCCACAGCCTTAACCATTGTTTTTTTTTGGCAGATGAATAGGTGGATGACAGCAGTGAGCAAAAACTTTAAAAATATTTCACAAATAGCTTCATCATTGCCCTTTAGCTACAGCTTAAGAGGCTAGGTTACCCTGTTTTAAGGTATATCTTTTTGAATGGCTATGAAGTATTCAGCAAGGGAACCTTAGATCATGTCACAACGCCTCTGTTTAGCAATACAAATGCTTCCCTGTTCAAATCTTCATGGCTAGAAATAGGAAAGGTGAATAAGGATGTGTTCCAGAATGTCAAAAAAGTCAGGTCCTGATTTCGGGATTGCATTAGCTACTGAAGTCAGGGGCAGTGCTGCCTCTAGGGCACAAAGGGCAGGGACACCAGAAAGAAGCATCCCCAGCTTTATTATACTTTTTCAAGTGTTAAAGTCTTACTTGCACCACACTGAGATTTTGTTTGTAGCAGTCAGAAAGGACAGAAAAAGATTTAAAAAGCAGTAACTTCCCATCGTGTGATTCTGCGTTGTTTAGTGCCACACCACGTACCACCAATGGTGCACGTCTCTCACTTAGGAAGTACACAAATAGGAAGGTGCTGGACTTAGGAGATCCTGGGCTCTAGTCCTGGTTCTGTTGCCATCAGACCTCGGAGGTCATGTAACCTCAAGTTTTCTCTTGTGTGGTGTTTTTTCTTTCATGGACTGTAATGGAATTACTTCTTGAAAGATACGGAATAAGCACAATAAACATAAAGTGGCTTTGGACAGAAATGCTCTGGGTACATTAAACATGCGCCCCAGCAGGCGGAAGCATGTAGGGAAGTGTATGCCATTTGAATACCTCACGAAGATGGTTGTAAAAACTGTACTGATAGAGCAGGGGATGGATTGATTACCTAGGGCATTAGACATGATAAGTTAGAGCCTTGGAAGCCATTTCAGATAAACTCCTCAAGTGTCTGTCTAGCCTGGGGTAGAGTAAGTGGTGGGAGCTGGGAACGCCCTTCCCAAATGAAACATAATCACCCAGAAGGCTCTGAATCCTGGAGCAGGCTGTTCAATGAGCTGTGCTGATTCTCAGAGGATTCCAACTGGCTCCTGCATCGCCCCACTGTCTCTCAGGAGGTGGCGCATCTGTAGGTGCTGAATTGAATTTCCTATCCTGAAAAGACTTAATGGTGGACTGACTGTTAGGGAACACTGCCATTTACTGGCTCACCGCCTCCAGAGTGCTGAATGACCGAACAGGGTTGCAGAGAACCTTCTGAAGGTATAAATTATTTCCACATTATTTGGAGTTTCCCGTCCAGATGGATTTTTTTTTCCCCCTCCCCGTGCCTGCCTCCCACCAGCTGCTCTTTTTTCCCCTCTAGGCACATCAGAACAAGTGAGGGAAGAAAGAACAGAAAGACAAGTGCTAGTGTTCTTCCTGACACCTCCCCTCCTCCTCATCCCTCTCACGCAACATTAAAATAGAACAGGGTATTTTTTCTTGGGGCAGGTTTTGTTCTCCCTCTCTCTCTCTCTTTTGTCAAAACCATTTTCAGAGGTTCTGTGGTGATGTGTACTAAGCAGCACTTTGCATGATGCTGGGGTGGGCAAGAGTGTGCTCCTGGAGGAAAGACCTATAGCAAAGGCTGGAGTAGCGTGACAAACTTTGAAATAGAAATGGTAGTCTTGGTAGTTGCCTGTATTTTTCACCTGGTCTGGCAAGGAAGCAGAGGGGGATGGGACTGATGTGGGACTCATGCAGAGGGAGGGGGGAGGTTCTTAGAAGCTGGAGGTTCCCTCCCTGTTTTTATCCAAGGGGCCACAAAAGGGGAGCCCAGCACCCAACATTTGTTTAATGGGGGAAGAAAGGGTACAGGAAGCAGTCCTAACAATTTGACTCACAATCATTGTTTCACTTTGTGGACTTGAACCTTGGTTGGCATTTTTGACCCTGGCAGGGAGAGTCATCCCTTGTCCTGCAGTTTTCCCCCTGAGTGAGTGTCAGACTGCAGCCATGCAGGAAGGAGAGGGAGGGAATGAAGAACACATCCTGCTCTGCACCTGATCTTCTCAAGAGGACTTGATGAAACTCCATTTAATGTATTTCACTTCTTTCCCTTCTACAGATGGATCTGTTTGTAGAAACCCTCTTTAGCTTCATGCAGGAGCGCCAGAAAAGATATGCCAAATATGCGGAGCAGATCCAGAAGGTCAACGAGATGTCTGCCATCCTCCGCCGCATACAGATGGGCATTGACCAGACTGTGCCCCTGATGGAAAGGCTCAACAGCATGCTGCCCGAGAGTGAGAGGCTGGAGCCCTTTAGCATGAAACCAGACCGAGAGCTCAAGCTATAGAGCTGCTTCTGCCATCCTGCCAGGCTGCTGTTCTGTGGGACAAAGCCTGGCACCATCACCACTACCTTGAGGATATTTGGAACCAAAGTCATGAGATATGACCAGGATTTGAAGCTGGTTGGAGGTTTTGGTACTCCCTGAAGTGGACGTGAAGCAGTCTGCTGGCCTGGAAATCAGACTTTGTCCTACCAATTTCCTTGATGTATTTTCCTTATGTGAAATGAACTAAGCTAATTCTCACTGATAACCGAAGTTGGAACATTTGAATCATTAGGAATTCTTTACGAACTCAGCACTGGGAATTTTTTTTTTTTTTAATTGAGAGCGTATAATCTAGTCTAGCTAGCTGAAAGAAAACATGGACAGAAGGGGAGAATTATTTTAAGAAGCTCTGTGTAGCCTTGATGCCTTCATGAAATTTTACTCACTAGCCTCTCCAGCTATAGGTAATAAACATAAAGAACTAATTTAACCTAGTATGTGTGTTGTTACTATTCCACCCTTGACTAGTTACATCACAGCAGGTCTTTATCCAGGGCACCCGCTTCCTGCCCTGATGAAAAATACGTTTGTGTGCCAGGTGATGGTGTCCCTTGTATGTTGTCATCAGGAGACTGAAGACTTCTTTCCACTCCCTCAGCTGGTTCATCTCCCAGGGTAACTGCATTCCTCAATGCAGACATAGCTTTAGGTTTCTTCTTATTACATCAACACCGGCAGGACTCCAATTTTTGTAGCAAGCTTTTAACCAGCATTTGTTTTTTTGGTGGCGTAGTGGTTAAGTGCTGTGGCTGCTAAACAAAGGGTCGGCATTTCGAATCTGCCAGGTGCTCCCTGGAAACCCTATGGGGCAGTTCTACTCTGTCCTATAGGGTCGCTATGAGTCAGAATCGACGGCCCTGGGTTGGGAGTCTAGTAAATGTGTGATACATTTAGGCTTTGACAGCTGACCATAGAGAGAGAGCACTCATTCAGCAGACATGTATTGTGCCATTTGATGTGCCAGGCATTGTGCTGGAGATACAAACATAGCTGTATAGCCCCCGCCTTCTTTTCTGAAGAGCAAACACTCAAAACGCTGCTGGATTGCTGTGGGAGTTTAGGAAATGAAGCAATTTGAGTGACTACACAAGCACTCAGTGCAGTACTTTTCACATCATAGATGCTCTAAAGGAAGATTGGACTGGACGCCAAAAAAAAAAAAATGGAATGTAGGGAACTGATCTAGGGAGGTGAATTGAGACTGAGAGCTGGGATGAAGGGAGGTTGCTGAGGCCAAGATATATAGGCCGCTGCCTTGCTGCCTTTATTCCTCCAAAACTCAGATGTTTTGTAGACGTCAAAAGCAGCCTTCAGTGTGTTCATAAGGTTAAAACTGATCCCGTGTAATTTAGCATATCTCGACTAAACTCTATCTGATTCCAACCTTGGATTTTCATCAGATACTCTCGGAGGGTTCTTAGAATAAAATGTATGACATGCAATAGCTGGATGACAGAAGCAGCGTGAACATTCCAAGCTAAATGGAAAATTTTTTTTAAATTCAGATATAGAAAAATTAGCAGCAGCTTACAGGACTTTGTAAAGACCAAAACAGTCAAGATTGTTCATTCCTTCTGAGCTAGAAAGACAAGTTGGACACCAGAGCCAAGGAAAGAGGCCCAAGGGAGCATCTGCCCTTTTCAGAGGGTGACCTTCAGAGCCCATCTCTGCCTTTTTCTGGGAATTGATCCCTTTCCTTTTAGGTTGCAGGAGGAAGGTGGGGGTAGAGAGAGTCATCCAGCCTGAGGAGATCCAGGTGGTCAGAGGGAGCCAGGGAAAGGTCAGAAGCAATGAGGTGGGCTTGGGGAGCTGTGCCTTGAACCTATATTGGGCCACATAGGTGAAAGAAGTCTTTATAATGCCTTCTGATGGTCAAGATTTTATTGGGCTTTAAACCATTTCTAGAGCAATTCATTAGAGAATGTACATCAAGAAAAATGTCCTGTAACCTAGAAACCTATTACATAGCTGAGGTTGTTCTAGGAAATGTCACGGGAGGGGAAGCTGTACCATTTACTGAATACATCATTCCCCTGCTAATTTGCAATACCCCTTCAATCACTTGGAAACCCTGGTGGCGTAGTGGTTAAGTGCTACGGCTGCTAACCAAAGGGTCAGCAGCTTGAATCCGCCAGGTGCTCCTTGGAAACTCTATGGGGCAGTTCTACTCTGTCCTATAGGGTCGCTAGGAGTTGGAATCAGCTCAACGCCACTGGGTTTGGCTTGGTTTGGTTTGGTTTTTCAATCACTTAAATCAATTAAATTTCCATGTAATTGAGGATCTAGTTCTGGATCATATTCTAATCCACTGAACGTTCTCTCCATGCTATTTCATACTGCTTTTTAAAAATAGCTTTTAGTATTATAATCTCACAGTGCATTTTAATATCTGATATGGCTAGATTAGGTCCCCCTACCATCATTACTATTTTTTTCCTTTTTTATTTCAAACTGGCAAAAAACATTGAAAGACTAATACAATGAATATTTGTATTCCTTTAGGAAGTGGCATTTTTAAGCATCCCCATCATTGTCCTGTTTTGAGTTCCTGGAGTATCAGGACCCAGCCCTGAACACAGGAACATCTCAGTAGCCTTCAAAGAACAAAGGACTGATTGTAGAACCATAAAAATAGCCCAGGACTCAGATGCTATTATCTTCACTGCACTTAATATGGTTTACAAATAAAACCACACAGTGGGCTGCAAACTAAGACTACATGGGCTGGGCTTTCTCACTGGGTTTCAACAGTTAATGGTCTGAGTATGGTAGGAAAGTAGACCAAGCATGGCATTAAAAAAATTCTCAGCCAGCTAGCTCTCCATCCAACCCTTTTTCTTTGTGTAAAGAATTTGGACAAAACATGGTATTAACTTAGATTTGTGTCCTAAGTAGATAGAAGCAGAGAAGTAAGAACAATAGACAAATTCAGTACTTTCAGAAAGAATTCTAGTTAATGTCTGTGATGTGTGGAGGTTTTGCAATATGTCAGCTTGGCTAAGCTGAACTGTACTTCCCAGAATTCCCTTCCCTGTTTGTTTCTGGTTAGGGATGGCCACAAGAGAAATTTGCATGAGATTTGGAAGTGGAAGTAAAGCAGTAACCATGCTTATTCACTGAAAGTCATGTAGGTCAGACCCTCTTGCATCACACAGGTTTTCACGCACCTGCTGCACCTTTGGCCTGGGCAGCAGCTGGGCCCACAGCTCCTACGGATCTCTTCCTTCAGCTTCTCCAAATCCCAGGCCAGTTACGGGTACTAGCTTCTCCTTCAGGTCATCTATGTGAGCAAGGATGAAGGCTTAGACATGAGGACAGGCCAATATGGGTTCTGGTGAAGAACAGATGCAGGTACCAGCTTGTTGCCTACAGGTTCTGGTGTCCTTGCCCTCCCCTATTGCATATCCACACTCCTTCCCAGCTGCCTGCACTGTGACTCAGGACTTCGAACTGGTTCATTCTGGTACTGGTATATAAAATCGCTTAAGGTCAAATTCCTTTAAGCACTTATTCTACATCTTTCCTAGTGGTTCTGCTCTGATGGAACCCTGCCTGGTAACAGTGTTACCAGTCCTTTCCCACGTCAATATTTTACGTCTTCCTGACAGAATCTGAGTGATTGGATATATCAGGAGAGAGTTATGCTGCATCTCTTTGTTGGTTAGTACCAGATGAACTATAAGGGGTGTAAGGGGCAGACAAAGAGCCCTGGCTGGACATTTCTACTCATGATCTTTGGTGAATGCGAGGGCTGGTCTGGATGGGCTCTCGATCTCATTCTGCGATTCTGATACTGGATTCCTCAGCAACCACAAGGAGCATCTTTACCTGTTGTCTCACAGCGGTGGCTCTAGGTCTTGGTTGTGACTTTAAATTCTGAGCTCCTGAGAGAGCTTTGTTCTTTTTGTTTCTTATAAATTTCACAGGTGTCCAGTGGCTTCCGCCCCTGAAGAACCTGTTCTGTTTATCAGCCTATCAATCTATCAACCTATATTTATGAACACTCAAATAGATCCCTATCCTGCATCCTGCAGTATCCTTGTTTTACTAGCTGAAGTGGAAGGTTGCTAGAAGCTGGACTTCACCTCTTGTATTATGTGCATATAAATTTACAATAAAAAATTGTGGGGGTTAAGAGCAAGATATAGATTTCATGAGTGCCTTTATAATTTATAGATTCCATGTCTTGTTTCCCTCAAAGTTTTATCTGTTGGTAACTTTTATACATAGTGTCTCTCCAGCTTCTCAGTTGATAAACTCCTCAGAATATGAAATTTTACTTTGAAGCTAGGTACCTACCCAGTGTTCACTGCACGAGCAAATATCTGATGAAATCTGTTTTGACAACTCCATATTCTGAGATGGAAAACCAAAAGGGAAGAACACGCTCGGTGTTTCTCAAGCTGAAAGAACTGAAGAAAAAATTCAAGTCTGGAGTTGGAATAGTGAAGGATTCTGTGGGGAAAATACTAAACAACACAGGAAGCATCAAAAGAAGTTGGAAGAAATACACAGTCATTATACCAAAAAGAATTAGTCAATGTTCAACCATTTCAAGAGGTAGCGTATGATCAGGAACCGATGGTACTGAAGGAAGAAGTCCAAGCTGCTCTGAAAAAAAAAAAAAAATGCTCTGAAGGCCTTGGCAAAACACAAGGCTCCAGGAATTGGCGGAATATCAATTGAGATGTTTCAACAAATGGATGCAGCGCTGGAGGTGCTCACTCGTCTATGCCAAGAAATATGGCAGACAGCTTCCTGGCCAACTGACTGGAAGAGATCCATATTTATGCCTATGCTCAAGAAAGGCGATCCAACCGAATGTGGAAATTATAGAACAATATCATCAATATCACACGGAAGCAAAATTTTGCTGAAGATCATTCAAAAACGGCTGTGGCAGTATATCGACAAGGAACTTCCAGAAATTCAGGCCAGATTCAGAAGAAGACGTGGAACAAGGGATACCATTGCTGATGTCAGATGGATCCTGGCTGAAGGCAGAGAATACCAGAAGGATGTTTACCTGTGTTTTATTGACTATGCAAAGGCATTCAACTGTGTGGATCATAACAAATTATGGATAACATTGCAAAGAATGGGAATTCCAGAACACGTAATTGTGCTCATGAGGAACCTTTACATAGATCAAGAGGCAGTTGTTTGGACAGAACAAGGGGATACTGGTTTGTTTAAAGTCAGGAAAGGCGTGCGTCAGGGTTGTATTCTTTCACCATACCTATCCAGGCTGTATGCTGAGCAAATAATACGAGAAGCTGGACTATATGAAGAAGAACGGGGCATCAGGATTGAAGAAAAACTCATTAACAACCTGCGTTATTGTAGATGACACAACCTTGCTTGCTGAAAGTGAAGAGGACCTGAAGCACTTACTAATGAAGATCAAAGACCACAGCCTTCAGTATGGATTGCACCTCAACGTAAAGAAAACAGAAATCCTCACGACTGGACCAATGAGCAACATCACGATAAACGGAGAAAAGATTGAAGTTGACAAGGATTTCATTTTACTTGAATCCACAATCAATAGCCATGGGAGCAGCAGTCAAGAAATCAAAAGACGCATTGCTTTGGGTAAATCTGCTGCAAAGGACCTCTTTAAAGTGTGGAAGAGCAAAGATGTCACCTTGAAGACTAAGGTGCACCTGACCCAAGTCGTGGTATTTTCAGTCGCATCGTATGCATGTGAAAGCTGGACAATGAATAAGGAAGACCCAAGAAGAATTGACGCCTTTGAATTGTGGTGGCAAAGAATATTGAATATACCATGGACTGCCAAAAGAACGAACAAATCTGTCTTAGAAGAAGTACAGCCAGAATGCTCCTTAGAAGCAAGGATGGTGAGACTGTGTCTTACATACTTTGGACATGTTGTGAGGAGGGATCTGTTCCTGGAGAAGGACATCATACTTGGCAGATTACAGGGTCAGCAGAAAAGAGGAAGACCCTCAAAGAGGTGGATTGACACAGTGGCTGCAACAGTGAGCTCAAGCGTAACGATTGTAAGGATGGCACAGAGCCAGGCAGTGTTTCGTTCTGTTGTGCATAGGGTCGCTATGAGTCGGAACCCACTAGACGGCACCTAACAACAACAACAACATATTCTGAGATGGAGCTCTGGTGGCGCAGTGGTTAAGAGCTCAGGCTGCTAATCAAAAGGTCAGCCGTTTGAATCCACTGGCTTCTCCTTGTAAACCCTGTAGAGCAGTTCTACTCTGTACTGTGGGGTTGCTATGAGTCAGAATCGATGGCAACAGTTTTTTTTTTTTTTTTTTTAATACTCTGACCTGAGATACAGGAGTGCACTAAAGAAATGAATACCTTTTTTGGTGTAGTAATTTCTGGGCATTCTTTGCTTTTTCCTTAGACACAGGGTAACTTTGTTACCCGTACATTATAGGTGTTACAACCACATTGTTTCCACTGACTAATGGTCCTGGGGAGCTGATATGTGCCATTTTTCTTTTGTGTTGATTGGTAGAATTTATTTAGCTTTACCATTTCCCCTAGTAAGGCTCAAGACAGAACCAAGAACCTTCAGAAATGACAGCTGTGAGCAAACATGTATTAAAATTCAAGTGTAATTGGAAACTGTCTTTCTGATTTGTTTTCACCTCAGCCGGACTCAAATATATAGTACTCAGTAGTACTGTATGTACAAAATGTTGATACCAAAGATGGGGGTGGGAGAGTGAGAAGTGAGCATTTTTTGTCCTGTGGACTTTCTAGGGTAAACTTTTCTTGAGAGAACGATTTTGCTTCCCCTTCCCTCACCCTGACCTTCATTCCTCTAAGGACTACAGAGGGCCCAGAGGAGGTAGCCGTGTTGTTCACAAACAGCCTCTGCTTTTGGAGGTAACCTCCATGACCTTCATAGCTCAGGCCTTGTCTGAACTTCCTGTCGGTTCGTGGTGCCAGTGTGGTGGCCCTGACCCCTGCTGGATCAGGCTCCTTCCTGTGATCAGAGAGCTTCTGTTAACTGTAGGTTTCATTTTGCTTCTTGAAATCTGTTTTTGTCCCATTCCCAAGCTTTCATGATGCTCTGGTCCTGTCAGCTTGTCCCTGGGCTGGTATAAAATGCTGGTCTCAGTGCCTACCCATCTCTGCACACCTCAGCTTGAAGTCTGTGGCAGTGCCAAGATCTCTTGCTGGATTTGATGTGCTCTGAAGCCGTGCCAGATGCTGTTTTAAGTTGGGTCAGAGAGAGAACCAGAGGTATGGTATTACTCAACACTCTTCATTTAAACTATTATCTACTCAGCAAAGAGGTCCCTAGCTGTTTGGCCCAGACAACACTTCAAATTGTGGTATGCACTTACATAGAATAAAACTGATTGTTTTAAAATATGCTATAATTAGACTGCCTGTCCCTATTGGACCTAATTAAGTTTCCCTGTTGTATTATTGTGTTTCTGAAGGATAGTGTCAAGATTTATGAAATGGTGTTTGGGAAATGTTTGGATGAAGATGTGATAGAATCATTCAATGTTCAAGAATGGAAAATGCCCAGATCTAGAGGATGGCTTATATCAAGATTAGTTCATGGTGCGAAGATATTAAGTGTAGCTTCTATCTTGTAAAATTATACTTTATGGGGATACAAGTGACTGTTCTAATTTGGAAAGGATGCCTGGTGGCATGGACACTCCTGAGTAAAGGAGCTCCGCTTGGATCCTGAAGTGTGAGACTCCATTTTCCTCCATTCCATAGACAAACACACTCAGAGGAGGAAGTCCCTGCTCACCAGATTAGAAAGACACAGCTGCATCTGACAGAGGTGTAGGAACAGTATATACTCAATGTAAGTTTCCTTTTCTTTAAACTAAAATTCTTATTTTTCCAGTGAGACTCAAATATCAAGAGCATGATCTTCACCCACAGAAAGGAGTGTGAGCAAGCTTGCAGCAAACATGTCATCCTAATCACTGTTGCTGAGGAAGAGGGCTTGCTTTATTCTTTAAGCCCATCTCTTGACAAATCTCCCTTTGCACACCTCTACTCCCTTGGATCTGGGGGTCCAAGGTGATGCCAAGGTCCACTCCTGGGAGGGAATAGAAGAGTTGGCGTTAAGTCTGTGCGGATGGGCGTCTCCATGCACCGTCCTTACCTGTCTGCTCTTGAGTTGACGTAAGGCTCAACTGGGATCCTATATGCTCGTAAGCACTAAATCCAGGTAGTAGTATTAATGGCACAATAGGACTGTTATCATTTAGTAGGGTGAAAGGCAGGTTTCCTTCTATCCTGCCGAACAATTTTGCTACTTGACCTTCAACAAATGGAGCAAGTGTTGGTCCTAATCATACCGCCTTCGATCCAAGAAGGCAATAGTTTATAGAGCGGAAGGCCAGCTACTGCCTGTATCAAAAAGCTGAAAGGACAAAGCTACCTCCACGAATGTGGAATTCTCTGACATCCGAAGACTGGTGACTGTATCCTGTCCATCCCATAATCTTTGGCACATACAGCTCAGGAAATCTTAAGCCTAAAAACTTATTCTTGGCTTATGCTTTGATTAAACTTCTGCCATCTTGCCTGTTAAGGCTTTACTCAGTAGTGAACTTTCCCTTATGATATCCTCCATGATGGTGGAAAAAAGAGAAAATGGGTAATTGGTTTTAAGTCCCTTAGTTCTACCCAGGCAGTATAAAATTAATTTATAATAAGTTCTTAGGCTTCTGACAACACAAGGCAGGTACTTTGCATTCAGATGTCATGGTTACAGAGGGGAATGGAAACCAGATCACTGCGTCATTCACATGCTTCCATCAAAACCTGAAATGTGTAGATTTAGTTGCTTACTAGAATAACCAGTATCCAGTGTGGTGTGTAGGTGTGCATCCATTGCTCTTAGGACTTTTTTCAGGGTCACCGTTGTCAAAAACCTGATGGAATTTACTGATGACTCAATTTTTCTTCATCAATCAAGGTCCCTTCTTACTGCTACTTAGTAAGACATGACTTATGCTAAAAGCTTTTGTGAACGGGGTACTTTTAATCCAGTCTTTGAAACTGTGATTAATTCCCTGACCAGAAAGAACCAAGACCACAGTTGAACCAACCCTCTCCAAGTTATCTTTGTTTGCCTGCAACGCTGCTTCTACAAGGTCACGTTCTGTGTTTGCTGTGGGACGTTCAGCTGATCCTAGGGTTCTAGCTGAAACTAAAGGAGTGAAACTTCTGTTTTTACATAAATGCAACTTGATGTCTATGCATATAAACTGCAACAATACGATCAACTTGTGAACATCTTTAAGACTGTGCTGTAGTTTTTCGGTTGGTTTCACAATACTTTAAAGATACAACCAAGTATAATTATGCTGTTCAAGGATGAATGAGATTCCAAAAGCTAGAAATAGCTTACTTCCCTCTTCCACTTACAGATAGAAAAGGGAAGGTGATACTCAGAAAAAAGCACCTAGACAAATTTTAAAACATCCCGGCTTAGTGCCATAAAAAAACAAAACCAGTATTTAAAATAACAGTGAAGGGTTTGAGGTAGAAAGTTTTTGGATTTTTACTCCCAGCATACAGGCCATATGCTTCACGTATCTTTCTTTGGACATCCAGGGTGCACTCCAATTTTGCCTGACTTTCTTTCACATCTCAAAAATCCACACCTTCCCTTATTTCCCTAGTCCAAGCCTTGGTCTGATCTAGTCTTCTAAAGTCAGCCTACTCAGGCTGGTCTTTAAGGGCTCCAAAATTTGTCTACTTTTAAGTAGCTAACTATCTTGACCCCCAGGCCTTCCTGAAACCCACACTGTGCACCTCATCCAAAGCCTCCCACTGAAACACATCACCTGTTCTGTCCCACTCCCACCTCTGTTCTTCTGCAGGATCCTTGCGCCAAGATGGCTGTCTCCTAGTACTAGCTTGCCCAGTCCAATCCTTCTTGCTTTTAAATTTTCATACATCTAACTTCAAGTCAGAAGCCTTTCACAGCCAACTTAAATGAAGTCAACTGTGATACTCTTTATATTCATTACTGCATTTGCTTGCACTGAAGGTAAATACTTCATTCCTTTAATACATAATTCTTTATTAATGAACTGATGAAATTAAGCTTCTCTGAGGTAAAGCCCACACGTATCAACATAAGTCATCATGTCCAGTGTCATTTATAAGCAGAGAGGTCATTAGGATGTACATGGCAAGGATGGTTAACTATTCCTCCTTAGTTCTTCCTACCAGGATTGCCAGGTCATTTACATATTACATTAGAGAGTGCGAGTGCATATCTGATCTTTCTTTCTACCCTGTACTTACGTGCTCCGGGGTCATAAAATATTTACGAAGTGCTTTAAATTTCTACCCTGTAGCGGTCATTCAGTATAGAATTTAAGAATGAAGCTGACACTAAACTGTTGACTAATGCTCCAGTGTTTCATGTGAACGAGATAGGGCACATATTTGATGACACCACCACTTTATTTTGGGCTAAATCCTCATTTACATGAGACTAGGGGAACAGGTTCCACGACTGCCTCCTTTGGCAACTTGGACATTACTGTTCCCAAGTTTCTAACTGCAAAGAGAGGTCCTTTCTCATATTTATGTATAAACAGGTACCAGTTTTGATTTTATTTCATCATATTAACATACATGACACATCAAAATGAGAAATGCACAATTTACCATTCAACAGCTTGCCTTACACCAAAAGAACACTATTTTCATCTTAAACATTTATACAGTCCTTCCACCTAACTTTACAAATCTCCTACACTGTTTTCCAGCATTTCTCACATAGAAGTCTAGTTTTGCTCTTTAAAATCACCATCTGTATCATCCTAGTAGACTCCAGGGCTTCCCCTGTGATTGCATGCTGAGGAGGGCCAGCCACCATGCTGCCCGCTGACACCCAAGCAGCATCAAGGCTTGCCCCCGAGGCTGCCCCTTTGGCAGGGTAGTCTTGATTCCAAGAATTGATTATTTGACATTAGCAATCAAGAACTAAAGGTCGTAGTGTACGACTACATCACAGTTATAGGTAGGAAGGGGACCTTGGCCAAGAGAAACCCCAAATGATGAAAGGTAGATTCCTGCTGATAGATCTCTTGTCGAAACCAAGTCCGCCAACCCTCCTGAAACATAACATTGGAGCTATTGCTTTCATTTCTTTAAAAAGTTTGACAGGTGTGACCAGACTCTGGAAGCAGTGAGCTGTTACACATTTGGTGTGTTGTATAAATAACGCATCAAAAATGACTGTGTGAAACCATGAGAATGTCTGATTACATCAAATATTTAAAATTTTAGCACATGTATATATAAAAACTAACTCAGATGATTTAACAGAATTTTTTCAATGTGTTAAAAATGTACTCCCTGTGCAGTTTTCTACCTTCATTTTATGCCCATATCATAGCACATTATTTGTGCGTAGCCAGTTATGTCTGTGAAGCGCGTAATTCTCATGATCAAGTTAGTCAGTTTTAAATCAGGTCATTCCATGCTGGTTTTAGCCGTCACCACAGGAAACATTAAGTCACATCCTAGTCAAAGGACTGTCCATTTCTCAAACATCAAAAAACCTGAGATATGAGTCAGCAACTAGCTACACTTACAGTAAAGGAAATAATGACAACGACCACTCCCCCCCCCAAAAAAAAAAACAAAACACAGCTGCTGACGTAAATTAAGGCTTCAAAAGAGGACCATATTGTAGTTGACAAAACTCAAGCCAGGAAGTTTAAAAGCAGATATACACTATCACTGTTTACTTGTTCCAATCACCTTGTATTTCCAGCTGCCAGGATTGATTCCATACAGTGATTGTAGCTCAAGGACTGAGAGACCACCTTGGTCTTGCTCCATTTGGATACGCTCCTTCTACTTAAAACATGCTGGGGATAGTTTTTGAGAACAGCTTGTCTGTGGCTTTCCACTGTACCATCAACTAAACAAAATTTAACAGCCTTCTTGTCACCTTCCTATACCAGCTGTTTTATTCTCAACATTTCCTGCTTATTGAACCCTCGCTCAGCCCTATTAGTAAATTGGCAAGTCTGAGAAAATTATAGAAATACCACCCTCATCACATGCCAAGGGGAGAGGAAAAAACAAGCCAACACTGAGAATGTAACAGTGTCCTGCTTACTTTCCTCAGTAAGTTTCCTCAGCAGCTTTACCTTCCTTAATCTTCCCACAGTTTTTCTCCCTCTTGGTAGTTTTCTATAAGATTCCACCTTATTGTTAACATTTTTACAAGATGCATCCATGCAATGGAACAGAAATGGAAAACATCTACTTTGGCTGAGAACTCAAAGGTGCTGCTGTTCTGCTACCAACCCAAATTCACATTTGGCTTGAAACCAAATTTATTTAAGGGATTAACAATCCCATTTTAAATAATCCTTTGATTTATAAAGAGGGAGGTAGACTTATTTAGCCTCCCAACTTCAACTTAAATCATTAGGTTGCCAGATTCCTGGCTGTTAAATTGAATCCTAGATGGTTTCCCTTCTCTTTCTTCGTAAAGCTGAGAACAGACATTTTAATTACCTCCATCCAGGCCCAACTGGCAATTTGTGCATGTACAGTTTGAATTGGTCTGAAGAGTGTGACTAGCTACCTACCTATTCACAATGCTTAAAAACGGGCTCCCAGACATGGGTAGTGGTGAAAGCCCCATCTTGACTGTCTGAGGTACTGGGTTTGCTCTAAAGCAGATCTTGGCAAGTCCCCTAATGGTCTGTCCAGAGAATGATGCATGTGTCACTCAGCTGTCAGGTCAGCTGGGATTTGTGGATCAGCTTCTGATGCAATCATTTCTTTTGGATTTACCAATAGGTTTCTGTCCCTAACGGGGTCTACCCACCCGACCCACAAGCTGGCTCAGTCTCAGCGCTAAGGTGCACTATGGAAGGGACCGGGCAAAGACTAGTATCTGAGATCTCTTTGTAGCACAACACAAAAATGGCAGGGGATTTTGTCCTCTAACACCAAGTAAAACTTGCTCCTATAAGAGGATATGCAATTCACTGCATGAAACTGCTCTTCATCTGTCTAGGGGGAATCTAGCATCTGCCCTTCCACTGTTGTTGAGAGAAATGTTAGCTGATCTCCCAAATGCAGATGTTACGCGGGAACAACTGTGTTGATCCATCTTTTGTTTTTACACCATAGCTCCATTTTCCAAAAATATATATGTATATACATATATATATTTCAGATTTACAGGGAATATTTTTTTGTGAAGAGAAAAAAAAAATCAGTCAATAGAAGTCACAAGTGTCTTTTTTCTCAGGAAACTTCAATGATTTCCATACTGCCTGAAAAGCTAGACTGACTGCCCACTTTCCCTAGTTCTTCCCGCGACCTGTTCTCCGACATGATGCCCTCTCCAAATTCCATCTGGCAGCTTCTGCGTTTAAATTGCTTTTCAAAGGGGCTCTCTTCATGCCAGCTCCGCCGTGAGTCAGCTCTGTCACTTGGCTTCTGCCGTCTGCGCACAGAATAGACTTGGTCACTGCAAGTGGGCAGCTGGCTACAGCTGTAGGCAGAATAACTGGCATTACCTCCATAGATGGCTGAGGCAGAGTAGAAGTGAGAGGACTCTGTGGCAAAATACCAGCTATTGGTCAAGGAAGGAGTAGAGGTCTGGGGAGCCAAGATATCTGAGTGCCAGCCCTTGAGGCCCAGCCCAGCAGCAGACTTTGCAAGGTGTTGCTGGCTGGTAGAAAGCCCAAAAAGGAAGTTGGTGTGATAGTTGTCCTCCACACTCCCACTCCGATGCAGTGGAGATAAGACAGACCTTTGGGTGGCACCACTATTGCTGGTTCTTACTGAGTGCAATCGCTTGCTCTGGCTGTCTGAAGGCCTGGTCGCCTGGGGCTTCTTGGGGATGTTGGCTTCTTCCTTATCTGGGCTGGTTTCTGGAGTCTGCTCTGATACTTCCTGAACTGGGGAGAACTGGCATAGCTTGTTGGTCCCATCCAAAGCACTGGAAGGTTTGTAGTATTCTAAAGCATCCTCTGATGAGGAGAAGCCATGCAAGGACGCTGCCATACTAGCTGAGTAAGAAACTGATTTGATATCCAGAGAGAAGGAACGTTTGAGCTTATTGCTGTCTTCCAGCTTGTCTGAGGACAGATGGAGCCCGTTGAGCGCCTGTACCAGTGGACTGTCCTCCAGCAGTGCTGGCTGTATGCTGGGCAGACTGGCAGGATGCACAGGCCTTTGCCCTGCTGCCTCTGAGGTAGCAGAGTGGGCACAGGGTGGACTGAGGGACGTCTCGCTTTTCTGTCCACCCTCTGAGACTGCAGGGGCAGGTTCACTTGGCTTCTCCAGGTGCAACAGCTTGAGTTTGCTCTTTGGCCCTGAGGCTCCAGTCTGGTTCTTAATCTTCTTCTCATAGTCCAGGAGTTGGCCCAGAAAATTGAAGTTTGGAGATATAGTAGGTCTTTTTTCTTTCACAAATCTATGAAGAGAAGAAAAAAACAAAAACTTGAATTTTCAAACTACACTTTATCTGAAGAATACTGAGAATAAATGAGATCAGGAATTACTAGGAAGACCCTCCCAAATACCTTTGGAAGATATTTGGTTCGGAAGTTCAGGGAGATGCCTCAAGGTTGAATACAAAGGGCCTCAACATTGGGATGGCTTTAAAAAATGTCCCTGCAGCATGCTAGAGAAGGGGGGCCAGGCCCCAAAAGCTCTAGCTCTAGCCTCCTCATTTTCAAGAATCCAAAGCTTCCACTGCAATTGAGAAGAGATGATTCCACCATCAGGAGTCCATCATAATAGCCACTCTCCAACTTCAATTTTCCAATATCATGCCCTTTCCAAGTCCCCACAGTCATATCCTCAAGATATTTCACACTTGTAATTAATGAAAAAAATAGAGGATATCATATGGTCAGAGTTCCAAAGCAGCCACTTCTGAGTTCTTCTCTCTGAACTCAAGGTGACAGGATAACCAGCTACCGCAGTCTCTGTGTACTGCACTCTGATAATGCTTTAAATATTATCTCAACTATCGGCACAGCTACCCTGTCAGGTGGGTGTAATTATCCCCATCATACAGATCCATAAAAAGAGTCTTAAGTGACTTGCCCAAAACCACACAGGTACTAAATGATGGGGCTAGGATTTAAACCTGGTGTCTACTGTCTGGGTCCATTTTTGTTACTACCATATTTAAAAAGATTCATCAAGAGATCAAAACCAATAATAGATAGCTAATATGTTTCATTGAGGACACAACAGATAGCTAATATGTTTCCTTGAGACAGTAGACAAATTCTTAATGGTCCCTAAACCTTACTGACGGAACCGTGGTGGCGTAGTGGTTAAGAGCTCAGCTGCTAACCAAAAGGTTGGCAGTTCAAATCTACCAGCTGCTCCTTGGAAACCGTACAGGGCAATTCTACTCTGTCCTATGGGGTCGCTATGAATTGGAACCAACTGGATGGCACCGAACAACAACAATAAAATGTACTGACGCTCTTCAGAAGATGGTGCAGGAGTGAAACTACATTGAAAATTTACACTTCAATAAAGAAAGAGATAAAAAAATAAAACTCTTTGGAAATCAGGTAAGCTACGGCAAATTAACAAACCCAGAAATAACTGGCTCAACTTCAACAAATATAAATTTAAGTCCCTCATAATAAGACTTACTAACATAATCTAAGGGTGCGTTTTCTTCTGGTCTGTACATGGCACAGGAGGACACCAGGGAGAAGAGCCTGCATTGAGGGCGGGGAGCTCATGCAGACAACAGAGGTGCCATTTCCTCCAGGCTCCTTTCAAATTAACCAATTTGAGAAAAAAGTCAAACTGCTATTACAGTCCTGCTCCATGTGTTTATATTTTTTATCTGTCCTTTAGTTACACGGAAACTAAGTACATCTACCCCACAGGACATGCAGGGAACTTGGAGACAAAAAATCATACACTGCCCAAAACAAAACAAAACAAAAAACCAATGCCGTCAAGTCGATTCCAACTGAAAGTGACCCAAGAGGACAGAGTAGAACTGCCCCTTAGGGTTTCTAAGATGCAGACTGGCACATCTTTCTCCCACAGAGCAGCTGGTGGGTTCAGACTGCCAACCTTTCAGTTAGCAGCCGAGCACTTAACCCCACTGTGCCATCAGAGCTCCTGCATACACTGCCAGTAACTGCAAAATCTGGGCAACTCTAGAATACGGGAAATTTTACTTAGTGAATGGAGTATGATAATCATTTGGCTTTACACTTGCATTATTAGATTTTTTTCCTTACGGTGAAAGAGGTACAAGGCTTGAAGTAAAGATTATATAACAAGCCAAGCATTTTCTCATCTGTAAATTAAAGCAAATGACATTCCCCAATTAAGGGAAGGACTAAGCTCACCTAATGGGACAGAGACCTCTGCCTGGATTTGTTTGTTCCTTAAACTTAAAAAAGTAGCTGAGGATGAACTTGGCAGATGTTAAGGCAGAATTAATGCTAAATAATAAACATGCATTCTTCTCTAATCTTTGAAAGGCCATTTAAAAAATCCACAGTAACCTATAAAGGATATAACCTATAAAGGGTATAATCTCAACCTGCTGTAACCTGGCTACCAACCCTCCTATCCCTTCATGCTTCAGGTCAAAGAAAAAGCCAACCCGCACAAGACATGCGCCTGTCCTCACCTGTAAGCTTCATCTAAGGACATATCCATCCTCTTCATGATGTAGGCAATGGCAATAGTGGCGGAGCGAGAGATCCCAGCCAGACAGTGCACTAGCACACATCCATTGGAGGCTTTTGCTTTCTCTGTGGGAGTCAAACCAAGAAGGGTCACATTTAAGGACAACTTCGCTCAGCAGTGAGATCCTGTTTCCATTTACTTAACTCAGTGTCCTTCAGCTGAAAAGCTCAAAACAAATCTCGTCTACTTATATCACATTTATTCTTTCAATATTCTTTTGAGGAGGCAGGGAAGATTGTTTCCTTTCCATTTACATATAGGACAACTGAGGCCCAAATGTGTCAATAATCAAGTTGTCCCTAACTCCCATTTCAGTACTTTATACCATGTTGGTTTTTTTTTTTTTGTCTTTTACATTATTTATTACCCTAAAAACTTTTCCTAGCTATAAATCCCTCATTGTGGATATCTGATACTACCTGCTTAGTGTAGTAGCTTTCAGAAATACAGAAAAATATAAAGAAAATTAAAACCATACAAAATCCCATCCCTAAGATAATAGCTAATAATACTTTGTTTACTCCTGTTGTTTGACACTTCAACTTTTTTCTAATTATGTAAGAGATACTATTACATTTTAAAACATCTAGTTTCATTTTAAACACACTTGACACATATTACTATTTAAAAAGGAGGCAGGTAGGGGAGAGGGAAAGAGAAAGAATCACAATGTCAACATATTGCAACTTGAAAAGTTGCCAGATCAAGCTACTTTTAAAACGATAAAAGTCATAAAGCCTATATTCATGTTAGTTTCCCTGTTTTTCTTTAGAGATAAAGTGTCAAAGTAGCTCAGTTTTATCTGCTAAATTTAAGAAGAAAACCATGTATACTGTGAATCAGGACTACCAGGTTACTTTAGTGGGCAAAGGAACCTTTCTCCTTTCCATAATACCCAGAAGTTACTGTCTTACTTAATTCTCTATAACATGGTTCAAGGATTCATGGACATTTTGTATGAATCAAAGAGCCCAGGAAATTCAATCCAAAAGTGCTGACATTTTTCACTGTTGGTGGGCTTAAAAAGCTTACATGTAGGTATAGATGAAGTTATCCCACAAAGCTCAGAAGCAGCTAACATTTTAACCAGTACTATGACTACTTTGGTTCCCTGGGTGGTGCAAACAGTTAAGCACTTGACTACTAACCAAAAGGTTGGTGATTCGAATCCACCCAGAGACACCTCAGAAGAAAGGCCTGGTGACCTAATTCTGAAAGATCACAGCCTTGAAAAGCCTACCGAGCACAGTTCCACTATGTAACACAAGGGGTTGCCATGAGACAGAATTGACTTGACAGCAACGGGTTTGGTTTTGAGGACTACATTAACTGGAAACACATGTGTGCTTCGCCATAGCTCTTGCTATGGACTAAATTCTTCCCTTTTCATTCTTATTACAGATGGTGGAAAGAGATATTTACCAAACCCCTTATGTTAAAATTCTTGTAATTAATTAACAGATACCCAGGAACTTGCTCTGGCAGCTAAATAAAATAAGGCTAAAACCAACTCCAACCTCACCACCAGTGTTATTACAAATTTCTAGTGTATAAGATAATTCAATCATTATGTACAAAATACCACAGGGGTTTTGGATATTATACAATCAAGGAGCTTTCCTTCTAGATAGGGAATCTAAACAATAAAACAGTGAAAAAATGAATATAAAGTAATATTGAAACAAACAAACAAAAAAGTACTGTAAAGGAAACCCTGGTGGCGTAGTGATTAAGAACTACGGCTGGTAACCAGAAGGTCGGCAGTTCAAGTTCACCAGATGCTCCTTGGAAACCCTATGGGGCATTTCTACTCTGTCCTGTAAGGTGGCTATGAGTCAGAATCCACTCGATAGCAACAGGTTTGGTACGAGATAATACCGTATAAACCTATGCCTTTCTGTGCCTACATAGTTCTCTTTATACAGCATTTAGACTCTGCTGGTGTCAGTGTTTCCCCTTTAGCACTGGCTGCTGAAAAGCTCAAAGCTAAGGCTATTGCTCTATTTCAAAAGGTAACTGCGATTCGGATTTTCTGGCATACTTATGGTACTTTTCCTAGTCCCACATTAGTTGGTTCTTACTCTTTTATCCCATTTTAGTGAGTATATGTATGTGTGTGACTGTGCATTTCCTCTGAATCCAATCTCTTACTAGAAGCTGTTTCAAATCCTTATTTGATGTAGGCTGGGTTTAAATTTTAGAAAAATAAATGTTGGTAATATTCTCTCATTTTTATTGAGATAATTAAACTATAAGAACCTAGAAAGGCAGTACCGACTCTTAACATTCCCCCAAAGAATCTAATACTGAGCACTTAATATGCACCCAGTGAATACTGGCTGGCTGACTGATACCTATTTTTAAAAAGCAATCTACGTAAAAATATGAAAAAAGTTGTAAGGAAATAAAACACAATGATGACAACAGATGTTAGGATGCTGAGATTATAGGTTTCCTTTTCTCTGCTTTTCAAATGTTCTGCATTGTGATTTCACTGTTTTTACAATTAAAATCTTTCGATGATGTATTTTAAAAATCAAAATGAAAGTGATTAGATTGGAGTGGGGTTCATTAGAACAGATTTCTTGGCAGAAGTGATCATTAAACTGAATCTCAAAGCAAGGGAATTAACACACACAGCCCTGGCAGAGAGGGGAGTGGAAACGTGTGCAGAAAGCCCTTTGGTGGGACTGAACGTGCTGCGCAGGGAACGCCCTGCCGTGGCTGGGACACTCGAGCTGCTTGGGAGAAGGCTTCAAAGCTGGGGAGCAGGAGTTGGAGGGTCTTGGGAGTGTTAGGCCAAGGACTACATTTTGTATGTAGGCAATTAAGAGTCACTGCAGATTCCTGAATAGGGGCACAACGAGAAGAAGATGGTGGTGAAAAACTGGAATTAAAAAAAGAAGGTTGCCACTACAGAAATTCAGGGATAAAGTCTAGGTTTAAAAAAAGGGAAAGAAGATAGCAACCCTTCAAAGGATAAGGGAGCCAGTAAGGATGAGAAGCTGCAAAGGCTAAAAAAAGGAAATTATACCTAAGTGAAGGCAGAGAATACAGCTCTAAGAAAAAAAAAAAAGAGGGGCTTCCCAGATAATAATTTTTTAAATAGCTACTATTTATTATAAAGAGCCAACTGTGAGGCACTTTGCAAGTTGGCCTACATATATTGTCTGTTTTAATCCTCATGCTATCCCTATAAGGTAGGTAGGTACATTAACTTTAGTTTCCACATCAGGAAATTGAGACACAGAGAATTTTTAAGTAACTTGCCCCAGATCACTTGGCTAATAACCAAGGGAGGCAGGAGTCAAATATAGATGGTTTACCTCCAAAGTCCATGTTCCTAATCACTGCCCTATACTGCCTATAAGCAAAGTCGGAAGTTTGGTGTGGGTGACGTGGGGCAGGGGCCGAGGAGGGAGCAAGAGCCTGTATAACCAGCCAGCTGGGGTTGGGGACACTTCATGAGTGTCCCATGACACAAAGAGGCAAACTTTGCCTACTGCTGCCAACGTTAACTAAAAATAAAGATAAAACTATGAAAACCTGAGACCTACCAACAAACTCAGAGAGCTATTGAAATTTCATCTAAATAACGAAAGGAAAAAATACCTATGAGCCTGTAAGTCATTAAGTCTTGGTATAACGGTACATCTTCAAATTTATATATTCACTCTGCCATGACTAACCTGGCTTAAAATGCCATGTAGAAGATTAGCAATTATAGTGAATATGGGCTGGATTCAAAGAATGGCCTGGAAGTTTATCATCCACAGTTCCTTACTGAAAGAACTATTAAAGAATGTTCTTGAGCAAGACAAAAAGCAGCCCAGAGAGAACAAGTAAGATATAAAATGTTGACAAATTTAAGTAAAGTTTTACCGTTTAAAAAAAAAAAGTGGGCTGGATATTTTGGCCTGAATGAGATACGGGCGGTGGCCTTGTAAATCCAGTCAAGGCAAGTAAAATACTACTAAATAAATAAAAATACTTGTAGACATTACAAATAAATTATGACATGTGTGTCTGTGTATGTATTTAACCAACTTGGTACACGGTGAAGTTCCTTTTGTATGAATTAAAAATGGTAGAATGATATCTCCCATGAAAGAAGGAAACAAATTGGGGACAAAGTTATTCATATTATCTCTTTTATACTAACTCTTCTAAAGCTTAATCATTATTATGACTTGAAGGAATCACTTTCTCTTCTAATAAGATTCTGAAATTGTAGTTTTGGCTGAAATTAGAGCCAGAGGTTCTCTGCAACAATGTGACACACAATGGGAAGTGTGTAATTATTAACCATGTAATTTTTTAATTAATAACCAAGAGTTATTAGTTATTACTTCCTTTTCATAATTAACCAGATAATTATTAACCATAATTACTATCTTTTAAAGAGGCAAAAGCTGAATGGATGTTGACTACTTTCTAGAAGGGCAATGTAGGGGGTATTCATTTTGGAGATTTTTTTGGTAATTATTTTAATGTGAATTGTCTCAGTCATTCATCTTCAGATGTTTCACAGAATGAGTCCTAATTTAAGATGGAAACCCCTAGCAATCTGGAAATCTTGAAAAAAGGGAACTGTTTTTGAACTACCAGAGTTCCAACTTCGGTATCTAGAAAATTCCTCTCACAGATGAAAAATACTGTGGGGAGCGAATTTACATAATCTCACCTTTTTAAAAGTACTGATTCCTATTTTTAAAAGATTACAATAACCAATTCAGAGTATTTAATATGGATTAAAGTGTTCAAACTTGTGTGACTAGGGAAAAAACAAGAAAGGAGTCACACCTTATGATGCTTGTTATTACAAGGTTTAGCAAGAGTCCTCATCTGTTCAGCCACTCTCTGCTAAAGCCACAATTCCAATAAAAATCTCGCCAATTTACTACCAGCAGACATAATCCTACAACCCTCAAATGTCAGAAGAGCAACTGTAGCTTGGAGTCAGGGAAGCTCCAGAACTGAACAGGCCCAGTAAACAGAACAATTTATGGTACAGATCAGATCCTGTCACAGCCAACATTAAAGAAACGAGCAAATGTGTGTGAGTTTTGTATTTTATTAGATCCAATTCCAAAACTGCTTGAAGTTACTGGCACATGGACTGAGGTTTAGAAATCTTGTGATATGAAGACTTTAAATGTAATGGAATTTGTTTTCATAGAATTTGACTTGTCTCTGGAGAAAGAATAGTAGCAAGGCAAAAACTAAGGAATACCACCAAAGTTTCTTTAAGTCTTTCATGAGATTTGAAAAAGTGGGGTGGATTGTTTTTTAGGCCAGTCCCTTAGGGATGACATGGCACACACCTTTGACTACTAAGTGAGATAAGCAACAGTTTTTTGTTTTTTTTTTTTTCAGGCTTCTGGAATCTCTTTAATGGATTCTTTTTCTCTAAAGATAAAAAGGAAGATAGGCACTTACTTATACATGAGACTATAACCCCAAGGACTTGTAATATTACTTAAGCTACTTACCAATGAAATCTACTGATTTGTCCAACCATGGTAAAATTTTCTCACAAAAGCTATCATTCACAGGCACTCGCAGGAAATGAGACTCGGGGATAAAGTCAGGCTTTGGACAGGTATTGCTGGCATTTAACACATAACCAATCCCATTCTGCTGCATCAGCTCCTATGGAGGAAAAGAGCAATTAAAGTGACTAATAATATACGGGGAAACCCTGGTGGCGTAGTGGTTAAGTGCTCCAGCTGCTAACCAAAAGGTCTGCAGTTTGAATCCACCTTGGAAACTCTATGTGGCAGTTCTACTCTGTCCTACAGGGGCACAATGAGTTGGAATTGACTTGATGGCAATGGTTTTTTGGTGTTTTTTTATTTTTGGTTAATAATATACTAACATGATCATCTTGAAAGAGTAAAACTTAACATAATGATAAAAATCACCAAATTCCTTGAAATAATCAGAGTTCATTCAATCAGCAAAATACCATTTAGAGGCTTAAGTGTAAAGCAGAATTTTTTTAAGGACAAAAAAGGTTATTTAAAATGGTATGCTTGAAGATCACATATCATTCATTAATACAGTCAACTCTCCATTATCTTCACTATTAGAAAAGTGAAACAAACAATATAAAATAAAACCATGACAATATGACTTCAGAATATATACACACACAATAAAACATTTTCTTCCCACACAGAACATGGTGGTTGTTCTCTAAGACGCAGTGCTAGGCATTCTTCTCACTCCAAATACTATTTGAAGGCTGACTCTATTTCCATAGCTTTAATTATCAGCTCTATATGCTGATAACGCTTAAATTGAAATAATATACATTCATATATATACCTACATACATATCCTCTTAAATTCACATCCCATATTTTGAATTACCTACTGAATATCTCTATTTGGGTGACCCACAGGCCCTTCCAACTCAAAACATCAGAAACCAAACACAATCCCTTTCTCCCGTCTCTGCCCCAAACTCCCATTTCCTCTCTGTAATCCCAGAATTGGCTTACGGTAACAACATCCATCCAGCTATTCGAACTAAAAACAGGATCACTGTCTCCTTTCTCTTCCTCATGACCCCTTCCCAAATGGCTGCCAAATCCTTTTGGTTTGACTTCTTCCTCTTCTCTCTATTCCCAGTCACTACTCAACTGGGGAACTCTCGACATTTGCAGTCTTTCTCTCTCCAAACCATATTCTTAGCAACTCCTAAAGTTATCTTTCTTAACATAAAACATGGGCTAAGTGCTTTATCCACATTCAGTCTTCTAATTTCACCATATCTCGTTTGCTGCTCCTGTCCCATGCATACAACCACTAAATCCTGCAATCTCACATGTATACCCAGCCCTCACGTGCTTTCGTGCACACACTTCCCGTGCTTAGAACGTTCCTGTTTCTCTTTGTGATGACTTTCTTCTCACTTTCCTCATTTCATTTAAATTAACCTTAACTACTTTTTTTTTTTTATGAACTGGTACAAGTTAACCGTTCCATTCTCTGTCCTTCCAAAGTACTCTGTTCAAGCCATGAGGAAGGCACCTACTGTAGTGTTTTAACTAGCTGATCATTCTTGGCTCCCCTATTAGGCAGTGAAGTAGTAAATGAGATCTTGGACTAGGTCTCGTTTGTTTTTTTCTACCTCCAGCACCAGGTACACAGTTGCACCCACTACTTGTCTGTTCAACTGACCCTCACTCACCATTTACCAGGCATGCCTACACAACCCACTTCATTTAGTTATTGCTGTGCTGCCTCTCAGGAACTGTTCTAAGCCTACAGTAATTCTCTTCTTCTAAGCAGCCTTGGTCACGTATTCCTTTTTTTAGAATGCTACTATCTCAACACATCTTCTCCAATTACTTGAAAGACAGTTGGTAATTTTCTTCCTACTTTAAGGAACAGGCCAATACCCTAATTTCTTCATTCACCACCTCCAAAATGCATTTGGCACAATAAATACACTTTGTTTTTTATAAA
Organism: Loxodonta africana; assembly: GCF_030014295.1. Lineage (NCBI taxonomy): Eukaryota > Metazoa > Chordata > Mammalia > Proboscidea > Elephantidae > Loxodonta > Loxodonta africana. The sequence goes on along the minus strand of NC_087345.1, from coordinate 126,309,981 downwards.
GATGGATACAAAAATCTGGATGTATATGGAACCCTCTCCCATCTCTGAGATGACTCTGAGGTGAGTCAAGAAACAGCTTTGGGAGCTAGGTAGGCTTCTTAGGTTGACCAACACTCATCAGTTGTGCCACAGCCCAAGTCTGCTGATGGTCTCATAAGCTTCTGTTTAGTTAATAATCAGGCTATGAAGATCTCAGAGGTGTTTACTACAACCTTTAAACTTTTGTACACATAGCAAAGGTCACATCTGTTTTTCTGTGGGTGAACCAAAGCTACACTGAGTGCCATCTGACCAGCCACAGGGTATAGAAATGCATTCTGTATTTCACATGTAAGAACAGAGGTGGAGACTGACTTGATTTATAAACTTTCACTTAAAGCACAATAAAAATTAAAAAAAAAAAAAGAACAGAGGTGGACACTGGAGTTAAGACAGTTTTTTTCAAGGCTTTCTCACTAACAGTCCTTGGAGACAGGAACCGTTTTATTTCTCCTTCATATACCACTTCCCCTTTTCCTTTCCACAAGGAGTACTACAAAGATTCATTAAATTAAAAGTAAAGGGAAGCAGTAAATCCCTTTCCAGCCAATTCAATAATGAAGATATCATGAAGGTTTCTGGATGAAAGGGCAAGCACTAACAGTGTTATCTACTGCAGACAATCAAAAGACAGCAGGCAGTTCTAAGGACAAAGTATGTTCCAAGTCAAAATGATGACTGTCAAATTCAATTTCCCAATAGAAAGAATGTAACAATGTATACTTCTGACAAGGAGCTTGATAACCTACATTTTGTAGAAATGACCACTTATTTAATCAACTTGACTCAAAAATATTTGTTGAGCACCTCTCATAACGGTCTATTAGTAATATAATAATATCATGGAACATAATAAAATACTAATATCTAGAGTGTAATTAACTAGAGGGTCGCTATGAGTCGGAATCGACTCAACGACAATGGGTTTATATGCCAGGTTCTGTTTTAAACATTTAAATAGACTGTCTCATTTAACCCTCAAGCTGCCCTTTTACAGGGGTGCTATTATTACCCCCATTTTACAAATGAGGAAACTTAGGCTGAGAGAGGTTAATATAGTCACAAAGCGGCCACGTGGTCCAGCATCACAATTCATATCCACGTATACCATCTCCAGTGTCTGCCCTCTTAATCGCCATATTCTGCTAAACTTAAAAAGAGCTTTATTACACAATCAGATGGAACAATAAAGTCACTGGCCCATGCATATCCTTTTTCCTTCCCCACTAAATGAAGTATTTGAGTGTAAAGTTTTAATTTCATCCTCTTTGGCCCTTTTTAACTACAACAAATTAGAAAGCAGAAGAGCACCACTCTGCTCAAGGATTTCTCTGAGGAGACTCTGGGAGTGACTGAGGCCCTAGATGGTTGTTTGAGGAAATGTATCCAAGTTGTATATTTTGTTCTCTTTTTTTCCCTTATTGTCACCTCAACTGCAGTCGCAGGCATCCGAATGCTTGTCTTTCTGCCATGTCCGTATCAGTACCTACCCTGAGGATCGGCTGCCCACAGGCACGTCTCTGCCCTCAGGCTGCCTCCTGCCATGCACCAAACCCCAGCCACACGGCTGTGACTGGCCAGGCAGGAAATATGAGAAAGAGGCAATTGTGACCTGGTCTAAGAAACACCAAAAACCCAGGCTCACAGTGCAGCATGTTTGTATTGCAGAAGTATTCCTCACTTAAAAAACAAAGTACCTTAAAAGATTCATTTAAATATTTGCTTTGTTTCAGATAACTGATAAAAAGAGGAGAAAAAAATAGATATGAATGTGTTGAAATTGAATGATACTATTCATTATTTGTAGAATAAAACATTTTAAGTACAAAATGAGGAAAAATTAGATAACCTTAATAGTAAACATGATTTATAAAAATTTTACTTAAAAAACCTATTGTTGGTTAAATTTCTTATCTACTGCTATCTGAAATTATTTTTGAAATAAGATGGGACTTGATAGAACATGGCTAATGTTAAAAAACAAAAAAGCAAACAAAAAAAACCCTAAAAATGTCACCACGTAAAATTTAAATATAATACGGCTTCTGAACGAAATGCCATACTTAAGTGCCCCCTCACCTGGGTTAGCAGTTACTGGGCCAATGGAAAAAAGTCAGTTAAAGGGGGAAATCATTAAAAGTGACACATAATATATACTTAAAACATTTTAACTTAAAACAGAATCACGTACATTCATTCACTAACTTCAGAGGCAGGACCATGGCTACTGTAAGTTAACTGATCAAAGTTTTAAACAAATCACATCCCACTGCATCATCTACCACTTACAGTATCCATTTCTTTAAAGAAGAGCAAGAACTCAGGAAGGAAGCACTGTCCGTACAGAATCCTTTCAGATTATGACTGTTCCCCAATTATGATTATGCCTTACTCCCACCTAATTTGCAGGAAAAAAAATTAAAGCAATTTGTCTTTCCTGAATCTTTCCAAAACATTTCACTTAGGTCACAGAAAAACAATTCTCTTCCCTCACTCCTATTTCATCAGTGTATGGAACAGTTAATGTACATAATTATAATAAAGACTACACTGGCCTAAACAGGTTTTAGAACAAACCCAGCTGAGGCTTGGTAAGCACACAGTTCAAATGGAGAAAGCAGAAGTACTAAGCGAATTGCCTGCTGCTGGCCACGAGGCAGGCATTTACCTGCTGGGACAGGTGAATGTCAGGGAATCCCTTAAATTTGTTAAAAAGGTTTCTACTGAAGTTTCATATAACTATTCTATTAACTTGCTTTCTTATTTTTTCTTGAAATTTTTTGAAACACGTGGCCAAGAGGGCATTTTACGTCAAGTTTTTTTTTGACATTGCAACTGGGATGGAACCACAATTACGAAGAATGGGTCTGGCTGTTTTATAAAATAATGTTTGTTCTTATTCACAGAGATGGAGGTCAATGACTTCTTAGTATGTTATAAAGAGACATTTATGTTATTTGTTCAGTTTTGTTTCAGCATGTTGTGTGAACATATACAACTGAATATTTACTCTGTCCCATCATTAAATATCATAATCTTTAAACTTCTAGAGAGCAGTCACCTTAGGCTGTTTAATATTTAGCTCAACTTTGTGCTCAGTCTGTTAATAAATCCTTTCTACTCATGAAATAACCTTTCTTCTCTGGCCTTCAAGTGTCTGTCCAATGCCTTGGCCTCTCAGCTCATTGTACTCCTTCCGTCCAATGATCCTATCTTCCTCCTCACCTCGGCCACTCACTCCCATGGTCCTAGCTTGGTCTCTGTCATTACAGGTAACCACAACCCCTCCATAATCTCAATTTTCATGAAACCTACTCTTGGATCCCTCTTCCTCTCTTTCCAACTCACTCTCTTTTACCACTACTCCTGAAATGCTTCAGCCCTTCCAGGACCTACAATCCATCGATCCTACCCCCTTCTCCTCTGCCCCTCATCGCCAGGATGTCTGCCTTCCCCCCCTGCCCAACTTAGATTCTGTGTCAATCATTGCAATCACTCCCCTACTGCATCCTCAGTTCTCTGCCCAACTATCGCTTCCTTACACTCACTGGGAAGGATCACAACGCAAGTTAAAGCTAATGCTCCGCTTGCTCCACATTTGTACCCGTGGAGCTGAGCATGGCGAGACAAAAACACAGAGCGCTGCTGCCTAATCTCACTTTCAATTCATTCTACTCAGCAACCATTCTATTTCTCTAGTCAACTCACTCTCCCTCTCTCCTAGATGCCATTTCACCCATTCCCCTTTCTCTTCAAACTCCCTACACATCTTCCCTCTCAGCTCATGAATGATCTTGTTTTCTACATCACTGAGAAAACTGAAACAATCAGAAGCAAATGTTGATAAACTTCCACCACCACATTCGCCCTTCTACCAGCCCATGTACTTATATATACTTCCCTCCTGTTGCTATGGATAAACTGTCCATGCTCCTAAAACCAATCCTTCTACTTGTACATAAATCCCATCCCCTCTCATTCACTCAAGGATATGGCTCTAGCAGTCCCCACTCCATGCCCCCAATCAATTTTCCACTCTACTAGATCATTCCTCCCATCAGAAATCAAATAAACCATTACCTCTCCCATCTTTAAAATATCTTCTCTTGCCCCCCATTTTTCCATTCAGCTATCACCCCATTTCTTTGTTCCTTTTTGTGCCAAATTCCTTGAAAGAGCTGCCTATACTTGCCAGCCCTAGTTCCTCTCCTCCTGTTATCTCCTGAACCTTCCCACTCAGGCTTTCACCCCACAACTCTACCAAAACTGCTCAGAGATCACCAATGATACCCACATTGCTAATCCAAGGGCCACTTTTTAGCCCTCATCTTACTTGAATGGACAGCAGCATCTGGCACACTCGATTACTCCTTTCTCCTGGAAAACACTTTGTTCACTGCCTCCTGGGATACCACACTCCCTCTTTCTTCAGTATTACTTCTAAATCTCCAGCCTTTCAATGTTGGGAGTACCTAAGGCTCAGTCCCTGGTTCTTTTCTCCATCTATGTTCTCCTCTTAAATAATTTTATTCATTCTTACAATATAAAACACAATCTGTATGCTAGTGACTCCCACAGTTACACCTCCTCCTTCAGGGACCTCACCCTGAATTCCATTTGTATACTCCACATCTCCACTTGGATGTACAACAGATGTTTCAAGCTTAACATGTCGAAAATTAAATTCCTGCTTTCCTGTGTCAGTTAATGGTAACTTCATATTCCAGGATCCTTGATGTCTCTCTTTTTCACACACCCTCACCATATAATCCATCAGAAAATCCTACCGGCTATGCCTTTAAAATACAGCCAGAATCCAGCCACTCTTACCACTGTCACTACCTTGATTCCATTTCACCATCATGTAACATCCTAACTGGCCTCCTTGTTTCCATCCTAAAGGGAGTTCTGTCTATTCTCAACGCAAGAGCCAAAGTGGTCCTAATAAAATGTAAGTCAGATCATGTCACTCCTCTGCTCAGAACCTTCTCACTGGCTTCACATTTCTCTCACAGTAAAAGCTTACATTCTTACAAGGCCTACAAAGTCTACATATCTGCTCGTGTTGGCTTTTTGACTCCTCTCCTTCCATACTCCCTCATGCTCCTGCCACAGGGTCTCCTGGCTATTCCTTTTTCATACCAGACACTCTCTCTCATCTTTGTATTGGCTGTTTCTTCTGCCTATACTACTCTTCTCCCAGATAGCCAAATGGCTCACTCTTTGGGCCCACTCTTTGACTTCCTTCAAGGGTTTGTTCAAATGTTTTCATCTCAGTGAAGCTGACCTTGATCACTCTATTTAATTATAATCCACACCCCCACAGGTACTCCTTTCCCCTTTTACCCTATGTATTTTTTTATAGCACTTACTACCACCTACTAAACCTAGCCTACGTAATTTGCCTGTGTATTGTGTTTATTGTCAGTTTTTTCCCTCTAGAATGTAAACTCATGAAGGCAGAAATTTTTCTCTGGATTACTGATGTTGCCCCAGCACCTCAACAGTGCCTGGCAAACAGTATAGGCTCAGTAAGTAATTTGTTGAATGAATAAATGAATAAATCATTGTCCATAAGATGACTAAAATCAGGAAGCTATACAAAGAATGTTGACAGCAGACTGTTAACCCTTTCATGGTTTTTTTTTTTTGTGTGTGAAATGCCATGTTATTTCACTAATGGAATGGATGCTGAATCATTGTTTGTTGGTAGTTTATTATTTGAAAAAATGGGATGCCAATTACAAGTGAGACATATCAGTCCCACGTTCCATGAAACACATCACACAAAAGGGACCTATCAGTCACATGGCGTATCACACTTCCTGATTATACTCGAACCATAAAATATCTTACTCAACTTTCCAAAACTACACACAAAATACTAAATAAACATTGCACTTGCTGTACGTAATTGTTACCAGTTTGATTTAGAGTGGGCCATATTGGTACCATATTCCATGAAGCACATCACACTCGTGGTCCATACTGGTACCATGGCCCAGAAAAGAGCATCACAAACTGTTTCCACCCAAACAATAACTCATTTACTTGAATATTTCCTTCTATCAGTAACTGTACCTCTCCAACAACACAAAAGAAATAGTGTAAGTATACCTGCAAGCCTAATCTCACTGAACAGAAACCAAAAAAAAGACACAAAAGTTTCACACACTGAAGGTGCACATAAACCAGACACTCTACCAGCCTGAGACCAGAAGAACTAGATAGTGCCCAGCTAGCACCAGTGACCATCCTGACAGGGAACACAACAGACAGTCCCGGACAGAGCAGGAGAAAAGTACTGAGTAGGACTCAAATTCACGTAAAAAGACCAGACTTAATGGTCTCACAGAAGACTAGAAGAACCCCTGAAACTATGGTCCCCAGATGCTCTGTTAACCCAGAAGTGAAACTATTCCTGAAGCCCACTCTTTGGACAAAGAATAGACAGGACTATAAAACAAAAAAATAATGCACGTGAGAAGTGTACTTCTTAGCTCAATCAGATACATGATACCAAATGAGTGACTCCTGTCCAGAGACAGGATGAAAAGGCAGGAAGGGACAGGAACTGGTTGAATGGGCACAGGGAACCCAGGGTAGGATTGTAACTTATGTCACAAAACAGTATGTTTATAAATTTTTGTATGAGAAATTAACTTGAGCTATAAACTTTCACCTAAGGCACAATTAAAAAAAAAAAAAAAGTTTCACATAATCACTCCTCCAGGAAGCATCCCCTCATATGAATGGCTCTCAACACTGAAATGTGGTGCAGACCAACTTCCTTGTTTTTTAGGCAGTTGCAACAGTATCTGCCATGACGCCAGACCGTATTAAAGTAGCTTAAATGCCTGTCAATAAACTTCTCCAAGGGCAGAAAAATGTAACACGGGCATACATATACGCCCTGGTTCATGAAAGGGTTGAAGTGAGAAAGGAGGGGGCAGCGGGAGAACTGCTTTAGTGAAGACATGGAACTGGTTCACCTCAGATACAGTTCTGGCTTAGTAACTACTCCCAATAGGTAATCCCATCAAACATCTGTGAATTTAAGTGGGAAACAATAGAGAAGCCCCTATTAGAAATTTTAAGTGAAAAGAGAGAAAAACAATCAAGAACTTTTGTCTTTTCACATAGTAACTAGAGATTCTTGCTCAAATCCCACTCAGTTCAGATGTGAATGGGGCATGAGCAAACTATTTTTCATACAATAAACTGTTCCTGTTCCAAGTCTGGTACAAAGACTAGAGGATGAGAGAACAGACTGTGAAAAACAAAAGTAGAATTTTTAGGAAAAAGGAAAATAAAAGCATTCTTTTTGCTACCAATGACCTACTATGGATGGTGTTTTACAGAAGAACCACGTCTTTAAAACATAAGTACAAATTCATACATGCTGAGAACACTGACCTACACTGTACAACATGGTAGCCACAAGCCACATGTGGCTACTGAGCCTGTAAAATGTGCCAGGCTAAACTGAGATGTACAAAAGTCTAAAGTACACACAGTATTCCAAAGATTTAGTGCAAAAAAAAAAAAAAGACTATAAAATATCTCAATACTTTTTTATATTTGATTACATGTTGACATGATAATATTTTAGATCTATTGTGTTAAATGTTTTTCAAATTAATGTTACCTGTTTCTTTTTACTTTTTTAATAATGCTACTGGAAATTTTTATGTATGTGGCTTACACTATAATTCTATTGGACAGTGCTGGTATAGAACATACTGTGAAAGAACAAGGGAAGAAAATTCAGTTGTGATCCAATAGATGTTTGGATTTGTCAGTGTTTAATAACTGTCTGCTTTAAAGAGTTCCATTTTCCAGAAGATGGGTATTTCCTGTGTTATATAAACACAGGACATGAAGTCAGAGCAGCTTGGGTTTGAGTAAGAGCTCTGCCTCTGACCAGCTATGAAGTCAAGGACTTCCTAGCTATATAATCTTCAGTAAGTAACTTACCATCTCAGCACCAACCTACCTCCTAATTCTATTATGGGGATTAAATACAATAATATAGAGAGCCTAGCATTTAAATAAGGAGCCCCAGTGGCGCAATGGTTAAGCACTCGGCTGCTTATCAAAAGGTCAGCGGTTTGAACCCATCCAGTGGCTCCACGGGAGAAAAGACCCAGCGATCTGCTCCTGTAAAGATTATAGCAAGCATTTTAAATAAGATTTGATCCTGTGACATTTCTGTGACACATGCATTTAACATTATTTTGGTGGCACCTTCTGTAGGAAAAAAAAAAAAAAAAAGACTAATAAAGTAGCAGTTTTGTGGTTGCTGTTTTTAAAGACTTCAGCTTCTGGATTTTAATGAAAAGAAATATACTATTAGGCAGAGTACAGAATCTTCATCTTTGGATATCTGGGTATCTTCAAGCCTATTATTTCCCCTGGAAAGTTTAAATCAGGGAGTTGAGCAGGAAGGTCAGTCAGTTTATACAATCTACGAAGTAAGAGGCAAATCTGGCTCTAAAACTCATCAGCTGGGTAACCTTGGGGAAGTCATTTAACATTCCTGGAATATTGGCTTCCTTATTTATCAAATGAAGGAGGCCGACTAAATGATCTCTAAAATCCCCTTCAGCACTGAGGCTCTTGCCAACAACGAATCTAGAGGCCAAATATAAATTTCTGTTCACCACTTGCAAAGCTGTCCAGCCTATCAGTGCACTCTGCTTTCTCACCATCCCCTAGTCTGCACATCTGTTCCGAAGCAGCTTTCTGAGTCTTCTGTGACCACTCCCTGAGCTCCTGCCCAAGGGCTGTTTCCCACGCGCCTCCACTGACCCATTCTGCGCCCTGCCGACGTTTCCTCTCAGCGCATCTGTGTACATACCATGTCCTTTTAGTTTCAGAGTCAATTCAAAATAGACAGCAACCCTTTTTTCCCATCCTCAACTCCAGGTTGTGGTTTACCTGCTGTCACTTCGTGGGCTCTTCTATATTTGTTAACTAACATTTTTGTTGAAACTGGAGAAGGTATATGGCAAAATGAATGCAGCCATTTATTTCATGTTGACAGTAACAGAAGCGATCTGTTACTTGTAGAGTCACCTGCTGACTGACTGCTTATATTTTCCTGGAGTAATTCGGAGCAAGATCCTTAACTAGGATTTTTTTTCCCCTCAATCCCCCATCTGGGGATTAAATAAAGCAACTCCAGCTCTGCCTCAGGGATGCATGTGACTTTAGGAAATTAATTTTGCCTTCTGTGACACAGTTTGCTTATCTCTAAAAGAAAATTAATAATAATCACATGCTCAAAGGCATTGTGACCCTGCCAGAAAGGCTCAGTAGAAGCATCAGCTACCAAATCTCAAACAGGCGGAGCTCACAGTAAGAGCAGACATATTAAGAACGTAGTGCTGAGGTAAAATTTTGAAGAGGCAGGAGTTTTAAGGACCAAAAAGGAAAAAAAGAATGGCTCATTGCTGCCCAGTGATAGGGTATTTTTTTCCTCCTGGAAAGCCTTGCTTTCCACATCCTGAAAGCCAATCTGGAAGCTTAGTTTACAGTCAGCCCAATTTTTCCAGGAAAGAAGTTGCTCAACAAGAAACCATTAAGGTCCTGCCCTTCATACAGAAAAGCAGCACTAGTAGATCACCAAGACTTGACTTCAGATCTTGGATTCTTTTTTCAGTCAACGGTGATGTAAATTAAATGTTTTTAGAGAAACTTCCCTTTTTCAGGCAACAAGAGCACTGTTTTACAGCGCTGCTGGCTAAGGTATATAAGCTGTGGAGTCAGACCAATCTTGGCTCTACTACCGTTGTTACGCTTGTACTATTATATGCCTGAATCTACTGTGTTCCTTGGCTTTTCAGGCACACCTTGTTCAGTATGACCCACGTCCTTTCCAGCAAAATCCATGCGCTTCCCTCTTCCTCAACTAAACTGCTCCAACTAGCTTTAGAGAAGGGAGGCCTGCAGTTCCTAACTTTAGCCCTTGTCCTCGTCATCTCTTTACTGCCTCCTCCAACCCTGAAGTCATCAGGAGGACCTTCTTCACAGGTCTTTCTAATGAGCTGCAGCAAATAAACACATTTTTTAAAATATGAAATAATTCAGGAAGTATTACCCTAGAAAAGTATACATGCTTCTTGAGTGTACCCAATTATTAGAACAATTAGTACTGTAAGAAAATAAGGCTAAACTCATGAGAAATCCTGGTCCTATTCCAGGTCTTCTGGACCCATGAGGACTGAGCAAATATGACAATAGGTTTCCTGTGAGCAATAAATAACATCAAACAAAATAACACTCCCAAATATGATGCAACTGTTAACTGCGGAGTCACACTGAGAGGGTGTACTTCCTTTCTGGGGCTGGGCTGTGTCTGAAGTGACAGTTAATGGGCAACAGCGGTTTCTCCAGCTGCTAACAATAAACCCTGCAAAGAAGGATATTTTCAAAGCACCCACCTTGTTGAGGACATCTCGCTGGCAGCCAAGATAAAGATTGGGAAGAATTCGGGTTGGCCCAATGTTGGCAACAGGTAGGCAGGGCTGAGAAATGCAGGTGGGGACTAGAGTGGATTTTCCTTCACAGAGGCCAGGGAAACAACGGGAGAACTCAGCAAACCCACCTAAGAATAAACATTGGAGTCATCAAATATACTATAAAATTAGGCCACGCACAAAGATAAAATCTGCCTTCTGTGAACCACTCAACTCAGAACTGTTTAAAAAAGAAAAACTAAATCCCACAGATGCAAGTGGATACCACTGCTTGTGTGTACCTGTTTACAGCTGCTGACTGCAAAGTCTAATGTGTAATCCAGCACTGAGCCTTGGCTTGCAGGACTACAACCGGGGTATGAAGGCACTTAAAATGATTCTTCTCTTTATCAAACACTCTCTTTGTCTTCATGTATCCTATAACATTGCTCCCTGCTCCCCATCTCCCATTCCTTGTCTGACTTTTTTTTTTTTGGAGCCAAGAGGAAACATAAAGAGGATTTAATATCAGTAGAGTCAGTAGCAAGTAATCAAGGTGAGACAATTATTCACAGAAGTAAAATGGCAATATAAAAAATGTGACCCGGGAGCAGATGAAGTAAAATTGACCAAGGTAAAAATTCTTTCTAGAATTAACTTTAAATCTTCCTCCTATACAAGTTTGTTCCTCCCCTCCTCCCCCTCAAAGGTATACCCCCACTCTCACAAATATTCTCCGTATCAAGTTCCTTGGGACTCCCTGGGGCAGTTAGCCAAGGTTCCCAAAATTAGTGCTGATTCCTGGGAAGTACTGACAGACCCCAACTGCTTAGGGTACATGAAGGCCTTGTGGCAAGAATCAGAATTGGAAGAACTCATTTCTTCCTCGTCCTTATGATGATCTGTTCTATGACCTTCATAAAGTCACAGTCTTGCCACCACTTACTGAAGAGAAATCTATCTAGCCACACAGGCATTTTCAACTTGTTTGAGAAAAGAAAAAACAGGTTTTCCAATCCAAGTATTCCTTGCTATCCAAATCCAAACTCAAGAATGGAATACATTCTGATAATTTTTCAGATAAATCCCTTGTTATCCAAACTCTCACTGCTCACTAAATCCAAACTCAGGAACCAAAGAGATTTGAATTATAGGGAATATTTGTGTATTTTTACTACCATTAAATTAAAACACACATATAAAAAAACACACACACAATTAACAGGTTAAGTCTTCCTGGAAGACACTGTAGCCCCATTTATACCTCTTTAATTACACCTTAAACAAGACCCTAATATTCATAAAGTATTTATCTCTATCTCCTTCAATTACATTCTCTCAGCTTTCTGCCCAACTTATAAAGAAGCACGTAAAATACACTCACAAAAACTGCAGAAGTGAAGGGAGAAAAGAGAGGGGAGTCATCCTTTACACATCTCCTGTATTAGGTTCATCTCAAGTGTAATTCAGCTGGACTCCTACTATCTCTGCTCAGTACAGGTTCCACTACATAGCAAGCTATGATGACAGGAAGTGGGTGACAACTGTGCTACCTGCAAAATGTATTCCTAGCCTCCAACCTGACTCTGTAAGTGTCTACACTATTTTCACTCATAAGCATTGTATGCTTACTAAAGCTCTTAACGCAATCTGACAGAATAGGTGGTCTTAACTGTATAAATCCCAAATTCCTTGGTGAGACAGATGAAGCCCCCCAGGATCCGTACCTGAGCCTGTACATGGTTTTATTTCTTACCATTCTTACCATTTCCAAACATGACCTCCATGCATGCACGCATACATACTACAGCATACATTACACACACAAAAAAGCCCCCTGAATGTATAGCAGAGAAATTAAGAGCATAGGCTCTTGTACTTGAGTTCATATTCTGGGTCCACCACTTTCTAGTTTTCTGATCTTGAGCAAGTTATTTAATCCCTCTGCCTCTGAGTTTCCTCATCTATAAAATGAGGATAATGATTGCACCTGCCTTATAGAGTTGTTGGAAGAATTAAACTAGCTAATTTAAATTAAAAGTACTCTGTGCCTAGCACACAGTAAGCACTCAGTAGGTATCAGCAATTATTATAGTGATCATACATTCAAGACTCAGCCCTATCTGTGAGGTCTTCCTTCACCCTTGATTGTAGCTAACTGTTTAGTGACACCTCATTAGGATTCACCAGAAACACAAAGTGAAAAAAGCAATGCTTCTAAGGTATCATTTCCCAAAGTGTACTCCAGAGCACTCATGTTCTGCGAGAATTTGACAGATGAGATATGGGTCCAAAAACTAAGAAAAATATTACGTAGCATACCTCCCTGGAGCAAGATTGGTAATATTAAAGGCTCTGAAAAGTACCTCCAAAAAAATTGGTTTAATTTAATTCAATTAAGTTTTCTAAACTTATTTGACCATGGAAGTTTATCGATAGCTTGTGTAGCTCATGTCTAAGGAAATCCTATACTAGTGCCATCGCAACGACTGAAATGGGGTTGATTAGAATTCCTGAAACTCTGAGACAATCCCAAAACTCTGAAACAATCTCCAAAAAAGGGGCCAGCCAATATTGGAATATGTGTTACGTATATGAGTGAATACCACCCTTCGGGATTTATCATTCTGTTTTCTATTAGTGATTTGTTCCTTTTCAATCTAATTATAAAACATAATTACTTAGGGTGAGGTTTTCTCAAGATAGTTCTTGGAGCAATAAATGTTAGAGTCTCATCATTGTTTGTCTATCTTATACCAATGCAACATAACAATCAACAGGCACTATTTTGCTTATAATTTAATTGTATGAGTTTATCTGTGTGGTGTAAACAGTTTACACTCAACTGTTAATCTAAAGGTTGGCAGTTCAATCCCATCCAGCAGCACCATGGAATAAAGTCCTGGCGATTACATCCAAGAAAACCCTATGGAGCAGCTCTACTCTGTAATATATGGGGTCAGCATGAGTCAGAATTGACTCGACAGCCAAAGGTTTGGGTTTTTGTTTGCTTTTAAATCTTTCTTGGTTCTGGTGTTTCTCTGAAGAACCATTTTCATGTTTTTTCTATTCTGGCTCCAAAACAGTTCACAGGACGGTTTCTCATTTAAATACAATAAAATAATGCTCTAGTAAACGTACTCAGAGAACACAAAACAGACAATCCAAAAGAACTCCACTTGAATTCCATTTTAAGTTTATAAGTAATCATAACTAGGAGGTACTGAACATTTACTATGTGCGAAGTATTACTCTTAAGCACTTTACAGGTATTTAGTCAACCTTCTCAACTATTCAGTGAGAGGAACTATTATTATTCCCATTTTACAGAAAAGAAAATGGAGGCTCAGAGATACATAGTATAATAACTGGCAGAGCCAGGATGTGAGTCCAGGCAGTCCGGCTCCAGAGACTGTTCTCAATGTTGTGCTACACCCCTTCTGTAAATACTATGGAGTTAACGTCAACTCACCCTTGGATGCAGGCACAGCCTTGCTGATATCTATGGGGTCCTAACCTCACCAGCTGTGCCCTGCCAGGTCTCAATATCAGGCCAAAAATGCCATGGCCTTCCCCCAAACTGATGGAAAAGACTTGCTTCCCCCAAGATTTATGGTTCAAAAGCTTCAATGAGGGTGAGGAAAGGGAAGGGGTGACATAACCAGATATATAAGAGGCTCTTTAAATGCACTTCGCATGAATCCAACAGCCAACTTTACAGATGAACTAACTGAAATGTAAATATGGCCACTGCTTTGTTCATTGATCACACATTGATAGTGAAGCTGAAGCTAAGCCTTGAGGACTCTCATGCCATTCTCCACAGGAAAACTGTCAGAGGGAATACAATTCTGATTCTATGATCATAAACTGGCCAGTCAGCCTGTGCTACTCAAGGTCCAGCTCTATCATTAATAAGAACAGTGATCCTAAATCACTTAACTTCAGTGGACCTCAAAAGTGCAAATGTGGCACTAGAAAATTCTAAGACAGAGAACAGAAATAAATGAGACAGACCACTGTTTACCATCAAAACAAAAAGGAAGCAAAGAAAAAACACAAAACAATGACACATAATAAAACAAAATGAAACCGTTTTTTAGAAATCTGTTCAACTAATACCCAGCACAAAGCCAGAACAGCTTTAAAATATCTAACAAGTTTGGCTGAAATGACAGCATTCATTTCTGTGCTCAGTCTGGCTTAAAATGTCCCAAAATATGGCTCCCGACACTTCCAGAAATCACTACCACAGCCAAAGAGTACATTTTCCCTGATCTTTATCTATGACAATGTTTCACTCTGTTGACATCCTCCTTCATTGACAGTTTTTCCATTCAATGACCTTTCATTCATTGTTGTACTCTAGTGACCCCAGTCTCATTTCTTTAATTAATAACAGATGAGACACTGCCTGCTTCCCTGAACCCTTTAAAAACTATGTGTGGCCTCACCAGCAACTCAGTTTCGAAATACGTCTTTAATGTCCCTCTTCCTTTGCTGGGATCTCTTACAAAATGGAGCTACGTGAGAAAAGTACAATTCATTTATGCAAGATAAAGAATAATCTTATCTGCCCTTGTCATAACTCTGTTGTTTCACAGACTCCAAGTTAGAGCCCATTACAAGAAGACATAACAATCAGTTCATTATCCTTTGTTTACTGTGAAAAGCAGTACTGAAAAACCGATAAGCTTTTTCAAAAAGTTTAAAAGAAATTTTTTAAAGTTGTTCAAGGATTTGACTCACCGTCCAACCTTGCTAAGTTTCTTCTATCCCTCGATTTTATGCTGATTATGGAAATGCAGAAAATAGAAAGTAGTAGTAACCTACGTGTGCTTCCCTAACATAGACCTGAATCTAAGAACAGTTGTATCAGTTATTCCCCCTTACAGGAAAAGTATTTCTGTTTAGGAAAAAGACACACATACGGAGTCAACTGGCCTGTAGAAAAAAGGGAATGGGGAGCAGGCAGGCTGACACATACCTTGAACCTTTAACCCCTACAGAAGTTGGATGGACAGACTGGCAGACTGCAGTGCTAAAATCCATGTTTCTGTTTGTTAGTCTTCCACAAATCCAACCAAAGAATGCATGTTTATACATAAAAACATATATATCACTTTAGATAGAGAAAACATGCAGTATAGCTTCAAAGGCATTTAAAATTTATATATCACTTTATTCTAATTCTGTCAAGAAATACTTCTTCCTTTAAGAGCACCTCCTTTACAATTCCAATCATAAATCCATTTTCTATAAAAGCCAATGTGAGCCACCATTCCATTTCTGGGGGGAAATATCTGTCAAGTAAAATAAAATATTGTTTAACAACTTGCCTTAGTTATCTAATGCTGCTGTCACAGAAATACCACAAGGGGATGGCTTTAACAAACAGAAACTTATTCTCAGTTTAGAAGGCTGGAAGTCCAAATTCAGGACACCAGCTCTAGGGGAAGGCTTTTTCTGTCGGCTCTAGGGGAAAGTCCTTGTCTCCTTTCAACATCTGTGGGCCCAGCGTTCCTTGGCGATCTCCATGAGTCTTGGCATCAACCTTCCCCTGGGTCTAGGGGGTTCTCAGCATGAGTCCAAAGGAAGCACTCTACTCCTGGCTCCTCTTTCTTGGTGGTATGACGTCCTTCTCCTCTTTGTTTACTTCTCTCTCCTTTATCTCTTGTAAGACAAAAGGTGTGACTCAAGCAAGGGTGTTACTTGAGTAAGGATGCAACTTGAGTAAGGGAGTGGTACGACTCAAGATACACCCCGCCATAATCCCACCTCACAGAGGTTTTAAGATTCACAACTCATAAAACGAAGGATTGTTGTTGTTGTTAGGTGCTGTGGAGTTGGTTCCAATTCATAGCGACCCTATGTACAACACAATGAAACACTGCCTGGTCCTGCACTATCCTCACAATCGTTGCTATGCTGGAGTCCACTGTTGGCGCCACTGTGCCAATCCATCTCGTTAAGTGTCTTCCTCTTTTTTGCTGACTCTCTACCTTACCAAGCGTGATGTCCCTCTCCAGAGACTGGTCCCTTCTGATAACATGTTTGAAGTATGTAAGATGAAGTCTCGGCATCCTGGCTTCCATGGAGCACTCTGGCTGTACTTTTTCGAAGACAGACTTACTCATTCTTCTGGCAGTTCGTGGTATATATTCAGTATTTTTCACCAGCACCATAATTTAAATAAGTCAATTCTTCTTTGGTCTTCCTTATTCATAGTCCAGCTTTCACATGCATATGAGGTGATTGAAAATATCATGCCTTGCACCAGGTGCACCTTAGTCCTCAAAGTGACATCTTTGTTTTTCAACACTTTAAAGAGGTCTTTTGCAGCAGATCTGCCCAATGCAATACATCATTTGATTTATTACTATTTCCATGGGTGCTGATTGTGGATCCAAGTAAAATGAAATCCTTGACAACTGAATATTTTCTCCATTTATCACAGTGTTGCTTATTGGTTCAGTTGTGAGGATTTCTGGAGGATAGTTACATATCACAAAATGGAGGATAATTACATCAGATCGCAAAATGGAGGACAGTTACACACCCTGGCGGCACAGTGCTTAAGAGCTACGGCTGCTAACCAAAAAGGTCAGCAGTCCAAATCCATCAGCTGCTCCTTGGAAACCATATGGTGCATTTCTACTCTGTCCTGTAGGGTCACTATGAGTCAGAATTGACTTGACGGCAATGAATTTTTGATTTTTTGGCTAACTAGGAAGCATGGACCAGCAAAGTTCACATGTATTTTTAAGGAATACAATCCAATCCCTGACACAACTCTACTAACCAATTCCAATTAGTCATTCATTTCTCTTCCTAGGAATAACTTGCAACCAGTTATTTATCACAGTGTTCTTTCTTAAAATAATAGGATATTTACATAATAAAAGCAGTACTTCACTACAACTTAAATGACATTCTTAAATTTTTTTTAAGTCCAAATTCTAAAAATGGATACTTATCTTTTAGTCAAACTACAGATAAATGCTAATTCCATTACTTTAAAGATGGTTCCCCACAAAGACAGACAGAGGACTTTTCCACTTAGGAGTCAGATCAAATAGATAGGAAGTCATTAGAGATTTATCAACTGACAGAGCTGCCTAAAGTGGGAAGGTAGAATTAAAGACAACTCTCCCTACTCTGCCCATATTGTGAATGAAGTCCATGGCTATCTACAGAAACGATATTGATACAAAGCCCTAATTTATGGAAGGCATTTTCTTCTAAAAGGTAACGTGTAAATTTAGGTTTGATAAATTAAATCACTTACACATAGTTTATATAGTTTCATGTAGTTCATACAGTTTTTTAATATAGTTCTCATGTAGTTTAATCCTTTTGTAAAACAAGACTTTTTGTGATATAATGCAACCCCTTCATTTACTTAAAAATGTATATAAAGGATTTGAGTATACCTGTACCTATAAAGAACAGTTCCCTTATTCTCCATATTGAAAATAAAATCTGTTGCTTTACTCTTACACAAAGGAGACAGCCTAAATGTTAAAAATTGAAAGTACTCAAAACATGTATTTCACAATAAAGTATTTTAATTGCTCTTGAGGATAATTCTTTTATGCTTTAGTCTGAAGTGACTGGGTTGCAGCATAAGCATAGGCCAAGAGGAAGTGAACAGATAGGGATTTTTCTTTGGAGACCCTTCAGGAAGCCTGCAAGTGACCTACATCTCATAAAACTTGTCTTATAAATTATCTTGTTTCCTAAGTCTCCAAAAAAAGCTCGCTCTATATAAAACAACTGTATCACCTGGCACAGTCAGGAAGTAGGAAGTTCTATCTAATCTAATTCTGGGATTAACACAATGATCACGTGTGCAAATGAATTAAGAACTTTCAAAGTACTAGGATACAAATCACTAAATACTAAAATAATGCAAATGGTAATTTAATTTCTTCGATTCAGTATGTGTTATTACATTATTACTCTAATTACCTTATTATTCCTCAGGTTAACATTATCTAGATCAATTCAATTGGCAAAATCCAGAAGTAGTATTTAAGAAAGAGCTCTCAGAAGATGTAGGGTGACAGCTATTTTACTTTTACCAATCTTTCAAACTGGCAATACATAACCATACCCAGAAACTCCTCCTCTTAAAACACACACACAGTCAGGACTCTTAGTAAGTGTCCTCAAACAAACATTGTTCTAAAGAATGCAACCATAATAACCAAAAGGAATATGGCCCGAATCTACCAGCCGGCTGAGTAAAATTAACAAGCTCTGTGAGTGGTAGCCAGATTCAGAGAGGCAACCCTGACTGGCCCACTGGTGACTCTGAGATATGAAGACAATTGTCAAGCAAACAGTATCCTGGGACTTCCTGAGAAGGAAAGATTTAGAAGGACTCAACTTCCATCAACATGAAAAGAAGTTATTAAAGAGATCTCATTTGCTCCTTTTCAGCTGACAACGAAAGATTTCCAAGCCTGTATTTTTAAGCTTGATGTCCCAAACTCCAATTTAATATTTTCAACCCCCTTTTGGCCATTTTCACTTGAAAGACCTATTGACAGTTTTAAAATACATTCAAAGCCAAAATCTCCTTGTTTTTCACTGGCATCCCTGTTCACATTAGCAGCATCCTCCGGGTCATCTCAACAACGTTCAGTTGATACACTACCACAATGGTTTTTCCTCCATCATGTCTCTTCTATTTGACCCAGCCTTTCCATTCTCCTGCCACCACCCTAGTGCAGGACCTCTGCAGCTCATGCTTAAATAAATTCAGTAACAGCTCTCTCTGGCCCATTTGTCCTTTTTTCCATCCCTTTTCCACCCTGCTGCCAGATTAAGCATTCTCAAAAAAAGTTTTTGATGTCATTCTCTGCTCCCAAATATCCACCAAATAAAATCCAAAGTTCTTTGCTGTTGTTGTTAGTTGGCCTTCAGTCTATCCCAACTCATGGTGACCCCACGCACAATGGAACAAAACACTGCCTGGTCCTGTGCCATCCCCACAATTGGTTGCAGATCAGACTATTGTGATCCACAGGATTTCCAATGGCCAGTTTTCAGAAATAGATCGTCAGGCCTTTCTTCTTAATCCGTCTTAATCCAGAAGCGCCACTGGAACCTGTTCAGCATCATTGCAACACACAGGTCTCCTCTGACAGACAGGTAGTGGCTGTGCATGAGGTGTACTGGCCAGGAATCAAACCCAGGTCTCTCGCATGCAATGCCTCCCCAAGTTCTTTTTTTTTCTGTCTCCTGAAGTTCTTCGACAGTTAAGACTCTTCACAATTCAGTCCTAACCTGCTGTCCAACCTAATTTCCCCTACCTACCACCCTACCGGTACTCAAGCATATTGGTCTTCTTATTGTTTTTCTAACACACCTTGTACTTTCCCACCTCTGGGCCTTTACTACTTACTTGAGTCCTTCCAAACTATTTCACATTTCCTTCCAAACCGCAAACACAAGTTACACTTCTTCTACAGCAGTGTATATTCCAAAATTTTTTGACCATGACCAACAAAATACATTTTATAGCAAAACCCTCTGAATACCTACACATACCACTGAAACAGAAGTTTCACAATATGTGAGATGCTCTCTGGTGGATTCAGTTCTATTCTGCTGCATTGAAAAAAAAAACCTTCCCTGACCAGCATAACTAGATATGGTCTTACCAACTTAGAACTTCTATAAAACACCGATCCTTTGGCAGTAAGCATCTACCATTGCCTTGATAACTGTAGATTATCTTTGTGTGCATGTGCTGTGGCAGTCTTATTTCTCCAGCTATAACACACCGTGAACTGATGGTGGATAAGAATTATGTCTTTTATTCCTTTGTAATCCCTCTCAGCGTTTAGCACAGTGCCTGGCACGTAATTTGAATTCAATAAATGTTTATTAAATCCTTCCTTGTTACAATGAAGAGTGTTGATGGACATAAGTCTTGTATATTTTTGGAGTTCAAAAGGATTTCCTGAATCCATGCAAAGCCAAAAGTTATGTTGGTATGGGTGGGGGCACATGCCAGCTTCCTATTCCTAGACCACAATGCCCCAGAAGATTTTCAGGGTGAAAGAGGAGGCACAGGGCAAGAAAACATTTTCCTGCTATTAAAAGAAGAAAGGTAGACTTGGTGAATACCGCCTGGTCATCCAAGAGCAGCACTAAATCCTCACTGTGCTTCTGCCATACCCAAGGGAGTTTACACGAGAGGAGGAGAAAACAACTTCTCTGATACCCATACACGGTCTGGAGAGTCCAGTTAACACCTCCATAGCTCAGGGAATCAGGGGCACATTCGTTAGGAAACCAATTAGACACCTACTATATTAAACCCTGTCTTAGGCTGAGTTCTCCAGAGAAGCAAAACCAGTAAAGCATATAAATATATATAGAGACGTATTTATATCAAGGAAATAAATGGCTCACACGGTTACAGAGGCTGGAATGTCTCAAGTCTGTGGGTCACAATAGAGGTTTCTCCTGGTTCACATAGCTGCAGGGGCTGGCAAACGCAAGGTCGGCAGGTCAGAGAGCAGGGCTCTTGCTCACAGGCTGCAGAGATCAATGAATCCCAAGATCGGCAGGGAAGACCACAGGTAAGCTGCTAACTCAAGTCCCAAGAACTAGGGGGTCAGGAGAAAAGCAGCCAGCTGCAGGAGCCAGCACGAGCAAAAAGCCCCCAAGCCTTGCCAGAATGTCTGCTTATATTCAATGCAGGTCACACGCCCAAGGAAACTCCCTTTCAACTGACTGGCTACTCACAGCAGATCCCATCATGGGGGTGATCACATATCAGATCTCAACGGGGAAGTGATCACAATATTATACGACTGCCAAAACACTGAGAATCACGGCCCAGCCAATCTTAACCATCACATAGCCCAATCAGGATAAAGTAACTGCCAGGTGTGTCTATAGTGATCATCAAAGGGCACAACAAAATGGGATTATCAATCGTTGGTAACCCTGAGTCAGGAGGAAAATGTAACCCAAGTTTGGTTTCTGGAGAATGACTATTAAGAATCAGATGTGAGTCATTTGTAAACTGTCTGTGAATCACCACACATTTCTCAGGCCTTTCTATGTGAAGCTCAAAGCTTTTTACTCTATCCTGTAGCTGGCTCTCCCACAAGACCACCTTTGTATAGTCCACTGTATTAACAGTCCTCCTCTTTGGCCAAAGAGACTTCATGGAGTAGTGAGGAAGAAAGACATACCTGTTCAGTCAACCAAACAATACTAGAGACTACTGGAATTCACGTTCATTCAAAAAATAACATTTAAAGAACATCTACTGTGAGCTGGACACAGTGCCAGGTAATGGGAACACATGGTGACAGGACAGAGGCCCTGTCTGCATGGAGTTGACATTTTTATGGGACAAACTTTAACCAAATAATTAGACAAATAATTAACTAATTGCAGTAGGTGGTCAAAGAAGAGGTGGGTGCTATACAAGTGCGTATTAGAGAGAAAACCAACTAAGCCTGGTAGCTAGGGAAGGCTTAACAACTGCATCGAATTCAGCAGGAGGACACCCAGGTGAGAAGGGAAGAAGAGGGGACCCCAAGGCAGAGGACAAAGTCCCCCTGGAGGCCAAGAGAGCATGACACTGTAGGTTTTGGGGAACTGAGATAAGGCCGAAAGAGCTGAAATTCTTAAAATGGCACTAGATGAAGTTAGAGAGGTGGGCAGGAGCCAGTCACTGCAGGGCCTCGTGAGTCAGTTAAGGAGTTTGGAATTTATCCTAAGAGCACTGACGCACTTTAAACTAGGGAGTGATATAATCTGGATTACATTAAAAAATATAACTGTGGCTACAGTGTGAGCAATGAATTGGAGGATAGCATGAGAGAGGATCTGAGATCAGCTAAAGGCTGCTGGACCCATCTGAGGGAGAGATGACAATGCTTGATTTAGCTGGTAGCAGAAGAGAAGAACAGACAAATCTGAGAGGCCAGGAGAAAGACCTGGTAATTGAGGGATGACTGGCATTGCAGCCAGATCTCCAATGGCTCACAATAGCCACCACAGTCAAGGTCAAATTCATCTTTCTGGTTTAAACGACTTGCACAATTTGATCTCATTCCCTCTCGGCTCTTATTTCCCATTCCTAATTCCCTTCATTCACACACAAAAAAAATCCAGTCTGGTCTCCTCACTGCCCCCAAAATCTATGTTCATTTCTGTCATTTTTATTCACATTTCTTCTCCTAGTTAGACTGCCAACGACCCTCCCCACTCAAATCTTACTCATCCTTCAAGGTTTCCTTAAAATTCCATTTCTGTATTCAAGTCTTCTGTAACTTCTCTAGGCTATACTGAGTCATCCCTTATCACTGTATCACAGAGTTTAGCACATATCATGTGCTTCTCCTTGTTTCATCCACTATAGGCATGTAACTTTAAGGTTCTCAAGGGCAGGGCCAACTTATACTTTTAGAGTACCCCCAGCCGGCCAGAGCCCAGCCCAGGGCCCAAGCACGGAAGTGCCCATTACACACTGAGAGGCTGACTGAAAAAGCTGAAGAATTCACCTGGACCTGGCATTTCTCCAGAAGACACAAATGGGGTAAGGGAAGACTGATGTCACCGCTGTCATCTATGGTGCTCTTGTTTGGCTTGTATAGACTATCAGGATCAAGAACTGAGGGACTACCTTTAGTCTGCCCAAGTTTTAAAAAAGACATAGCCTCAGGCATCGTATCTTAGGCACTGGGTGATGGGAAGTGACATAAACCGGCTTACCACGTTGGGAGGCAGCAACTGGAGAAAAGATGATCCAGTTTGGATAATCTCATACCAACTGAGGCTTGGAAGCCCAGCCACCAAATACATGGCAACCAGGGGGTAAAACAGTACCTATTTTTAGTCTATTTTCAGTGACGATAGCTTTTTAGACAAAAGAATACCCAATGCGCCTGGAGTAACTGTAATACTTTACTGAAATCCATTAGTTTTCATCTCTTTTACCCAATACTACAGGATTTTAAATGGGATGATTGAAGATTTCCCTTCTTTAGACAAAAGAATAGCAGAAATGCCAAGCTGGATAACAGAACTGATAACAACAATATTACAGGCAGCAAAAACTGCAACCAGGAAGATCAAGGTTCTACTACACTTTCATTAAAAACCAAAGAAACCAAACCCGTTGTACTCGAGTCAATTTCGACTCCATAGCAACCCTATAGAACAGAGAAGAACTGCCCCACAGGTTTTCCAAGGAGTGGCTGGCGGATTCAAACTGTTGACCTTTTGGTTAGCAGCCGAGCTCTTAACCACTGGAGCACCAGGGTTCCAATGTTTATAAAAGCCCTTAGCAAAGCACCTAGAACATAATATGTGCTTAATAACTGCTACCTTTTTTTTTTTTATCATTATCCAGAGGTGTACCTCAGCATAGAACAGAGTAGTAAGACTTTTTACCTGACGATCCCCGATATAATCATTTAATGCTTTTAATTTTTTTATATATGCTGTATTTTTATAAAGCAGCAGTGATGGCACAGTAGTTAAGCACTCAGCTGCTAACCAAATATTGGCGATCTGAACCAACCAGCAGTTCTGCCGGAGAAAGATGTGGTATTTTGCTTCTGTGGATTTACAACCTTGGAAACCCTATGTATGGGTAGTTCCACTCTGTCCTATAGGGTCACTGTGAGTTGGAATTGACTTTATGACAACAAGTTTATAGTTTTATAGGCTGCTTCATTCCCTAAAATATGAAGTAAGACTATGACTCTGATATCCACAAAGAGACTGAGAAAGCTTTCAGAATAAACCTGATTTGAAATGAGTACCCTTGATTCCCAATCCGGACTCCTGAAGAAATTCCAGAAGACTCTGGAAATTCTTGTGATGTGGGCCTTGGGCTAAGTGTTCCCGGTAGAACACTGAGAACTTGGAGGAGTCACTCAACTGCTACTTTGTAAATGAAAGGACTGAACTCTATGATTCATTTATGGCTCTTTGCTGTAGGGTTATCCTGTGCCTCATCACAGCATAGAAATGAGTGCTACAGAACTAATAAACTATTGTAGATCCCTTTTGCTTTTACTCAGAACTGTAATAATGGGAATAAAGAAAGAAATAATGAAACAGTATTTTTCATCTGTCAGTTGATCTTTATTTCCACGAAACAAACCAATTTATTCTCTTTTCTGTACATAGACATGAAAGTCCAAATTCAGTAATGTTTCACCCTATTATTTATTTCCAATCTGGCACTCTTAGAAATATAATAGACAAGGGCAAGTAGAATGAAGTGATACACAGTGAATAAGTAAAGGCCAAGAAACAAGTTTATTTTTTAAAGAGATCTAGTTTTCTGAAGGTTAAGAAGACCAAAAAAAGTTGATCCATAAGTCAATGTTACCAACTGGCTAGCTTGTTAATTCATAATAACAGCCCAACCAAACCAAAGCCATTGCGATAGAGTTGGTTTCAACTCATAGCAATCCTATAGGACAGAGTGGAACTGCCTCATAGCGTTTCTAAGGCTGTAATCTCTATGGAAGTAGACTGGCCACATCTTTCTCCTGCGGAGCAGCTGGGTGGTTCGAACTACCGACCTTTCAGTTGGCAGTTGAGCACTTAACCACTGCACCGCCAGGGCTCCTCATAATGATAATACTTTAAAAAAAAAAAAAAAAGGACTACTGGTATAGAGATTCCACATGCATTATCCAATATGACCCTTACAACTCAGCAAGAGTTATTATTATCCTTTTTTAAGAGCTGAAGAAAACTAAGGTAATTCAGGTTAAGTGACTTATCCAAAGTCACCCAGCCAGTGAGTGAGACACAAAACATAGGCTACAGTTTTGGATTCTAGTCCACTGTTCTTTCCAGCTTAACCTGATGACTGCCTCAATGCAGATGATAGACCACCTAAGGAATGGGTGCCCGGGATGGCACTGACATGCCGCTGAAAGCTCCGAAGAACACGGATCCTGCGTTGAGGGCATTCTTTAACACTTGAACCTAGCTAGTTTTCCCTCCTGCTCTCTTATCTGGTGGTACAATGGTTAAGCACTTGACTACTCATCAGGAGGTTGGCAGTTCACACCCATCCAGTGGCTCTGTGGGAAAAAGGCCTGGCAATCTGCCTCTATAAAGACTATAGCCAACAAAACTCTATGGGGCAGTTTTACTCTGTCACATGGGGTGGCTATGAGATAAAAATTAACTCAATAGTACCCAATAACAACAGCTCTCTTTTCTAATCCTTTTCTTCCCCCCTGCCCCCCCCCTTTTTTTAATTCTTCCATTACTTCAAGTTTAGCAATAGCATCCAACAGTATTATCAAACCCTAAAAATGGTTCTAATTTTGGGTTCTCCCAATCCCCTACTCTCCCCTACCACTCAGTCTTAAATTTTACTTCTGTAGGGCAAAGAGCAGGGACAAACCCTAGCCATGGTACAGGGCAGGGCTGCTACCTCTCTCTTGCTCTAGTCTTCTCCTGTAATTTCTATTCTAGATTATGTATTTATTGTTCATTACCACTCCACATTTGTGGCTTTCTACTGGAAGTTCAAAATACAATTTATTCTCTTTGTTCATATTTTTCTATAATTTTAATTCTTTTTATGTATTTAAAATAATGACAAACACGTCTCTGAAAAAATTTCAATACAGTTGGATTCAATTCAAATTATTAACAATCCATACTCTTTTCCAGCGAAAAAGGAATTACAGCATTTCTCTCTTACAAAAGCCCGCCTGAAATGACCTCAATTCACATGGATCCAAGGATTTGTATCTTCCTATGAGTGGAGCTGGGTTTCTAGAGCTTTCAGCTTTTCTTTATCAAAGTTCTATATTTAAAGACCACGCTAAATTAGCATTGTTTAATTGAAGCAGTATTTTTATTAGATTTTAGTATCATGTTTAAATCTATTTAAATGGATGCAAACATTTTGATATTTAATACTTTTGCAACCGTAGCTATGTTTGCTCTATCTGCACAAATAAACTTTGCGAAGCACTTATTTTAACACATTCCCAAATTTTCTCTACACTTTCAGGTTATCTCATCACTGTTTAATACAATTCATTTATATTCTAAATTAATAAAAGAAATTCTATGACATATAAATGGTATAAAACCTACATGTAAACTAATCTACATATATTTATTGAAAACTTAAGAAGTAGTAAGCCTTGTGAAGAAAGAACACAAAGATAAACAAGACACAGTGTTCAGCCTTGAAGAAGAGAATCCAATAGGGCAGTTAAGGCCAACAAATGAAAAAGACAAATAATAATATAACATTTAAATAAGATTTTAAGATAGTAATGAAAGACCTGTAACAGAATAGCAGATGACTATTAAAGTAATCATTTTCTTAAGAATACTGACTGGGCTTAGAAAAAGGAAAGGTTTGTCAGACAGGGGTCAAGGTTGCTGGCGAGTCAGCCCACAGATGTGGCCAGCAAAGGCAGAGTCCATTGCAGGGTCGGAAGGCTGAGAATCAGGTCTCACTGATCATCTGAAGTCAAAGTAAAGAGAAAGAATCCTCTTCATTTGGTAGAACCTGAAGTTTACTGGCTAGCCCCATTCCAAAGAAGGACTGTTCCATATTAAAGAAATAAGCCCACTGCATTCCAATATGTTGTGGTTGTTAGGTACTACCAAGTACTCATAGCAACGCCACCTACAACAGAATGGAACACCGCCCAGTCCTGTGCCATATTCACAATCCTTGCTATGCTTGAGCCCACTGTTGAAGCCACTGTGTTAATCCATCTCATTGAGGGTCTTCATCTTTTTTGAAGACCCTCTGCATCACCAAGTATGATGTCCTTCTCCAGAGACTTCTCCCTCCTGATAACATGTCCAAAGTACCTAAGATGAAGTCTCGCCATCCTCCCTTCTAAGAAGCAATCTGGCTGTACTTCTTCCAAGACAGATTTGTTTGTTCTTCTGGCAGTCCCCAGTAAATTCCACAGTCTTTACCAACACTGTAATTCAATGGCCTCAATTTTTCATTCTTCCTTATTCATAGTCCAGCTTTTGCATACATATGTGGCAACTGAAAATACCATGGCTTGGGTCAGGCAAACCTTAGTCCTCCAAGTGACATCTTTGCTTTTTAACACTTTAAAGATGTCTTTTGCAGCAGATTTTCCCAATATTATATGTTGTTTGATTTCTTGACTGTTGCCTCCATGGGCGTTAATTGTGAATTCAAGTAAAATGAAATCCTTGACAACTTCAATCTTTTCTCCGTTTATCATGTTATTTATTGATTCAGCTATGAGGATTTTTGTTTTATATTGAGATGCAATACATACTGAAGTCTTTATCTTCATCAGTAAGTGTTTCAAGTCCTCTTCACCATCCGCAAGCAAGGTTTTATCTTCCGCATATTACAGGTTGTTAACGAGTCTTCCTCCAATCCTGATACAGCATTCTTCTTCATATTGTGCAGCTTCTCAGTTTATCTGCTTAGCATACACATTGAATATGTATGCTGAAATGATAAAACACTGATGCACATCCTTCCTGATTTTAAACCAGGCAGTATCCCTCTGTTCTGTTCAAACGACTGCCATTTGGTCTTCATGAACACAATTAAATGTTCTGGAATTCCCGTTCTTTGCAATGTTATCCGTTAATTTGTTATGATCCACACAGTGAAATGCCTTTGCATTTCAATATGGCTTTCTCAAATCCTATCCCCTTCCTTGAATAATCCTTCATTTTTATGTCCTTATAACTAGGTCTTCCATATAAGTTTGGGTCTCTCTTGTGAGAAGGAAAATAGCTTACTAGGAGGCTGCTATCAGCTTCTGGGGAGGGGTTCTCTTGTTTCCCTTTTTCAACATTATTCTCAGGGAGAATGTGGGTGGAATTTGGGCCATAGTTCTTCACGTCCATATCTAATGACCCTAAAAACTACCTGATGCTTTCTTCCTGAAAAAATGTCAGGGTAGCTGAAAGAGCTAGAATGAAGCAGAAATTACTCCAAGAAACCACATTATTGCCTTTCTAGTATCGTATCAGCATATCCCAACATCCCAACAAGGCTGACAAACATCTCTAACTGCAGAAAACAAGACGGGCAGTCTGTACTGAAAATAGTCTCCAATGACCTTGTAATTTCCTGTAACACCTGTGAGAAGCTAGTGTGCTTTTCCATGGGTCAGTCATTTCCCTGCAAGCAATATACTTAAGAAACATATGTCAAAACATCCTTCTATCCCACATCCCTGACATGTCCTCTGAGTATCTGGACCTTGGCAAAGAAGCAGGCTACCTACAACTTACCTTCCCCAGCACTTAGCCCAATTTTCTGTCTACTTTGAGGAACAGACTCACTGACCAATGGAATTTCCTATTGGTCAGAGGCTTTCAGATGGTAGGGGAGGCTTTCAGCCAGAGAGAACTGTCTTAGATCTCAGAAAGAGCTCTGGCTGCTCAGAAACTCCCAAACAAGTCAATCCAGACCCTGGGGCCAGAACCTAAGCTAAAAGAAACATAGGATTCTAATGATATGGATAGGGACATGGTGCCATCTATACATTTACTGTAGCACGTGGTGCTGCTGCAGTGGACTTTCATTTAGGCCCAGGAAACATTTCTCTGAAGTGGGGATGTCAGAGTATTCTGGTTTTGTGTGTCAAACCCAGTATCCCTAGGGGTTGATCCAGCTGATCAGAATAAGTTTGAGTCCTGTTTGTTCTTACTGCCCAATGAGTAGCCCCCTCTCAAGGCTACATGATTGATAAGAACTTCCCCAGCTGACAAAGGAGCGCTCTCTTATAAAGGAGGTATGCTGCTGTTGCGTTGATTCCTACTCACAGTGACCCTTTAAGACGTAGGAGAACTGCCCCGTAGGGTTTCCTAGGCTATAATCTTTATGGGGGTAGATCACCAGGTTTTTCTCCTGTGGAGCCCACAGGTGGGTTCAGACCACTGCCCTTTCAGTTAACAGCTGAGCGCTTAGCCATTGCACCACCAGTAGTTAAAACATCTCTGCTAGAAACTTCAAATCAGCTCATTCCTCCAAGAGGATTCCTGCTTGCCTAAGCTGTTAAGTCACAGCCGCATAGGGAAAAAGCATCTCAAACAAGAGTGGGGTGGGATAACCACTTTGCTAGGAAGCACATCTCGGTGTACTTTGTTTAATGAGAACCCTGATCTCAGTAATAGGATTCCAAGGTAAAGCGCCTCACAGTGGTTACAAGTATGAAGTAAGCTTCTAAACTCATTCAATTAGGTTAGTGGACCTCTAACAGCAACGGGTGTTATATTTAGTGCAGTTATACTCTCAGTAAAATAATGTGCCTTCATAACTCAGTATCAGCAGAGACAGAACCTATTATTATAATTCTCAGTTATGGAATTCTAAAAACTACATTCCAAGATGAGCAGTCGTCTCGTAAGGATACTGATGAAAACATCACACAGAAAGAAACACTGCTGTGGCTATAGATGACGTGAAAGTAGCTGGAGACCATCATCTTCTTATAGAATGGGAACAAAACTGATGAGACAACAGGAGACAGTGGAGATCTTATCTAAGCTTGCAGTTTAAGGTGTTAACATACCAACATAGGGCTAATTCTAGTCTCTTACACATGAAATGCTCACACTTCTCACAATGAACTGCCAATCTTGTTCACTGCACCATCCTTGAAACAAATTATTAAAGGTGTCAAAATGACAATATCCATCAATGGTTTGCTTTTCTTAGGATTGCACTTCGAAAAGCACTCTCGTCCATCACTCCAGCAGAATCTGCCTCACACAGGAGCTTTGTGTTAAAGGTCACTCTGCGTTGTCAAACTGTGTTCACTGCTCTGTGAGCCACTGTAAGTGAAAGAACTTTAGTAACGCCTGCAAAACAGGGAGAAGCAAAGGATGAAAACTCCACTCTGGAGTTCCATGAGATGGAACTCCCACAACACTCTCCGGCCCTTAAGGGTAAATATAAAATATTTAGTACTTTCCATGTACTTTATAAAATAATTTAGCTGCTTAACACCTGCAAGTTGAGAAGTTAATTTTTTTATTGTAAAAATAAACAAAAATACTCAAGAGAATAAGTTTTTAAATAGTCCCCCTGATTATTTTAGGAGAAACATTCTACACATTCTCTGTCTTTATTTTATTGTTCATAACATCCAAGAATGGTGACCTTATCTCTGGAGTCCACTTTAATGATAAATGTTTAATAAGAGCTTTGACACTGGTCTGGTTCTTGCTACAGGGGGTGGGAACTAACAGCAGGAGCTGAAACATAGGGCATTTATTAGTGCTGTTAGATCAGAGGTGAATGGCAAAGACCCAGACAGAAGGACTGGCCCTGAGCTATCTATATGGGGACTGTGGCACCTCTAGCTAATAAATACGGTAGGTAGCTAAGTGAACAGGCATTTGACCTAAGTCAAAAATACACTGAAAAATGTGGGAGAATGATAGTACTCAAGTTAAATAGAACAGTTATGTCAATCAAAAACTAGAGAATAAATCATTTTACATAGTAAACACAGATTAGTGATGATCTTTCATACTTGGTGCTCATTGCGAAGTGCTCCTTACTCATACAACATATAGCGCAGTGGGATTCTACCACAAGCCTCACCTGCAAGCAGGTGAACAGAGTTGAAGCTCTTCTCCAGTTTACCCAGAAGTACAGTGAGAAAACAATCTGCAGATAGAGAGGCAACATCTTGGGAGCTTTGATCGTAAACTACAACCTTCTGGCTGCAATCAATATCGACCTGAAATGCAAACATGAGACTGTTAGGAAGAAAAGAAGGTGAGAAAAATAATCCCATAAACCACTGGTTGAGCTGGATCACTCATTTACTGATGCTGAAGTAAATAATTGTTTCCTGTTGTCAGTTAAAAATTTGGATAAGAATGAGAATGAGGTCAACTTATTAAAAAAACCTAGCAAACGAACTGTTTAGACACTTGCAAAAATCAACTTTTAAAAGACAAAACTGATGCTATTTCTGTGTAAATGTGGTTCAAAGCTCCTTGGTTTTAAATCCTTATGATATAAGATGGTAAATCCATAAAATAATAATAATATGCAAGATAAACATAGTAAACCTTGAACTAAAACACTGTAAAAATGTTTCCTATATAAATAAAATTAAAACATGAGTTCATTTTTATTCAGACAAAGAGCCTTATCTATCATGAGGATGACATTCTGATATCCTAGAAGTAACTCTCCGTGAAGATAATATCCTTAAGTCTTGACCAATGGTTTCCCACACACAGAAAGCACCTCTAATACAATTTAATTACTTCCTACTTGCTTTCTAAAGCACCTGCAAAGAACTGTGTGCCTTTCAGTAAATTTACAGATAATACAAAATAATGTGTAAATTAAAACAATTTTGGCAAGGCTTTAATAGGAAAACATAGTTCTTACACAAATTAAAGCAAGATAACCTTCTGTATAGTTTAGAAATATTCTTAAATGTGAAAATAGTTAGTAAATTATTTTGAGGTACTGTGAGGAACCAAAATTTAAAAAGCAACTGAAACTTCCTCAAATGAAGTTTTACTTAAAATCATTTCCCATTCAGTGTGTCCATTTATTTTAAAAAGAAAAAAAAGAAAGCATTTACCTTATATTTTGCTGAATGCTGGATGAGTTCTGTAATTAACACTTTGTCCTGTTGCAACCTGCGCTTCATAAGCTTGGAGCAGTTGATATTAATGGCTTCCAAAATGTGGGATGTATTGTATTCCACAAAAGGCCGGCTATCAATTAGCAGCACTTTTTCCGTTCCACTTTCCAGCAGAGCCACCAACCTCTCAGTAACAATTTGAGTCCCAATCATCTCATGGGCCATGACAACAATAAGTCCTCTTTTCCCACCTCCTTCTTTAATTTGCCACGATGATGTAATGGTGGTATGCTCAAAGACTCAGCCACTCCATTGTACTAAAAATGTATGAGGTCAGGCTGATAGTGACTGGCAAAAGGAGAGTTAAACCCATTTTCAGCAAGAACCCTCCAAGTGAATGTCTCTTTCACTTTCCTGTTGATGGGCTCTCGCAAAGGACTCCTTCCACAAAGCAGCCCCTCACATTTGATTCATGAAGAGATGACTGAAATAACCATTCCACAACAAAAGATCCTTTGGGGCTGCCACTGCATTACATCATTCTTTACCTTTGCTCTCTCACTCCAACAGCTTTATGCTGG
This sequence comes from Loxodonta africana, assembly GCF_030014295.1. NCBI lineage: Eukaryota > Metazoa > Chordata > Mammalia > Proboscidea > Elephantidae > Loxodonta > Loxodonta africana. The sequence continues at coordinate 126,277,296 of NC_087345.1, read as the reverse complement.
ACTGAAAGCCTACACGAAGAGAGAAAGACAGAAAACACAGGGTCAAAAAAAGAAGAAAGAGCATCAGATTAGAGAGCACGTATAATTCATAATATTTACTCCATTAATCTAATTCCATACTTGATGCACTCTTTCATTCGAACAAACAAAATGGACAAATAGGTATGACTTCAGAAAAATGTGCTAGCGATAATTCGATTTTATCTCAAAAAGTAAACACTCAAAGACAACAAAACAAGGCATATTTGTGAATCATAATCACCTGGGCCCAGCACTAAATGACTGCAGAATAAAATTTAAAAGGGCTGTCAAAAGCTGCTTGAAATATTATTATCCCAAGTGGTTTTCCTCCATTTTATTTGCTTATTTCTTGTATATAGCATAAACAGCAGCCTAAGACCAGGTAAACAATCTGTGTTAAAATGACAAAAATATTTTCTGATGGCTTGAGAATAGCTGTGACCAGCCAAGTACGCTCACGCATACGGATCTGGGCACAAACAGCATCCCCTTTAAATCGCCCTCAAGGAAGACAGGAGAGGCAGAAAACAGGGGTTCTATAAATTCCAGCTTCCTTTTAAGGAAGAAGCAAGGAACTCTGATGGTACAGTGGTTAAAGTGCTCGGCTGCTAACCACAAGGTCAGCAGTTCAAACCCACAAGCTGCTCCACAGGAGAAAGATATGGCAGTCTGCTTCCATCAAGATTTACTGCCTTGGAAACCCTATGGGGTAGCTATGAGCCAGAATAATCGACTCAATGGCAGTGGGTTTTTTGGGTTAAGGAAGGAGAGGCAGAAACGACTGAGAGCAACTTCCGAGCCAATTGCCGAGGACTTCTGCTGTGGCCAGTCTCCACCAAAACAGTCTCATAGCTATGATCCTTGCTTACCTCTCACTTTCTTATGCCTCATTCTTAAGAGAATCACTTCCAATCTTAGAAAACCTCACATTAACCTGGGACTCCAGACTGGCAACCCAGGCATTTAAAAGAAAAAAAAAAAAAAAAAAACCAGATGTCCTCGAGTCAACTCCAACTCATAATGAATCCATGTATGTACGTCAGAGTAGAACTGTACTCGATAGGGTTTTCAATGGCTGATTTTTTGGAAGTAGATTGCCAGGCCTTTCTTTTGAGGTGGAAACCCTGGCAGCATAGTGGTTAAGTACTACGGCTGCTAACCCAAGGGTCAGCAATTCGAATCCGCCAGATGCTCCTTGGAAACTCTATGGGGCAATTCTACTCTGTCCTATAGGGTCACTATGAGTCGGAATCAACTTGACGGCATTGGGTTTGGCTTGGTTTTTTCTTCTGAGGTACATCTGGTTTGGCTCAAATCTCCAACCTTTTGGTTAGCAGGTGTGCACATTAACTGTTTGCACCACCCAGGGACCCAGACATATAGAAACCTTAATACTGGACCCAGTGCTCCACTGTTCTTGCCAAACTCTCGTGATGACCATTTCCTAATTAATTAACCTTGGTTGGAGCTTTGTGCCCAGAGTTTGGATCTCATCTCCCATCTTCAATACTCTCAGATTCCTATCACCCCCTGACCCATCTCTGCCTATATGAAATCCTCTACTACACAAAAGTCAATGTCCACTATCTGCATTCAACTTTTAGAAGGTAAGCTATTTGATACAAGAGGTTCTACACTGTATTTCTTACCTCTCAGGGATTTACACATAAGATACTCACTTTACACTATTTCAGTAACTAAAATCCTCCTTGTCCCAAAAACAACTTAAGATTCTAAAATTTGATTAACTGACTTTAGATCAGAATGGTAGGGCTCTCAAAAATCGCTGGGTCCAGCTTCCTAATTTATGCTTACAAATGAGAAAGTGAAGCCTGGAGAAGAGAGAACAAGATAAAAAGAGAAGTGGCTTTGCCATTTACTTGTTATATAACTTTTGACAAATCATATAACCTGAACCACCGTTTCCTCATCTATAAAATGTGAATATAATATTGGCCTTGTCTCCTCACTAAGTTTGTTGTGAGGACGAAATTATCTAAATTTTCTAAACTGTATTAGGTAAAAAAGCTACTACACATCACATAGAGAAAGGAGGAAAAATTCTCTAAAGATGCCAGTGGTGACCAGAGCTGGTTTCCATCTGCAATCTCTACGACAAGCAGATAAATACAGGAGCAATTCCATCCTCCTGTAGTCCAGATGGAAACCCTCAGTTGAAATCCACCAGGCGCTCCTTGGAAACTCTATGGGGCAGTTCTACTCTGTCCTATAGGGTCGCTATGAGTCGGAATTGACTCGTCGGCAGCGGGTCTGGTTTTGGTTTTATAGTCCAGCTGGAAACTCTGGTGGCGTAGTGGTTAAGTGCTACAGCGGCTAACCCAAAGGCTGGCAGTTCAAATCTGCCAGGCGCTCTTTGGAAACTCTATGGGGTCAGTTCTACTCTGTCCTATAGGGTCACTATGGATCAGAAACAACTTGGCGGCAATGGGTTTGATTGTTTGTTTATAGTCCAGCTGGAGCTCTGATGGTGCAGTGGTTAAGGGCTTGGCTGCTAACCAAAAGTTTGGCAGTTCAAATCCACCGGCCACTCCTTGGAAATCCTTTGGGGTAGTTTTACTCTGTCCTATAGGGTCACTATGAGTCAGAATCAACTTGACAGCAACAGGTTTGGGTTTGGTTTTGGTTTATTTTTCAGCTGCTAACTCAAAGGTCGGAAGCTTGAGTCCACCAAAAGATGCCTCAGAAGAAAGGCCTGATAATTTACTTCCAAAAATCAGTCATTGAAAACCCTATGGAGCAGTTTATTCTGACACACATGGGGGTCACTGTGACTCAGATTTGACCAGACGATGAATGGTTTATAGTCCAGCTGCAACCAATCTGTTTCCTTTCTCACTGAGCCAGGTACACTTCAGAGCTAGAAAGCACCCAAGAAATCCTCTCATCCACCCCTTGCATTTTACAAATCAGAAAATGGCCTCATTTAATACATTATCCATTTCTTGTCTTCCAAGAAACTGAAAGAGCTTCACTACATTAAAGCCTTTAATTGCTTTATGGCAATGAGGTACAAAATCATCTCTGTTTTCAATTGTAGAAACTGGAACAGAGAATTTGTTCCAGTCAATCAACAAATAAACTTTGCAAAATACCCATCAAGGATATAGCACTGATTAAGTCCTGACTGCTCAGTGACACAGTTTACAGCAATTTAAGGTCCTGTACTCAGATTGTATGATTCTCAAACCAGGGCTCCTACTACTGTGTTACAGTGTTTTCCCTAAGAACCTGTTCCCATAATGGAATTGGACTGAGAAAGAATGACGTGACTTGTCCGTGAGGGTGCCTGAGTGGCACAGAAAGTGGAAATTCAAGAACAAGAGTGAGTTGATTCCAACAATGGCACTGAGTCTCTGAGTCTGATTGGCTCCTCTCAAATGATAAAATCGGGACAGGACAAAGCAGTTATCTGGGTTAGCAGATGAAGGGACAAAGGGAGGGAGAAGAAGGCAAACATGCAAAAGTTGAATTAGAAAGTTCTCATCTTTGCTTCTCTTCAGCCAAATCTCATTAGCCCACATCACTGAAACCAAAGACAGGGTATGGTAAACAGTTCTACAGGCCAGAAAATAGTCATTCTTATCCAGTACACCAGAGACTCCCAATTGTGATTACAAAAAAGCCCCTTTCTCTGACCAAAAAAAGGTCTGGTCAAATTGACTCAAATATGAGGATGTAATGGAAGCAAAGGGGTGACACTGAAATGAGGATAAAGTTACAGCCTCTTTCAGTGTTGTACCCAGGCCAGCCTGAGCCCTCCTGTTACACCTTTATGCCCAGGGTCTGGTCTTCTGTAGTCCCAAATAGCTTATGTGAGAGGCAGTGCCCAGCCAAGGGGGCACAGAAGATGGGGTAACAATGACCTTAAACCTCGTTATTTACAGGAGAGATTTCTGTAAATCCCCATCCTGGGCCACAATCCTAATTTTAAAATAGTCTCTGCATTCACTGTTCGTTTGTTGTTCAGAAGAATGTCAATATCCTGAGATCAAGGACATGTCTGTAACAGTTTGTTTTTAAAATATTTGTGTCTAGTAGCATTTAAAAGATGATAATATTTTATTGTTGACAAAACCACAGACCTAACCTTACCAAAAATTTCCACATAAAGTCAAAAACTCTTAGGCTGAACCACAGAGGCCCAAGAATATACAGCAAGACCCAGGACAGGCTAACTTTGCTATTTATGTATTTACTTAAGCAATTTTTAGTTTTAATCTGTTTCTTTAATTTTGAATAGGTAATATATTCACATGGTTCAAAAAAATTAAAAGATGAGAAGGTAACAGGGAAGGGACAGGGAAGCTAGATTAAGGAAAATGGAACAACTAGAATACAAATGAGAGCGTTGACACATTGTAAAAAATGTAACCAATGTCAATAAACAATACGTATAGAAATGGTTACATGGGAACCTACTTTGATGTGTAAACTTTCATCAAAAACAATAAATTTTAATTTAAAATTAAAACAAATTTTATCATTAAAAATTAAAAGTAAAAAATGTATACACTATGAATTTGTCGTTTATTGTCAATCCTCCACAGAGCTGCTACAAATTGCCATGATATTGAAACTCCAAGAAACACATTTAAAGAAAAAAATGAATACCGTGAGAAGCCTCCTCCCACCCCAAACTGTTAATAGTTTCTTCTGATTTCTTCCCAAGATTTTTTAAAATGAATACTGAATGAAATACAAATACATATTTTTTTTTCTCCTTTTTTTGTTCAAATGGTTCCACAGGACATAAACTCTTTTGCATCTTGATTTTTTTTCCAATCCAATTTGATATTTTAAATATTTAATTTGAATGTGATTCAATCCACATACACGTGTCTTCTACATATGCATTTTTGGTCATCTAAATAAAATGTGTAGAAATAGTGTAAACGACAACTTCCCCCTTTCCCCAGCACTACTCCAGCTGTTTACCTCAGTGTCCAAAGAACTGAAGAGTAATTCATAATCATGAGCTCGAAAGGCCAGCAAACGGTTTTATGGCATCCTAATGAGAGAGAGAGAATCAACTATGCACTACTATGGCTTAAAAAAGATTTAAAAATGTGACAGCACACATTCATAGAATTATGGGAGTTAGCTTTTTAAGAATACCCTAAAGTCAGTGGGCCAGTGTTTACCATACTGAAGACTAGTAACCATAACCAGGGCCACTAAACAAATAACTGCAAAGTTCCCCACATTCAGAAATAAAGGTTTTTAAAACAAATGTATGATCACATATGAAAGGGTACAGAATGTAGGTATACAGGTAGGTACAAGTGTATACATACGTAAGACTAGCTAGAAGTATCTATAAAAAAAATTTTTTTTTTTTTATATGTACGTGTAAATATAGATGTGTGTGCGGGCACATATATTCATTGAAGACACAACTACAGATACTCCTCAGACATAAACATGTTCCGAGACTGGTTTTCCAGGTTTGAAAGCTTAGTCTCAGCGCACAACTCAGTCAGTTGGCATAATGTAGTTCACAAAGTTTAAGTTTTAGTGTTTTCATATGTAATTTGTGCTATGTTTTAGATTCCATTCAGCTACATATGGAGATGCATCTAAGACTTTGTAACAGAAATTAGCAGGGTTTTATTTATGAGGGTCACTTTACCTCCAATGTTTTAGTTTTAAGAATACAGTGTATCAGTGGAGTAAGGTATACTACTGAATTAGTTACATCTCAGGAGCGTAAGTCTAAGACTATTTTAACGATAAGATGAACAAGTCGGGTCTGTTTTAATTAAAGTAACAATATAAATTCCAACTATCTAAAAACCAATATTAGCCATTGGAATAATTAGCTAATAGGAAAAAAAATTTTTTTTCAGTATTTTTCACCTTTAATGCTAGTGTCCAACTAGAAAATTAAAAAAGAAAAATTAAGGTTATTTTTAAATAATTGTTAAGCATCTCCTTCCTCTTCTGAGATGAAAGGCGTTATGTTCAACTTCGCAAACACAATTCTGGCTTTTAGGTCAGTCATACTGACACTAGATATATCCCACTCTGAAGAAAGGTGAGCACTTTTCTCACACACAGTTTTTCCCCCTTCTATAAAAAAAAAAAAAATTTATACACGGGTTATTTTCTGCCAACAGCAACAGTCCATTCACTATCAGCACTGCTGCCCTAAAATACCCACTCCACCAAGCTTATAGCAGGCAGGGTAAGGGATAAGGTTCTATGAACACACCTGCAGGTCTGAAAAGTAGTTTCCATGAGGCAAGTGCTATCCCTCGGGAAGGCATGGTTCAATTTTAAACACTTCCCTTTTACGAAGAGAAATTCTCAGCGGAAGGGAAAGGATCCTATGGCTATGGGGTGTTTTTTTAAAGTCCTGCTCAGTGAGGAGAGCAATTGAGCCTTATTTGGTTGGGCTTGAGCACAAGTTCAGATTCTCAGAGAGTTTACAGAAAGGATATAATCAGGTGAGAAGTTTACTTTTTATTAAACTATGAGCCAATCTTAAATTTTTTCCTCAAATAAAAATGAAGAAGTAGGCAACAAGATACAGCAAACAGTCTTTCAGCAAAGCCTTAAACATACATTTTCAATGACTAAGAAAACATGAACAAATCAAACAGAAAAAAAGTAGGCTACTGATGACTGGAAGCAAGCCAGAACACCTCAGCCTTTGACCGTCTTAACTCTAGTCATTAAAGCAATCCGGTCTCCTGTGCCATGGGTTAATACTGAGAGAAATTCTGAGGTCTGTGTTTTTGTTTTTCAATTAAAAAAACAAACAAACAAAAAAAATGCCCTAACTAAAGCTATGAAGACTATATGAGCATAATGTGTTTCTTTAGTTGTCTATTAATGTCTTTCTTGATCATGTTTTCTTACCTCAAAATTGAGGACACATATTCTGATGAGATGGTAATTATGAGATAAGCCAGTTGCTATCAAGTTAATTCAGACTCATGGTGACCCCATGTGTGTCACAGCAGATCTATGCTCGATAGTGTTTTCTTTGTTGTTGTTGAAAATATACACAGCAAAACATACACCAATTCGTTTCTACATGTACCATTTAGTGACACTGATTACATTTTTCAAGTTGTACAATCATTCTCACCCTTCTTTTCTGAGTTGTTCCTCTCCCATTAACATAAATTCACTGCCCCCTAAGGTTCCTATCTAATCTTTCTAGTTGCTGCTATCAATTTGATCTCATATAGATAGTTCTTAAAAGGGCCTAATGGTCAAGGCAGACATTTTTTACTAGTTAAGCTACACTATTATTTCGTTTTAAGACTTCAAGGGATATTTTTGGCTTAAGGTTTAAAGATTATCTCTGAGTAATATTTTCAGGGGTTTGTCCGACCTTCATGGTGGATTCTCTGGATTCCATGACAATTTGAAATTCTGTTCTGCATTTTTCCCCTTTTGGTCACGATTCTTCTATAGAATCTTTGATCAAAATTTTCAATACTGGTAGCTGGGCACCATCCAGTTCTTCTGGTCTCATGGCAAAGGAGGCTCCATAGGGTTTTCAATGGCTGATTTTTCAGAAGCAGATTGCCAGTCATTTCTTCCAAGGTGCCTTTGGGTGGACTTAAATCTCTAACCTTTCGGTTAGCAGCTGAGTGTGTTAACCATTTAGACCACGAAGGGACTCACAATAATGGAATAAACTGCTTGAAAACCAAACTGCCTAGATAGTACTAGACATGGGGGGGGGGGTGGCAACACTTATCAGCACTGTAAAGCCCAGCCACCTGTCACCAACAGACAACAATGAAAGCACCCACTCCTATCAGAAGTTGAGGCTGTTTACACACATCTCAAGGATCCACAGATACAGCCTGGAATAGCAGCCGTTCTTCCAAGATTAAATATAACGCCGTTACTTCCAGTGAAGCATTTATCTGTGAAAACCACTCACCAGTTTCTGCTAGGAGCTACTACTGTATCCTCGGTACTGGCTCATTTAGAGTTTCCACCTTCCTTAATACTGGTTCCTATTTACACTCACCTGTTTCATCAGCTTCACCTTCCCAAATCCACTTCAGCTCTCCTCCTACTTCCTTCCCTACCTTCTCCTTGCCTCTCCAACACCATGTACCTATCCTAGACTTCTCCCTCTCCCAGTCTTCCTTCCCTACTCCTCTATATTTAATGCTTCTGAAAACTAAGGACCCTACCTGCTAGAAACGGGGCTAGGGTATGGAGGTGATCTTGGAAGGATCCTTGGATGGAATCACTGGACAAGAGAAAATGTGGCCAAGGGTTGGTTTAATCTGAGAGCTGATGGAAAAAATGTTTTAGAAGGGTATTTAGGATAAAGATGGGCTGGGGGCAGGAGAAGAGTAGAATACCTCAGCCTCTGACTTAAGTAACTCTACACTGATTAAAGCATTCAGAAGAGAGATTCAGAACCAACCAACCAGAGATCAGATAGGGACTAATCAGACTCTCAACTAATTTGCTCAGAGTCTACGATAACTCATTCAATCAGCTAACAAATAGTTACCTACCACACACCAGGCACTGTTGTGAAGATGCAAAACCCCCTGCCTTCTTGGAGCTTCTAATTTAGTTATGGGAAACACGAAATAAACAGCAGCAACAAAATCAAAATGAAAAAAAAAAATTGTATGATAGATGGTAGTGAGAGCTATGGAAAAAAAAATAATAATAAAGCAGGGCAGGAAGATGAGTTGGGGCAGGGGGCTGGTTAAAATTTTAAATAGGGTGGCCAGGGAAGGCCTCCCTGAGTCGGTATTATTTAAGTAAAGGTCTTGTGGGAGGTGAGAGTGAGCTATGTGGATGCTCAAGAGACTGTAGCTCTCTATGTCAAAGGCTTGAGGCCAATGAATCTATTGGCTGGAGTAAAGTTGAATTGGGAAAATGCCAATAAAAGACGTAGCAGGTGTTCATTCTGGTTGTGTCTGTTAGAAACGATGGATTGCCAGGCAATTGAACTTTTAACTTCAGTGTGAAAAAAATATATACAACAATACAGTTTCTCCTTAAAACTATAAAGGAAGAACCGTGGTTCCTATATTAGCACATTTCTTGGCGTGGAAATGAAAAGAAATATCACAACAAGAAAAGATTACTTTTAATGTTAATGTAATACAATTCTTCCAGCCCCACAAATGGGTTGTACCTAATCAGAGAGACTTGGTTTTACAGTAATGTAGTAAAATATCATAGACAGTGTTAAACAAGATGTACGCTTGAATAGATTTATGTAACAAAGAAGTAGTTTAAAGGAGCTTTACAGTAAAATAAAAAAAAAAAATACTTTTAAGGCTCTCTCCTTGTTAGAAGGTATAGTAAATAGTTTACAAAGACTTTGTAAATCAGGTTACCGTTATCAGAGAGGATAGTAACACTAAAGAAAGTTTATAATCTTTATCCATGTACCACTCTTAGCCTACCCCATCCCAAAACAACAAAATTCTACTTTATGAAAGATACAGTATACTCTCCTGACAAAGGCATTAAGACCAAAGTAAACATCTGGACAATTTGGAATTCTGTCTAATGCGATGGGGGAGGTGTCATAATTTAATTTTTCCAAAGGGTACCAAAAGGTTCTAGGAACAGGCAATGGAATATAATTAGAAATCACCAACACAGAACCTCCCACCACCTTCACTTGAGGCCATGCTTATACTATTAATATTCTGGAATTTTATCTATTTTTAAATCCATTAACACTAAAATAAGTAAATCTAGAATGCCAAGCCACATTTTTCTGAAGATAATTTCCAAATGGCTTACAAGAAATTGCTTCACCTTTCAGTGAAAACATATGCATGAAAAATACTGGAAAAGCTCTAAATGTGCAAAGAGAAATGGCTGAGTAATTTATAAATTAGGATAAATCTTGCAACACCATATCATGCAATATCTAAAAATGATAGTGTAAAAGTATACCTCTGGACAACAAAATATGGTCATGATATATTAGAAGAATAAAACCAACTCACAAAACAACACAAAAAGTAGAGCTTCAAACAAGCATATGCATATGCACACACACCAGCACACGGAGTGGATGTATTAAAAACGTAGTAACAGTTTTATCTTGGTAATTAAACGAAAAGTAATTTTTGTTATCTTCTTTTTCCACGGAGAAAGTGTGAAAGTGTGGAAAAAACATGGCAGGAGATACACTAAGAGCCACAGAGAGCCAGGTACTAATGGCTACCACAGTCCAGCCACACAGCCTGGTTATCAATAGAAGAGTGAAAGTGTTTGTGTTGCTGTGTGCATGCACGGGCATGCAGGGTAAGAAGATAAACAAATACATAAAAACTTACATTTACCCTTCAATGTAAGAGCTGAATTTCTGCCTCATAAAAGGACTTACAAAGAATTCTTTAAAATAGCTATAATGTTTGGAGGGGGGTATTATGGTTTAAATTGTGTCCTCCAAAAATATGTATCAACTTGACCAGGCTATGATTCCCAGTATTGTGTGATTGTCCACCATTGTGTCATCTGATGTCATTTTCCTGTGTTATATATATCCTACCTCTATAATGTTAATGAGGCAGAAGTAGAGGGCGTTATGTTAATGAGGGAGGACTCAATCTACAAGAATAGGTTGTGTTTTAAATCAATCTCTTTTGATATATAAAAGAGAGAGGCAAGCAGAGAGACATGGGGACCTCATATCACCAACAAACAAGAGCCAGGAGAATAGCATGTCCTTTGGACCTGGGGTCCCTCAGTGGAGAAGCTCCTAGACCAGCAGAAGATTGATGACAAGGACCTTCCTCCAGAGCCGACAGACAGAGAAAGATTTCCCCTGGAACTGGTGGCCTGAATTTGGACTTCTAGCCTACTAAACTGTGAGAGACTAAATTTCTCTTCGCTAAAACCATCACTTGTAGTATTTCTGTTATAGCAGCACTAGATAACAATGACAGGGGGATAAAAAGAACTACGACCAAAATTAAATTTTAAATCACACATTTGTGACTCTAAGTTTGGACTTTTAAAATAGGTAAGTTGGGGTATGACTCAAATACAAAAGGTTTCTTCTGTACACAAAGGATTTATAGCTAGTTTATTATTATTATTATTATATTCCCTGACACTCTTAAAATGTTTCAATTTATGAAGTTTCCAAAATAAACCTGCTTAAAGCATTGTAAATGAAACACAGAATGGCTTTTTATTCCCCACACTGAAAAAGTAGAAATTCCTCTAACAAAGTATATGTAGGGCCTTGTCACTATTCTCAGCTCCTAAGCAGACCCGCACAACAAGGCTTGAACACATTCCAGGCGTGGCCTTCAAGCCCGGACCACACCTGCTTCCAAGGCCCTGGAGCTAAAAATAACTCTGGGGCCTCAAAAATGGGACACCAGCCAGGCCCAGCGGTAGCTGCAGGCCCCTTGCTCAGCTCCACTAACTGAAAAAGCAAGAGCTACAAAACTCTAAAAAAAAAAAAACTCTACAATCACAAAAAACTCCACCACAGGCTTCTTCCTCTCAGTCTCTGTGTACCAATCACTTGCATCCTAGGCCTGCTCAGTTTCTTTGCCCCTTGAGGCCAAAGCCAATCCTAGGATATTAGAAACAAACCCAAAACCCACCACTGAGGTTTTATGGTGTATTAAAAAAAACTCTAGAGACCTTGTTCCTAATCTCAGCTCCTCTACTAAGATGCTAAAATGTGTTAACAACAGTCACTTGACATCCCCCAAGCCTCTTTTTTCCTCACCTGTAAAATGAGAGATTCAATAATGACGAAAGTCTAAGGATTATTTCATTAAGAATATGAAGATATCGCTGTAAAGATATCCTATCAAAAAACCAAACCCACTGCCATCGAGTCTATTCCGACTTACAAGGACCTTACAGGACAGGGTAGAGCTGCCCCACAGGATTTCCAAGGAATGGCTAGTAGATTCGAACTGCTGACCTTTTGGTTAGCAGCCAAGCTCTTAACCACTGTGCTACCACGGCCCCCAAAGATATCTTAGGTCTTTGTAAAGTGCCCTAACAAGGACAGAGTACCAGGGCTGATTTGATCATTAAGGAGGTTAAATCCCACAACACACAAAACAAGTACCAGTCCCAGGAGGACATCATGCTGGTAAAGTAGAGGGTCAGCAATAGAGAGGAAGACCCTCAAGGAGATGGACTGACACAGTGGCTACAACAATGGGCTCAAACATAGCAAGGATTGTGAGGATGGTGCAGGGCCAGTAGTGTTTCCTTCTCCTGTACATAGGGTCACTGAGTTGAAACCAACCCGACACGTACCACCACCAAAGCCTGAATGATGGCTCTACAACCAACAAGGCAACTGTTATAGAAAATTTCTTTTGTATTGGGGATTTCCAAGGGCTGCTCTGAGTAAATTATTTCTACTTCTCTCTTCAGCCTCATTGTGTGCAGGAACCCCCTCACTACTTACCAGGTAAGGAAGAAGGAAAGAGGAAAGAGACAGGGACCAGGAGGCAAAGGAGATATATCACTGCTCACTCCAGGATCCTAGGCTGTGCTAGCATAAGTTGCTGCACCTGTCTTCATACATATCCCCTCTCAGGGCCCTGGGAGTTAATGGTATCAGAAAGCTCCAGGACAGAGCAAAGTACCACGGGGCAACCATCAGGACCTGGTCCGAAGAATCACCGCGCCACAGGAGAGTAAGGAGACCAGAGGCTGGCAGAGCAGCAGAGGTGGAGTCAGAAGGTTCCCCGTCCTCACCCCATGGTTGCTTTTTCCACATTGCCCTTTCCACATTCTATCTTTTCCCTGTAATTTGGCTCCATCATATCATCCAATGGCAGTTTCCGTGCCCTTCTCTGTTCCTAGAGGCTTCCTTTCTCTCCATCTCTCTCTTTATATTCATCTTAATTTCCCTCTTTGTGATTATAATCAAGTCTCTTCCCTTCTAAGGCTAAGGTCTTATCATTTATTAATTTCCTGTTTTGGGGGGAGGAACTGCTGGGGCTTTTGATGTGTTGGTATTACAAGTAATCATAACTGCTCCAGACTGTTTTGAGACAGTCACCATGGATTCAGGTGTTTTATCAACCTTTAAAAGCTTTTGATTATAATATACTGTAAAAAATATATATATTTTTTCCACTTTAGTATTTCATATACGACTATACTGTGTAGAGATTATTAATTCAGTACCTCACATTTTCATTAGCCCTGCCCTGATGATCTAGATACTAAGGGTTAAACCTCTATCTAAACCTTAGAGGAAGACACAAATTCTCAATGTTTTCACACTAATTCAGAAAACTAAGAGGATCTGAACTATTTTATAACAATGTTCAGATTCTTAAAGTAGAAAGCAAGCTCCGTTGGTATGGATAAGATTATCTTCTTCAAATATCTGACTAGAAAGTTACAATTGACGCCGGTGCCAAAGCTGAGTCCAGTGGCTTAGCTGCCTCAGTCCTGCCCTTCTGCCCACCACCAGCCTCAGGCGAGCTGCTAGTTATCTCGCACTTGAACACAAACCCAATCTAGAGGGACTGTCAAACAGAAATACGAAAAGGCAGAGTGGAAAACTTTGAACTATTATTGTTGTCATTAGTTGCCATCAAGTCAGCCATGACTCAACAAAATGTTGGAGGTCCTCCGCCATCTTCACAATCATTGGTATGCTCAAGTCCATCCTTGCAGCCACTGCGTATTTACGAGTGCCTTCCAACCCCGGAGGGGCTCATCTTCCAGAACTGTATCAAACAATTTTCTGTTGCGATCCACAGAGTTTTCATCGGCTAATTTTTGCAAGTATATCATTAGGCCTTTCTTCCTAGTCTGTCAGTCAGGAAGCTCCGCTGAAACCTGTCTACCATGGTGACCCTGCTGGTATTTTTAAAATACCAGCAAAGCTTCCAGCATCACAGAAACACGCAAGCCACAGCAATACGAAAAAGTGACACATGGGTGGTGCTTTAAATAATTACAAACCCTGTGTTTCAGCTTACAGCACAACACTACTGGTTACTTTTTTTAAAAGAACGATTTCCCACAAAACGCTTGCTCTGTAATGAAAGTTTAAGGATTGTTTCAATTTGTTGTTCCTTTCTTTTTTAAGAGGTTATTCTGTCATCTTTGGGTAGTACTATACTTTGCCCCCTCTGTAAACTCGGGGTATGTATCATGTCAGTCAGGTTTGGGTATGCCGCATGAGCAACAAACAAAATAGCGATGTCCGTACTGAGTTAAGTAAAACTGATTTAGGTTTCTAAAACCAGTACAGGGCACTGTGGGGAAAACAAAATAGATGGCAAGTCCCTGATATTAATTAGCTGATTAAAAAGGCTTAGAAACATTTGAAAAATAACCTCTGGACAAACATAAAAAGGTCACATGCTAGTGTAATGTAGAGCAAGTGAAAGAGGAAGGTTTCCTGGAAAATATAAATTTCAAGGAGGGTTTTGAAGGAAAACAGGGACATGAACTGCCAGAGAGAAGATGGAAGAGAATTCCAGATGAAGAGAATTCATGAGCAACAGCACAGGGCTAAGGAAGTTGTGTGTAGTTTCCCGACTAGAGCACAGCTTGTATCACTGAAAAACAAAAAAAGTGGGTGAGGTAGAAGGGACAAGTTGGTAAAGTATCCTGAAAGCCTAAAGCCATGTAAACCACTGTGAGTTTTTTGAAAATAACATGAGAAAGCTACTGGAGAAATTTTACTCTGGTAACTGTGTGTAGCATGGATTGAAATGAGGCGAAAGTAGGAGATGGAGTAGCTATAGCCCATACAGCTTTAGTCTGAGCCCAGAATAGTGACTATACAGTCTGACCCGAAAAGAAAGACCCAAGAGACTAGCTATGGTCTAAATCTAAGACAGTGTACTTGGAACAAAATATATTCATTAAATAATTGACTTCCTGACTGAAAGTGACCATGAAAATAACTATTAAATGATAGCACCATGATAACATCAGAAAATATCTCAAAACCCTATTCTGTCCCTGCTTCAGATGAACCAATATCAAGCAAAATGAGCAGTAAGTACAAGCCCAAGTTTTACTCATCAGGTCACTATTTACAAACCAGAAGAATTAAGCATATTGAAAGGCTAGAACAAAGTAGAGAAAGAATGTAGACAGAGGTGGGCTCTGATGTTGGCATTACGGGTGATTTTCTTCTCTATATTTTTCTGTAATGTCCAAATTTTCTATTAAGTCTATGTGTGTGTGTGTGTGTGTACAAATGTTTGCAACAAACACTGAACACTAAAGTTTTTTGTTGTTTTTTTTTTAAATCAGTCATAAATCTTATGTTCATGCTGTTCAGAGGAAGAAAGATGTCGAAGCCTAAGTACCGAAGCTGCATTAGCTTTAGTTATTTTGTATGACTCCATAACCAAAATGAGTTTGAATACCGTATCATGGGATTCACCCAACAGTGATGTAGCAGTGTGAAAAAATCATCAAAGAAATTTTAAAAATGTACTTACATATCCCAGTAACAGCCATGCTACGAGGTTTGGGACGTTCATACACATCCTGTATATGGTTCAGTATAGAGCAATGCTCCCATTCTAAATGTAACCTTCAATACCAAAGACCACAAATTCAAATATAAAAACAAAATCATTACAAATACAATAAACTTGACATGAGTGAAATTTAGTCTAAAACAGACCATAGGATTGTCCATTAAGAAATTCAATGATTAAGTAGCAAAATATCTAATTTTGCCATCTTATCAAAATGTAGTCTATGGCACAGACCCCAAAATAATGTTCACAAAGCTCCACTGTTTAAGCCCCTGCTGCACAGATTCTCAAAGAGATGCAAAAGAAATCTATCATCATTTGCTATCAACACATTTATGCATCACAAAGCACTAATAGACTGAAAGGCCAACTAAGTACAACGCAGTAAATGTACAGTTTTTTCTCTTGCAAATAGTGTTTGTTCTTCTGGGTTCTGGGCTTGTGGACTCTAGCTACTTTGTAAAACTCCAGGAAGAAAAATTAAATGGATTCACAGAAGAGACATCTGTTTCTTTACTGAGTACCTACTATGTTCAGTTTCCTACAGCACTCTCTACTTCTGTCTGATCATAAAAATCACTTGGAAACTCGATAAAAAGGCCCATCCAGTTCCCACCCCTGCAGTTGATTCTATGCATCTTGAGTGAGGACTATGAATTTTTATTTTTTCACAAACGTTCCAAGAGGTTCTTAGAATCAAGCAAGGCTGAAAAACACTGTCCTCAAGATACCTTTGACCCCTCTCTCCATGTTCACATTTAAATAGTTGTCACATTTAACTCTGCTTTTCAGTCTTGACCCTGGGGGACATAAGATGGCAAAAGCTGTATTTCAACTGAATATAGTGGCAAGATGAGGAATGGGAAGTTAGCCAGAGAAAACCCAAATCTTATAGCTGAAGTAGGACTTCACCTAGTCTAGCAAATGCCTGCTGGTAGGTTAATATAAAATGTTAAGTACTTGCCCAAAGCCGCACAATTGTCAGTGGTGAAAGAGTTCTTTCCACAACCCTATAGGGCTTACCAAATGTTTTCACAAATTCTAGCAGATGCCTGCAAATTCTAACAGGTTCCTGAGAGTCCTGGTGGCATGGTGATTAAGCGTTCTGCTGCTAACAAAAAGGTTGGCAGTTTGAATCCACCAGCCACTCCTTGGAAACCCTATGGAGGAGTTCTACCCTGTCCTGTAGGGTCACTATGAGTCAGAATCAACTCGACAGCAAAGGGTTTGGTTTTGGCTTTTAATAGGCTCCTGAAACAACTGATTCGCAAAGATTAGAAATAATGCACTCTTTTTATCACTTGATGTGTATCTCTTTGAAGAGAGGTGGCCACACCAAATTGCCGACCTGCTGTGAAGTTACAGGTGAAATAGTCAGATGAAGTGGGGAACAAAATGGTTAAGCAACAGCCTTCCCAGAAAACTGGTGAAGAATGAGGAACCCTGGAAGCAGGTCACTGCTGGGTCACTGTGAAAACACAATAGGATAATCAAAGTATGTAAAAGTATAGTACTTTGAGAAACTAACCATCCTTAAAAAAGGAATAACATAGTACAGTATTAATGGAGCAGCATTTTGGCTAATGAGGAAGCTCTGAACCTTGGCTGTACATTAGAATTATTTAGGAAATTTTTGGCTGTCCTGATGTACCTAAACCAAACCCACTGCCATCGAGTTATTTCCAACTCACAGCGACTCCAAACAGTTTCTAAGACCGTAAATCTCTACAGAAAGCAGACTGCCGTTATCTTCCCCTGCAGAGCCACTGGTGGTTTCAAATTGCTGACCTTTCGATTAGTAGCCGACCACCTTAACCACTGCACCACCAGGGCCCCCTTGATGTACCCCAGACCAAGCAAATCAGAATCTCTGGGGAGTAGGGCCCAGGATCAGTATATTTTACACAAACAGGTAGAAATGGTTCTTCGCCTCCTCTCAAGCAAGGCTCAAAAAGGACAGGCCACTTGGAAAATACAAGAGGGAGAGTTTAAGAGGAAGCAAAGAAGAAATTTGGTGACCCACACAATAATGACCTATTATTTGAGCTGTGTATTTTATAATATCTGCTGCGAATCTGAGGTTCTGAATACAGTATCAGGTAATAGATCAAGTTCTCAACATTACAGCTTCTATAATCCCAGTAAGAATAAAAAAAAACAGCAATTCAATTATGACACTCAACATAACACAAGGACATGCCAGGGCACAGAACTCCACTATGGTAAAAAAAAAAAAAAGAGCTCATGGTTGAAGCAATCTAGTTTCCAATCTTTCTTCACCTGTTTTCAAGACCTAGTTGTATGAAGAAAAGATTTTAAAAGATTGGGAGAAGACGAGATACAGCTCAATGTTCAGCTGTGTGTAAGTACAACTTAACTAGGTATCTTTATCCAGGGATTTCTCATTACTAAGGGCAAATCACCATTACAAGGGCATACCAAAAAAACAAAAAAAAACCTATTGCCACGAATCAACTCTGACTGACAGCGACCCTACATACACTCCTTCGGAATTCTTCCCTCTAATCCAATCCCATAAAACGTCATTTAAGTAAACTGATGACAGAAACCAAGATTGGGCCTCCTACATTACATTAAACAAAGGACATTCCCCACCCTTCTCAAGGTTGTGCCAGTAATTATTTAAAAAAAAAAAAAAAAAGGGTATTGAACCAGGGTCAGGAGTTTTTATTTATAACAGAAGGAACACTCAACATAGAAAATGCTCATTCAGCTGGCTTCACTGCATGGGTTTAACCTATAATCCATTTGCTTATACAACATTTCTGGAGCATTCCTTCATTCAAAGCTCTCGCTCAGGGACCTTTGGAGGACGCAAGACAATATCATTAAGGGAGATAAAATTTATACACAGATATAGACAAGGCTCAGTGTGATATGAGTGCTGCAAGAGTGGGAGGAAGGACAGAATTTCTGGTGGTGAAGTCTAAAAGTCAACAAGGAGGAGGTGATAAACCTCATCAACACATATTTATGGGATGTTCTCCCGCCGCTCAGTAGGGGCTACCCAACCTCTTTGTAGTCACAAGTAACCTCTGGCAAAGGCAAGTGCAGAGGGAGTGGTGACATCACAAGCCAGCATGCTGTTGTTAGTTGCCATCAAGCTGGCCCCTGCTCAGGGTGACCCCACGCACAATGCAACAAAATGCTGCCTGGACCAGCATCGCCCCCATGATCAGCTGCAGATCAGACCACTGTGGTCCATAGAGTTCTCACTGGCTGATTTTTCCATGGTAGACCACGAGGCCTATTTTCCTACTCCATCTTCGTCTGGAAGCTCCACTGAAACCTGTTCAGCATCAGGGCAACACACAAGGCTCCAGCAACAGACAGACGGTGGCCGCACCTGAGGCGCATTAACCAAGAACTCAATCTGGGCCTCCTGCACGGAAGGGGAGAATTCTACCTCTGAACCACCACTGCCCCATATTATTCTAATTTTGGAGGCAACTTCCTTTCAGCCAGTCCTTGAAGGCTGGGTGCTTCCTACTAGCAGTCACTTAGCACAGACTCACCTTCAGAAGGCAAACTGGCTGCTAATTCTCAAAGTGGCACTGACTTAGCAGAAGGAAGGGAGGAAGAACAAAGTTCATCTTCCTTCAGACCCAGATATCACACAGGCCCCTCTTCCCAACACAAATACAAACATAAAGGGAACAGAAATAAAAGGGAGGTAACAGGCCCTGGTGGTGCAAAGGGTAAGTGCCCAGCTGCTAACCAAAAGGTCAGTGATTAAAGCCCGTCAGGGCTCCACAGAAAAAAAGGCTATACGCTCCTGTAAAGATCGTTGTTGTTAGGTGCTCTAGGGTCGGCTCTGACTCATACGGACCCTACGCACAAAGAACAAAACATTGCCCAGTCCTGTGCCATCCTCACTGTTGCAGCCACTGTGCCAATCCATCTCACTGAGGATTTTCCTCTTTTTCGCTGACCCTCTACTTTACCAAGTATGTTTCCTTCTCCAGGGACTGCTCCCTCCTGATAACATGTCCAAAGTACATGAGACGAAGTCTCGCCATCCTCACTTCTGAGGAGCATTCTGGCTGCACTTCTTCCAAGACAGATTTGTTCATTCTTCTGGCAGTCCATGGTAGAGTCAGTGTTCTTCACCAACACCATAATTCAAATGTCACCAATTCTTCTTTGGTCCTCCTTATTCATTGTCCAGCTGTCACATGCATGAGGCAACTGAAAGGACTATGGCTTGGGTGAGGCTCACCTTAGTGCCATCTTTGCTTTTTAACACTTTGAAAACGTCTTTTGTAGCAGATATGACTATGCAATACGTCATTTGATTTCTTGACTGTTGCTTCCATGGGTATTGATTGTGGATCCAAGTAAAATGAAATCCTTTACAACTCCAACATCTTCTCCGTGTATCGTGATGTTGCTCGTTGGTCCAGTTGTGAGAATTTTTGTTTTCTTTATGTTGAGGTGCAAGCCATACTGAAGGCTGTAGTCTTTGATCTTCATTGGTAAGTGCTTCAAGTCTGCTTCACTTTCAGCAAGCAAAGTTGTGTCATCTGCATATCGCAGGTTGTTAATGAGTCTTCCTTCAATCCTGATGCGGCATTCTTCTTAATATAGTCCAGCTTCTCGCATTATTTCCTCAGCATACAGATTGAATAAGTATGGTGACAGGATACAACACTGATTTACACCTTTTCTAAAAAGATTACAGCCCAGGAAACCCTATGGGGCAGTTCTACTCTGTCCTACAGGGTCGCTATGAGTTGGAATTGACTCCATGGCACACAACAGGCCTGACAAAACTGGTATTTATCTGACAAGATGACACCAATGTTATTTCTGCCCAACAATACCTCCCACGAAGTGTAAGCAGGAAAAGTAAAAGAAGTATTATTAAAATTAGTCCATTTCACTGGAAGTTTCAGTAAGGTAGGCAAAAGGCATAAATTCTCAAGAGTTTGTCCATCTATTACATTCTAGGCAGAGAGACGTTAGCTGTCTAGACACATCGTCCTCAAGGATTTTCAGTGTATAGGCCACTTCAGAGTGGCAATACTGTCTGGTCTACCTCTTCCTAACAACTGTTTCTCTGCATACATGTGATCCACTACAAACCCTAGAGAGAAATGATGGTAAAGAAATATCTGGAGAGTACTACCGTGAGCTATGAAGCCGAAATTGGAATTCAGTGAGTCCTGGGTGGTACAAATGGTTAACATGCGCAGCTCCTAACTAAAAATCGGAGGTTGAAGTCCATTTGGGGGCGCCTCAGAAAAAAACCCTGCAGTCTACTTCCAAAAAGTCACAGCCGTTGAAAACCCCATGGAGCACAGTTGTACTGTGAAATACACGGGATCACCACGAGTCAGAAGCCACGCAACAGAAACTGGTTTGATTTTCTTTATACGAAATGCCCAAAATAAGCAAAAACCTGTTGTCAAGTCGATTCCAACTCATAGTAACCCTATAGGACAGAGCAGAATTGCCCCGTAGGGTTTCCAGGAGTGGCTGGTGGATTCAAACTGCTGACCTTTTGCTTAGCTGCCAAATGCTTAACCACTGTACCACCAGAGCTCCAAAATAAGCAAATGCATAGTAAATTAGTGGTTGCCAAGGAACCGGAAGAAGAGGAGCATACAGAATAGCTGTTATTGGGTATGGGGATTCTCCTTGGGGTGGTGAAAATGTTCTGGGATTAGACCTAGGTGACAGTAGCACAATTCAGTGAATATATTAAAAACCACGGACAACATACTTTAAAAAGATGAACTTTATGGCTGAGTTATATCCCCTTTTTTTATTAACTTTTATTGAGGTTCAAGTGAACGTTTACAAATCAAGTCAGACTGTCACATGTAAGTTTATATACATCTTACTCCGTACTCCCACTTGCTCTCCCCCTAATGAGTCAGCCCTTCCAGTCTCTCCTTTCGTGACAATTTTACCAGCTTCCAACTCACTCTATCCTCCCATCCCCGCTCCAGACAGGAGATGCCAACACAGTCTCAAGTGTCCACCTGATAATTAATAATTAGCTCACTCTTCATCAGCATCTCTCTCCTACCCACTGTCCAGTCCCTTTCATGTCTGATGAGTTGTCTTCGGGAATGGTTCCTGTCCTGGGCCAACAGAAGGTTTGGGGACCATGACCGCCGGGATTCCTCTAGTCTCAGTCAGACCACTAAGTATGGTCTTTTCATGAGAATTTGGGGTCTGCATCCCACTGATCTCCTGCTCCCTCAGGGGTTCTCTGTTGTGCTCCCTGTCAGCACAGTCATCGATTGTGGCCGGGCACCAACTAGCTCTTCTGGTCTCAGGATGATGTAGGTCTCTGGTTCATGTGGCCCTTTCTGTCTCTTGGGCTCATAGTTATCATGTGACCTTGGTGTTCTTCATTCTCCTTTGCTCCAGGTGGGTTGAGACCAATTGATGCATCTTAGATGGCCGCTTGTTAGCATTTAAGACCCCAGACGTCACATTTCAAAGTGAATATCCTATTTTTAAAGGTGAATTTTATAGTGTGTTAATGGTATCTAAATAAAAGTTATATATTTTAAAAAAAGACAAAGGTCAAGAATTATTCTAGATCAAAAGAAACTAAAATGAAAACTGACAAATAAATTCAATATGTGATCCTCAACTGGGTCCTGCATTGGAGGAGGGATACGCTACGAATAATATCATTGGGCCAGCTGACTGAACTGGAATATAAATGGTGGACTAGATAGAAATATAAAAATGAGATGCTGTGAATAGGAGAAGTATTTGTTCTTTGTAGACCTGCTGAAAAGTGCCTGGGGGATGGAGAGCCATGATGTGTGTTACTTATTCTCAAATGGTTCGGAAAAAAAAATCATCTGTATATACGAAGAGACCCTGGTGGCACAGTGGTTAAAGAGCTCAGCTGCTAAACAAAAGGTCAGCAGTTCAAATCCATCAGCCACTCCTTGAAACCCGATGGGGCAGTTCTACTCTGTCCTATAGGGTCACTATGAGTCAGAATTGACTCGACAGTAATGGGTTTGGCTTTTGGTTTTGATTTACATGAAGTGAGACCAAGTGATAATGCAAATAAGCAAACTGTTAATAGGAGATGCTGTTCTTTCATCTTTTTTAAGTTTAAAATTATTCTCAAAAGGTTAAAAATAAAATACCATACTCTAAGATCCAAAAATTCTACTTCCAATACTTTGTTCTAGAGAAATACTTTCCCAAGTATATTATATGTGAAATATTGTTTACGGACATATTCGTAATTGTAAAAAGAAAAACCTCAATATGAATGAATGATAAACTGGCTAAATATTGTATCAATGCAGTTTTATACCATATGGCTGTCTACAGATGTCCATCTATATATATTGACATAAAATGATTTTCAAAAATACATTCCTTTGTGAAGGAAAAAAAGGGGGGAAGGGAAATGCAAGAAGAATGGGTTTTTTTCAAACAACAAAAGCAAAAAAAAAAAAAAAAACTCAAGAAGCCTAGGATTTAGTTAGGAAAGAACCTAAGCGTATTCTCAATGTTTATTTTGAAGTTAGCTATTTGCATTTGTTGATACACGAAGAATTTTCTCCCTTATGACATGGAAAATATAAACTTTGCTAATGAAAAAGTACAATGCTGGATGTCAATCACTTCTATGGTTAAATCAAAACACTTTTAAAAATAAACTTTTTTATTCAAGTATAACATACTGTCATGGATTGGGCTGTGTCCCCCAAAATATCTGTATAATTGTCTACCATTTTATCTTCTGATGTGATTTCCCTATATGTTGTAAATCCTGTCACTAAGATGGGTTAGAGGCAATTATACCAAGGAGGTCTTTATAAGATCAGGTGGTGTCTTAAGCCAATCTCTTTTGAGATATAAAAGAAAGAAGCGAGCAGAGAGAGACGGGGACCTCATACCACCAAGAAAGTAGCACCAGGAGCACAGCATGTTCTTTGGACCTGAGGTTCCCGTGCTGAGATGCTCCCATACCAGTGGAAGACTGATGACGAGGGCCTTTCTCCAGGGCCAACAGACATAGAAAGTCTTCCTCTGGAGCTGATCCTCTGAATTTGGACTTGTAACCTACTAGACTGTGAGAGAATAAACACTTGTGGTATTTTTGTTATAGCAGCACTAGATGACTAAGACACATACATATCAAAAAGCATACAAATCATGAATGCACAGTTCAAAGAATTTTCACAAAGTTAACAGCCTCATGTAACCACCATCCTGATCAAGAAAAAGAAACTCACCAGCACCCCAGAAGTCGGCCTCATGTCCTTTCCCAGTCATTAAACTCCCTCCCCAAAGGTAAACACTATCCTGACTTCTTACACCATAGATTAGTTTTGCCTGTTTTTTAACTTTTTGTGTCTGGGCACTTCTGCTCAACATTATATTTGAGCCCAAGTTGTAAAAAAGCAACAGTTTCTTCCTGTTCACTTCTATGTAGTATCCCACTGAATATAAAACTATGTATTTATCCATTTTTCTACTGATAGACATTTGAGTTGTTTCCACTTTGAAATTACTATGAATTGTGTTGCTATAAACTTTCTTATGCATGTTTTTAGTAAACATTTTTGGGTATACACCAAGAGTAGATTTACCAGGTCAGAGGCATGATGAGTACATATAGTTTTAGTATAACAGATACTACCAGTTTTCCAAGGCAGTTGTACCAATTTGCAGTCCCACCATCAGTGCATCAGAGTTCTAGTTGCTGTGTAACCTCGCCAGCACTTGGTATTTTCGGGTTTGGCTTTTTTTTCTTCTTGTTATTCTTTTCAGCATTAATACTTTACTGGAATTTTTTTTCCAGCATTCTCTGATGACTAATGTGGTTGCTTTTTTTTTTTTAACCTTTCACATTTAGATCTAGAATTCACCCGGAAATTCATTTCTGTGGATGATGTGAGGTAGGGGTCAAAATTAAAATTTTTCAACCAGGATATCCAATTGGCTCAGGACCATTTATTGAAAAGATCTTTCTTACCCCCACTGCTGTTGCTGTGTAGGGGCATTTTGATCACTCTCTATATATATGTTTCTGGGCTCTACTGTATTTCATTGAACTGTTTATTCCACACTGCATTCCAGTAGTATGAATCCTCCAGCTTTGTTCTACTTCAAAATTATCTTGACTATTCTCGCTGTTTGCATCTCCATCTAAATTTTAGAATCAGCTTGTGTAAAGGTCTTGGACATCTTTCATTATATTTATTCCTAGGCAACTGATATTTTTTGATACTATTATAAATGTCACTTTTCTTAAAATTTCATGTTCTAATTTTTTTAAGTGATTATTACTGTTATGCATAAATATCAATTTTTGTACACTGACCTTGAATTATAGTAATCTTACTAAATTTACTTTTTTTTTTAATTACTTTTAATTTACATAAAGTTCACCCTTCTTAGTGTAGTTCTATGAGTTTTAACCAAATGCATGGAATGGTGCAACCATCACCACAATCAAGATACAGAACAGTTTCATCACCCCAAAATACTACTCCAGGACACTCCTTTATAATGAACACCTTCTCCCCACCCTCAACTCCTGGCAACCATTGATCTGTTCACCATTCTTACAGTTTTGCCTCTTCCAGGATGTGTCTTAAATGGAATTATACAGTACGTAACGTTTTGGGAGTGGCTTCTTTCACTCAAGAAACCTGGTAGCACTGTGATTATTAAGTGCTCAGCTACCAACCAAAAGGTCACCGGTTCAAACCCACTAGCCACTTCTCAGGAGAACCATACGGCAGGTGAAAGATGCAGCAGTCTACTTCCGTAAAGATTTACAGCCTTGAAAACCCTATGGGAACAGTTCTACTCTGTCCTATAGGGTTGCTATTAGTTGGAATCGACTCAACTGCAATGGGTTTTGGGTTTTTTTCACTCAGCATATAGCTTTTGAGATTCATCCATGTTGGTGCATGCATCAATAGTTTGTTTCTTTTTATTGCTGAGTAATATTTCATTATAAAGATGTACCACAGTTTGTATATCAATTCACCAGCTGAAGGACATTTGAGTTGTTTCTAGATTTTGGTTGTTAAGTACAAAGCTGCATAAACATTTGCATACAGGTATTTGTGTGAACATAAATTTTTCATTTCTCTTAAATACCCAGGAGTGGAACTGATGAGTCATATGGTAAATATAAGAAGCCATAGTGGCACAAGAGTTAAGTGCTTGGTTGCTAACTGAAAGGCTGGTGGTTTGAGCCCACCTAGCACCTCTGTGGAAGAAAGGCCTGGTGATCTGCTTCTGTAAAGATTATAGACTACAAAAACCCTACAGGGAACTTCTACTGTCACACAGACTCACTATGAGTTGGAATCGACTCAATGCCACCCAACAAGATTGCTAAGTGTATGTTTAACTTTATAAGAAACTGCTAAACTGTTTTCCAAAGTAACTGTACCATTTTGCAGCCCCACCAGCAATGAATGCAAGTTCAATTTATTGTTTTCCCACAAGAATTTGGTATTATCAGGGCTTTAAGTTTTTCCTGTTTTTCTTCTGACATCCAAATATGCGTCTAGTTGTACCTCATCGTGTTTAAATTTGTATTTCCTTAATGACATGAGCATCATTTCATGCGTTTTTTTTGTTTGTTTTTTGGTCTCTATATATTCTTGGTGAAATGTCTTCAAATCCTTTGTCCTTAATTATTATTGGATAGCTTGCATTCTTACTGTTGAGTTTTTATGGCTACTTTACAAAATCTGGATACAAGGCCTTTGTTACATATGTGATTTACAAATATTTTCTCCCAGCCTGTGGCTTGTCTTTTTAGTCTAATAACAGTACCTTCCCAAAGGAAAACTTGTTCATTTTGATGAAGTCCAATTTATCTTTTTTTTTTTCTTTTATGGATCATGCTGTTGGTGTCGCATTTGAGAACTCTGTGCTTAACCCAAGTTACTAGAATTTTTCTTCTAAAAGTTTTATAGTCTTATGTTTTACATTTACATCTATACTCCATTTTCAGTTAATTTTTGTATAAAGTGAAAGGTATGGGTTGAGGTTCATTTTTTTGCATATGGATGTCCACTCGTTTCAGCACTATTTAAGAAAGACTGTTCTTTCTCCACTGAATTACTTTTACGTATTTTTGTAGGTCTGTATCTGGACCCTCTATTCTGTTCCATTAATCTATACTGTAAGTTTTTAAATCAGGTATTTGTGAGTCCTCCAACTTTGATCTTTTTCAGAATTGTTTTGGTGATTTCAGTTCCTTCGCTTTTCCATATAAAGTTTTAGGATCAATCTGTGGATTTCTGCTGGATTTTGGATTAGGAATGTGTTGAATCTACACATCAGTTTGGGAAGAAGTGACCTAACAATAGTTAAGTGTTCCAATCCATAAATATATCTCTCCACTTATTTATTTTTCTTCCATGTCTTTCAACAGTGTTTTTCTGTTTTATTTTTCTATTATTGTACTTTAGATGAAGGTTTACAGAACAAACTAGCTTCTCATTAAACAGCTAATACACATATTGTTTTATGACACTGGTTACCAACCCC
This sequence comes from Loxodonta africana, assembly GCF_030014295.1. Classification (NCBI taxonomy): domain Eukaryota; kingdom Metazoa; phylum Chordata; class Mammalia; order Proboscidea; family Elephantidae; genus Loxodonta; species Loxodonta africana. The sequence goes on along the minus strand of NC_087345.1, from coordinate 126,250,261 downwards.
ACAACATGTCAACACTCTCCCCTTCTCTACCTTGGGTTCCCTATCACCAGCTTTTCTGTCACCTTCTGCCTTTTACTCCTTGCCCCTGGGCTGGTGGGCCCCTTTAGTCTCGCTTTGTTTTATAAGCCAATCTAATCTTTGCCTGAAGGGTGAACCTCAGGAGTGACTTCATTACTGAGCTAAAAGGGTGTGTGGGGGCCTTACTCCTAGGGTTTCTCCAGTCTCCGTCAGGCCAGTCTTTTTTTTTTTTTTTTTCTTTTTTGAGTTATAACTTTATTCTGCATTTTTCTCCAGCTCTGTCCAGGACCCTTGATTATGATCCCTGTCAGAGTAGTCGGTGGTGGTAGCCGGGCACCATCTAGTTGTTCTGGACTCAGTCTGGTAGAGGCTGTGGTAGTTGTGGTCCATTGGGCCTTTGGACTAATCTTTCCCTCGTGTTTTTAGTTTTCTTCATTTTCCCTTGCCCCGATGAGGTGAGGCCAGCAGTGTATCTTCGATGGCCACTCACAGGCTTTTAAGACCTCAGATTTCATCAGTGTTTTATAGTTTTTGGTATAAGGATCCTACATATATTTTGTTAAGGTTTATTCTGAAATATTTTGTGACTTTTTGGTGATTATAATTGTTACTTTTTTTGTTTTTTAATTATTTCAATTGTCCATTGCTAGTACATAGATATACAACTGCTTTTTGTATAATAACCTAGTATCCTGCAAGCTTGCTAAACTCACTTAGTTTTAGAACTGTTTTGTAGATTCCTCAGGATGTTCTTTGTAGACAACATGTCACAATAAATACAGACTGTTTTATTTCTTCCTTTACAACCTTAAGTCTTTTATTTCTTTTTCTCACCTTACTGCACTGACTAGAACCTCCAGTACAATGTTGATAGGAGTAATGAAAGTGGATATCCGTTCTCTTGTTCCTGAACTCAGGGGGAAGGCATTCAGTCTTTCGCCACTAAATTTACTTTTTAATTCAAATAGTTTATTTGTAGATTCTTTTGGTCACACAACATGTCGGACAGTTTTTTCTTCCTGTCCAATCCCTTTACCTTGTATTACTTTTATCGCCTTACTGTACTAGCTAGAACCTCCAATATAATGTTGAGTAGTGTCTTAGGCTGGGTTCTCTAGAGAAGCAAAACCACTAAAATGTGTGTGTGTGTGTGTGTGTGTATACACACACATACAGATGGAGAGATTAATATCAAGGAAACAGCTCACTCAACTGTAGAGGCTGGAACGTCCCAAGTCAGTGGATCAGTATAGAGGCTTCTTCTGATCCACAGAGCTGCAGGGGCTGGCAAACCCAAGATTGGCAGGTCAGAGAGCAGGGCTCTTACTCACAGGCTGTGTAAGATCAACAAACCCCAAGATCAGTAGGCAAGACCACAAGGATTCTCCTGATTCACACAGCTGCAGGGGTTGGTGAACCCAAGATCATAAAGTTGAAGAGCAGGACTCTTGCTCACAGGCTATGAAGATCGATGAATCCCAAAATCAGCAGGTAAGGTGCTAGCTCAAGTCCCAAGAACCAGAGGTCAGACAAACGGGAGGCAGCTGCAGGATCCAGAGCGGGCAAAGCCAGAACATCCACTTATATTCAGATCCAGGCTACACACCCAAAGAAACTCCCTTTCGACTGACTGGCTACTCACAGCAGATCCCATCATGGGTGTGATCGCATATAAACACTGAGAATCATGGCCCTGTCAAGCTGACACACAAATTTAACCATCACAAACAGAAGTGATGGTAGGCATCCTTATCATGTTCCCAATTTCAATGGGAAAGCTTTCAATATTTCATTAGCAGGTATGCTTTTGCCATATGATTTTTATAGTTTCTTTGTTTGCTGAGAATTTTTATCATGAACAGTATTAGATTTTAGCAATCCTTTGTCTGCATCTACTGAGACAGCCATATAATTTTCCTACCTTTGCACAGTTTCTACTTTTTTCATAATTATATATCTATCCCCGATTACGCAGAAGAGCATACTTAATTATTATTATACAAACCATGATCAAATCTTAAGTTACTGCAATATTGCATAAAAGGGGACATGGATAAATAACGCCTAATGATATTCTAAAAGCTACCAAATTGTATGACAGTTTCAGTCATATTTCCTGGCAAATCTACCAAATACAAAGCAGATCAGAGAAAAAGTGGTCAAATCATAATTCTAGAGCCACATGTACTGCTCCAATGTTTAATATGTGGATTCCGAAACAACCAAAAGGAAAAAGAACTTCTACTGCAAACAGTATTGATATTATAAACTTAATAAAAATAACATTTTTTTTGAAACCAGAAATGAAATTACAGTATAGAAACAAATTATATTTCCCACAAAATGAACAAATGGATATATCAGGTAAACATCTGATAGTTCCATATATTATGTTTATGAAATGCCATCATTTGGAAGAGAAATCTTATACCTTTTCAATAAGGATTACACTAATGAGTTCTGGTCTACAAACTACCATGTGTAGGCTAGCTTTATCTTTTTACTTTACCTGTGTTCTAGTGGTTGCGTTCTTGCAGAATGAAAGGACCAACCAATGATCGGAGGGATGATGAGGAGCAACCCCAAAGGCCTAGATAATCTTTTGCAATGAAATTGTCATAATGTTACCAAATGCATTATCAACCCCTGAGTTGACTCTATAATCTAGGTTAAGAATGATCTAAAATGTCTGAACATCTTGGCAGCTTCCCACAATATAGCTCTCCAAAGTTGCCTCGGTCCCCTGCATCACCTCCCCTATTTACACACCTACCTGTATTTAGTATTTTGGCAAAAAAAGGGACTGGGGATGTCCCATATGACCTGACAGCATGCCAGAAAGTGATATGGATGAGTTGGATAGCTGAGCATAAACACAATGCTGTAGAAGGTATCTTGGGCTCAACTGAAGTTCCTAATTGGCACAAGCAGTTACGCACTCAGCTACTAAATGAAAGGTTGGTGTTCCTATCTACCCAGAGGCATCTCAGAAGAAAGACCTGGTGATCTACTTCCAAAAAACTCAACCACTGAAAATCCTACGGTGTGCAGTTCTACTCTGAAACACATGGGGTGGCCATGAGTCAGAACCGACTCAAGGGCAACTAGTATTGCAAGCACTACTAACAATTCGCTCACTGTGAGACACCACATATACTCCTCACCCAATCATACTTGGTTTACTGGATTTTGTTTGTTTACTTTATTACCTCACAGGGTACTGTTAACATTAAAGTATTTTATCTCATAGCACCATATGGTGATAACATGTATCTCCATATCACTAAGATAAGCTCCCTAACAACGGTTTGTCAGATAGTATCCACAAAGTATTTTAAAATTATAACATGCAAAAAAATATATCAAGTACCTGAAATCTAAAAGTAAATTTAAGCATATCATAGCAGAGTCCACAGTACCCTTCGACCTCAACCACCACAATCCATATCACTTTTTCTTTTAATTACTATCACGATATCACTTCTGACATGAGAGCCATGGACGAGGAATATATAAATCAGTTTGGTAATATTTTTTAAAATGGTATTTAACACTTAAAAACATAGTTAGTCTTACAGAAATAAAAACTCACCCAATTTGGACTGGTTGCTCTGTTTGCTCTGTGAATTTAAAACAACAAACACACCACCCAATGAACTTTGGCTTCTATGTCTTCATGACTCTGTGAGTAGACTTAAAAAAAAAAAAAAAAAAGTGCCCTATATCTCCAGGGCAAAGTACAAGCTATATCACTCTATGACATACCCACCATAGGACTAGGACTTGAATGCAGCAACAGTTAAAGAACTGACCTTTAGGTATCACCTCCTGGAGGATTTGGAGGTGATACCATATTATAGTTACGAAGTGGTGCAAATGGTTGACGCACTCAGATGCTAACCAAAAGGCTAGAGGTTCACCCAGAGGCACCTTGGAAAAAAGGCCTGGTTATCTATTTCTAAAGAATCAGCCACTGAAAAAACCCTACGGAGCACCGTTCTACTATGACACACATGGGGTGTCATGAATTAAAATCGGCTCGACAGCAACTGGTTAACTGGTTACGGTACTCTAAGCATCAAAGTGAGTAAGATTAAAAGTTAAAAAACCAAAGATCCAACAGAACTTTGAGTGAAGTGCCACCTAGTTGCCATCAGCTGGCAACAAAGATTTCTCAGCCTTAGAAATCAGTCTTACCAAGGATGCAAGGAAATTTTAGATGCTAGGGGTCAGCTGGTAAAAGACAATACAGGTAGTCCCCAACTTACAACGAGGTTCTGTTCCAAAGACTAATCCATCATAAATCATTCCGATATAAGTCAATTTGTTTTTTGGTTTTTTTTTTAGTTTTCATTATTGCCTTTTTTATCAGTATCTTTATAAATCCAATCGTTATTTGTCTTTGGGGGCTGAAACATTACATCTAAGAAAGATAGCTTCAGCAAAGTACATGCTACAACACTGTACGTAGTAAGTTATTACTAAGGATAAAATGTACAAAAAAAAAAAAAATGGATGGTGGTAAGTGCAGTTCGTCCGTCATAATTCTGAAGCATCATAAGTGGGGGACTACCTATGCTCTCAAAACTCAGAATTCCAGAGCTGGAGGAACCTCGGTTATCGTCTAGTCTATTCCCCTGGCTTAACAGAGAATGAGCAGGAGGAAGAGAGAATAAATCTGAGGCCTCCTAATCCTCTTTGGAGTACAAAGCCCCAGTTAGGCAAGCTGCATTGGTAACAGGAGTCCCTGGGTGGTGCACACAGTTACCATGCTCGGCTGCTAACTGAAAGCTTGGAGGTTTGAGTCTACCCAGAGGCACCTCAAAAGAAAGGCCTGGTGATCTACTTCTTAAAAAAGCAGCCAATGAAAACCCTATGAAGCACAGTTCTGCTCTGAGACACATGCAGTTGCCCTGAGTCGGAATCAACTTGATGGCAATTGGTTAACAGGTATTGGTAATGGTGAGTGATACCTGCACTGTATCATATCTGATCTATGAATAGTTCTAAGCTACTGATTCATATTTAAAAAGAAAATAGCAACAGATCCCTTAGTTTTTCATAATCTCAACCTTTCATAACCTAAAAACCAAAACCAAACCAACTGCCATCGAGTCAATTCCGACTCACAGAGACCCCATATGGTATCCAAGGCTATAAATCTCTATGGAAACAGACTGTCTTTATCCCACGGAGCCGCTCATGGTTTCATAACCTAAGGGTACCAACGACTGTTGCAGGACATTGAGTTCCTTCTCCCAAACCATCCTGCAGAGGCAGCCATCCAGCACACCGCTCTTAGTAAACAGAGCAGGGCTGTAATCTCAGGAAAGAAGAGGAATGGCCAGGAGGGGCCCTCAGGTGGACTGTCCTCCACTTCTCATCTTGACTTATCTCTCAGCCTAGGAAAGTGAAGGCTGGTGTGTGGGAACCCCACACTGAAGAACCTCTACGGAAAAGACTAAGAAGTTTGTTCTGGTGTTTTGTTTAAGCCATGAAGAGAAGATCATCAATAAAGAGATGCTAGCACCAAGAGTAAGTTCATTGACAACCAAGGCCACATGCTATTCTTCTTTGCATCCTTTCCAGTACCTCACTCATAGAAGTCACTCAATAAATACTTGTTCGTGCTGATAACAATAACACCATTGGCCCAAAGACTGGACCTTCTGTCCAGAAAAATGCCCATCAGACTCAGAAGTTTATTTTAATGAATGAATGAAGATCATTTCTATAATAAAAATCAATTTCACAGTAATTTTTATTAAGGACTTCCATAAAACTTTTTCCTGGCGAGTGGATCCCATACTGCCTAACACTTGGCACTTGGAAATTTCCCCAAAATATACTGTCTCCTTAAACTACCACCATGTTAATTACCTTCTATGACGACATGGCCACCGGCAGCACCTAAGATCATGCCACAGAGTCATTTACTTGTCAACAAAAACCACTTGGGGTTTTGTCTTTTCAGTTGGGACTGTTGGTAGACAAGGGAAAAGGGGTTTTCCACTGTACACAGTTTTTATTGTTGGGTATAAAACCAAAGAGTCATAAAGTCAAGCTTCCTGAATATTTATATTAACAAGGCTCTTAGTCATTCATGGAATAAAAAATGAAAATAATTGCTCTAATTACATACTTAAAAGGCTTTCAGTAGAAGGAAAAAGTTTCCAACTGATACATGGATATTCTGTGGCAATGAAATTACAAACTGCTCCCTAAACTGTTTAAAACCAAAACCAAACAAAACTCACTGCCATCGAGTAAATTCCGATTCATAGCAACTCTATAGGACAGAGTAAAACTGCCTCATAAGGTTTCCAGGCAGGGCTCCTATGAGTCAGAATCCACTCAACGGCAACAGGTTTGTTTTTTTAATCTTTACGGAAGCAAACTGCCACATCTTTCTCCTGCTGCTGGTGGGTTCGAACCGCGGACCTTTCGGTTAGTAGCTGAGCGCTTAACCACTGCACCACCAGGGCCATTTAAAGCAGCTGTTAAATACCTACGTATACACAGACTTTATTCTTAAAAATATACTCCAAACTGCAGCTGTCTTTTGGCCCCTCGAATGTTACAGTTGACAGCTTTTATCTCTAGATCTCCCCACACTGATCCATAAGTAAAATGCAGTGGGACAGTTATTTAAGATTTTGTTCAGAATAAAATTAATACTTTTTAGGTTAACTTGGGATGTTCTACCAGGTTTTTAACAATAGTGCCTAAAATGCTTTCCTCTGTTGGGACAGAGAGCATTTTCTTAGAGCATTGTCCTGAGGGTATCTGGGTTATAGATTATACACATATGTGTATCTTTCCCTATTAAATTAAAAATGCGATTACTTTTCCATCTTCAATGGAAATTTGGGGCAGAAGCAGTATGTGAGTAGCTGCTGAAAAGCCAAAACCTAATTTTACCTTTAACTTTCTTTACCATCAAGATCTTTATTAGATATTACCCAGCCGTCAAAGTGACTAAAACACCATACGTTTTCTTACCTTCTCTCTAATCCTATCAAAATCCATTTTGATAAAGATGATAATAAAATGTGTTAAGTAACTTGTTAAAATAATTGCCCTTTAGTCCAGGGACTGTTTAAATGGTCCCCTCAAACGTGGCCATGTCCGTTTTTCTTTGTTATTTTAGGGGAAGATTATATGGACCTCTGTTCCAATTAGTTGTAGAGATAATTTAGAAGCAATTAGGTTTCAGTTTCCTCAATTGTAAAACAAGAATTTTAGATTAGATAATCTCTGAGGTAATTTCCAGTTCTAAAATTTTTTTTTTTTTCTGTCTTCTGACCAATAAAATGTGAAATGGTCAGAAATTATTTTAACGAGTTACTGAACACTCTTTGTGCTTCATTTTCTGCATACCTGTGACAGACACACAGCTAGCTAGTTACCCAACAGACATTTCTTCCCCTCTAACTTGCTAATAGAATCCCAGTTTTGTCCTAGGCAGCAACATGCCTAACCCTAAAGGCTGACCCATGATGCATGCTAAACGAACCATGGTAATCCCATTCCCCTTAGCCAGTCATTCATCTCCCCAGTCTCTCCTATGAGTTGGGGCAGTCTTGTGAAACAGTACAAGCAAATAAGACTTTAAGATTTTGTTTTCTGTTAGGCAGGGACAGGGAATGGATTGCTTGCTCTGTCCCCTTCCTTCTTCTGCCTTGAAGGGATGTGTAGCCTGAAGCTGGACAGTCATTTTATGACAGGGAGGAAATATGCATGAGGACAATAAGTGAAGATGCAAAAGACAGCAGAGTCAAAGGCTGGAAAGAACCTGGCGCCTTGATGACATTGCTGAGTGGATGTACCAATCCTTGGACCGACACCTCAGAAATTCTTTCAACTACTTCAGTAAATAACACATAGTTTATGGTTTAAGCCTCTGCTGGTGGCTTTCTTTTAACTATAGCTGAAAGCAGTCCTGAATTTTCAAAAAAGTTTCTGTGACATGCTATGATTTTCCTGCTTGTTCTTATTCCCATTACAAGTTCACAATCTGCTCATACTACACGTAACTAAAAAGTGACAGGGCTACTTTCTTCTATAGAGACCAATTTAATTACTTTACCGTCACTTATTAAAATAAATGTCATCAATACAGAAAAACAACTAGAATCATGTTTGTTCTTTATAGACTTCGATCCTTCCTTGACAGGAGGAGCAACTGCTCATTTTTAATAAATTGTAAAGTGCCTCTACCCACTTCTCCCTTCTGCCTTGATCATGAAGATGGCACAGGACCAGTAAACTTTTCACTGTTATACATAAGGTCCCTGTGAGTCAGAGCCAACTCCACAGCAGCTAACAACCACTCTTCTGTCTACCCTTTATCCACTAGTCTCTCTGTTATTATATGACCTTCTACCCATGATGGTTTCTGGGTCACATGGTTCATACCACATACTAAAATATTCACTTCTTCCTGACAAATCAATCAGTTAAGATGGAAATATTAATAGATGTGTGTCAAGGTTGCTCTAAAAAGATGCTAGGACACAGCACTAATTTATACCGCCAGTTTTCAATGTGGTCCAGAGACCTCTGGGAGGTCCATGACACCCTATCAGGGGACTCACAAGGTCAAAACTGTTTTTAATCATATTAAGATCTTATTTGCCTTTTCTACTCTCATTCTCTCATGACTGTATAATGATTCCAGACGATACATGTTGTGTGATGATGACGTATTACTCTGACAGCTAATGAAACATGTACATGTATATTGTATTTTCCAGAATTTTCTAGGTTAGCAAGTTAATGGTATAAATATGCATGTTTTCAGAAATTAACTCAGTGTGTTCTCCGTATATCTGCTATGCTCCTACTAGTGATCTTTGGTTAAATCTTCTATAATCTCCATAACCTCATTATTCAATGACTTCACTGAGTTTACAGAAAAAGAAACTGAATGTCTTAAACGCTGACATGATATACTCTATAAACACACACACAAAAAAAAAAATTTGTTTTCAAATTAGAAATGAAAAAGCCAGTAAAGCATCACACAGGGTAGATTATCATATTGCACTAATCAGAGCAGTACACACAATAGCTGAGAAACTAATAAAGCTTTGTACAGTTGACACTGCAGAATGCCTACTGGTGAAAAGTAAAAGAAATCATGGCAATGATGAGTAACTCTTCAAATTTAGTACCTGGCTGCAAGCATGAAGTCCGAGTAAGTATCTCGCCTTAAGAATTTAATTTTGCTTTCCAAGTGAATAAATCTATAGACGTGGCTAGACTTGCTACTTTGATTGTATTATTCCAGTATCCACACCAATTAATCATTGAAGATATCCTTTTCCAATGACTCTTTTGAATCTCATGATTTAACCTGAACCAATTGTACTGGTATCAGCTGTGATGGTACAAAAGCAATGGGTGGGTAAAATTGCTGGCACTTTAGCAGGAATCAAGGCAGCAACACTAAACTGAACTCAGTAATTCTTCTTCACTGGCAATAAGTCATTTTTTTTAAAAATTCAGTTTCACTTAACAATGTCCTTGATACATCAATAAAAGGTATTAACCTTACTAAATCTCAACTCTTGAGAAAATGTCTTTTTAATATTCCATGTGATGAAATGAACAGTACAAATAAAGTACTTCTGCTGTATAACTAAGTATAATGGCTGCCTTGAGGAAAAGCATTTATGCAACTGAGTTGGGAGCTAAACTAACTGCTTTTTTCATGAAATACCATTTTTGCTTAAAAGTACAATTCTTATACTTAAGATTATGCAGACTTAGGTATCTGGAAGACCTTTTCTCTAAAATGAGTGAGGTAAGCCTGTCACTTCAAGGAAAAGAAATGACACTATCTGCTACCACTGATAAAATTTGAGCTTTCAAGAGAATATTAAAAATTTTGAAAACCTGTATTTACCATGATCTTGACCAGTTCCCAATTCTTACAGATTTTTCTGATAAGGCTGATGGTATTATTAATGTAATATTTGATTGTGTAATCAAACGTGTCAACATTTGGAAGAGCTGCCGAATTCAGTAAACTACTATTTTTTAATGACTAATGTATGGTGTTACAAAATCACTCAAAGGTCAAACATCTATTCAAAGCACAAGATAGACCAGCCAATATATTTTAATGTTACAGAGCACAAAAATTCACTGACATGGTTTAAGATTCAACTTTAAAACTAACCTCTTTAAGAATCTACTGTTTGTTAAACTTTGTGTAACAAAGAAAAACCAGAATTACATGAAAAGACTTTAAATACTCTTCCCTTTTTCAACTACTTATCTGTGTATAGCTGGATTTTCTTCATATACATCAACCAGGACAACATATAACAAGACTGAATATAGAAGCAGTCATGAAAATCCAGCTGTCTTCTATTAAGCAATACATTACCATTTAAAAAAAAAAAGCGGTCAAGTCAATTCCAACTCACAGCAACCCTATAGGACAGAGCAGAACTGCCCCATAGTGTTTCCAAGGAGCATTGGTGGATTCGAACTGCCAACCTTTTGGCTAGTAGACAAGCACTTAACCACGGCACCACCAGGGCACTAAGCAATACATTAAAGAGTAGCAAAAATATAAAACAGTGCCACTTTTCCCACCAATTTTTTTTTGTTTTGAAATAATATATAACATACTTTGATGAAAAAAGTATTTTAAAACCGAAAATATATATATAAATATATATGTATTAACATTTAATGAGTCTGCTGGGTTTTTTTAACGAATATTTTAAACATTTCTCAGTTCTAATTTTTAATGTTAAATATTGATAGGTATAGACCACATAAACAAAGATCCTTAGGGTTCTCAAATTCTTTAAGGGCGTAAAGGTATAAAAAAAAAGAAAAAAAAATTTTTTTCCTTTTCTTTTTTTTTTTATACCAGACCAAAATTCTAAAAACTGTTAGTTTACACTACCATAAAAAGATGACTTATACGTATACAAGAGCATAGACAACTGAATAAGAACAGATCTTGGTTCCAGTTCTAGCACCACATCCTAATGGCTCTGGGATCTGGATAAATAGTCTCTCCAGGCCTTAGTTTCCTCTCTCATCTATAATAACTCATGCTTGTTCTGAGCTTAAAAGAGGCAAAATATGTCAAAGCAATTTCTAAACTACAAAGTATATTATTACACAATCTCAAAATTAAGAGTTGTATTTCTTGTGATCACGTTTCTGCAAAATGTTCCCTATTCTTAAAAATTCATTGCTAAAAAGAGAACTTAATGAAAATGCAAAGTGGAGATTTCTGATTAGCCAATTAACTGCAATGTCAGGCCACATAGTTTTACTGTATTAAATTCCTTCCTCCAAAGGTACAATTAATAGTTTAACTCATTATTATGGACATTTCCAAATACACACAAATAAAAATAACAACAAACCCCAATGTACCCATCATTCAGCTTCAACAATTATCGAAACTTTGCCAGTGTTGTTTTATTTATCCTACTGTGTATTTCTGTGTCTATTTTAAAACAAATACAAGGCATCATCTCATTTCCCTATAAATACTTCCATACGTATCTTTAATAGATGAGAATTTAACACAACCATAACACCATTATTATAACTAAAAACTTTAAGGTTATGATTTTTTAATATCATCTAATATAAATATTCCATGTTCAAATTCCCTGATTGTCTCAAAAGAATCTTTTTTAGTTTTTAGTTGATTTCTATATCAAAATATCATTCTTACCAATTCATTTTCAAGTGAACACAAGATTTTTAACTAAAGCTAGGAATGAAAAGGAAATAATTCCATGCTTTATATACCATGTATAGTTGAGAAAACAAACTCAAACTGTTTTTTTGAGAAATGTGCTTCTCCCCCAACCAAAAAAAACCAACAAATAACAACAAACCACTACAAAATAGGCCAGAAAGGCTGACATTTGCATGTCAGTATTCTGAGAAGTTACCAGACAAGGACACAGCTCAGCTGTTAGACTGTGCCCAGACGGAGTTAACAGGAAATAACCACCTGCCATTTCGGAAAGAATGAGGTCAGAGTCAGTCACAGGGTCAGGCAAACTAGAGGTGAGGTCAGGGACGGGTTCTTATGTGAGCACAAAGAAGAGCCAGGCACTCAAGATGGTAAGGCTTTGAATTCAAGGCTCAAAAAACTGCTCTAAACTAGAGCGAAAAGATGCTAGAAATACAATGGAACCACAATAAAAACTAACGGTGTGGGAATTCAATTTTTTCAGCAAACATTTAATAAAAGCCAACTCTATCACGTACTATCCTAAGATATGAGTTGTGTATTTAAAAATTTTTTATACAATACAAACAGCAGATAGCATTCATTTCTTTATACCACTTTCCCTATTAATTTTACGGGGGAGAATGTTGCTGCTGTTGTGGGTCGCTGAGTCAATTCAACTCAGTAACTCTATGACAGAGTAAAACTGCCCCATAGGGTTTCCTGGGCTGTAATCCTTATAAGGACAGATGGACAGGTCTTTTCTCCCACAGAGCAAGATGGTGGGTTCCAAAAGACAAGCTTTCAGTTAGCAGGGCACTTTAACCATTGCACCACAAGGGCTCCTTTTAAGGGGGAGGATAAAACCAAACCAAAACCAGAACCTGTTGTCATCTAGTTGATTCTGACTCACAGTGACCCTGTGGGACAGAGCAGAACTGCCCCAGAGGGTTTCCAAGGCTATAGTCTTTTTGGAAGCAGACTGCCACACCTTTCTCCCGAGGAGCAGATAATGAGTTCCAAACCACTGACCTTTCCATTAGCAGTGCAGCACTTAACCACTGCATCACCAGGGCTCCTTGGAGGAGGACAGAGATATTTAGTAGTAATTACCTTGCCATACCACTACAAATGGAGCCCTATGGCACTGTAGTTAAGAACTACAGCTGCTAACCAAAAGGTCAGCAGTTCAAATGGACCAGCTGCGCCTTGGAAACCCTATGGGCCAGGTCTACTCTGTCCTATAAGGTTGCTATGAGTTGGATCCACTGGGCTGCAAAGCGTTTGGTTTTTTATATATCATTACAATATACAGTACATTTCTATTCTATAAACTGCAGTTTGCCCCACCTCTCACACAGATATTAAAACAAATCTACTATTTTTTCCAAGTAGTTTTCAAAAGTACAAGTCATTTTAGCTTTTATGCACACACACCACAGACCCCTAGCATTTGTATCTACGATCCTTTTCTAAACCGAGTATTTCATTTAGGAGGAACTCAAGGAACACTTAAGAACTTCCTACCTCTTGAATTTTTTTTTTCTTTTTCACAGCTTTATCTCAAGTATATACATTGCAGATGAAAATTTTTCTATATGAGGTTCATATAGAAAAATTTGAGAGGTTCGGTTTCATAGACATACATACTCAATATAAGCCCTTGTTGGAAACTCTTACCTGTTTCACCCATGAATTTTTTAAGTTTAAAACTGCAAGAAAAGTGGAGAAGAGCAGGAACATAGCTCTTAAAGAGTGTATGACAAGCATTTTGTAAATGTACTCCCAAATGTGAAATACTCACTAATAATTTTTTTTAGTTAACATTATAAAAGAACGTATCCAAAATACCAACAACAACAAAAAAAACCCAGGAAGTCAGATGACTACAATAAGAATCTAGTCTTCCTCATTTCAGAACTGACACTTTTGCTTCAGATTTCTACTATTAGTAGATAAAATATTAAAAATTATAAGCTTAAAACAGAACTGCCAATGACATTACTAAACTGTAAGGAGACATAATTAAGCATACCGAGCGCAAACCAAACCCACTGCTGTAGAGTCAATTCCGGCTCATTGCAACCCCATGTGTTACAGAGTAGAACTGCTCCATAGGGTTTTTTGGTTTGGTTTTAATCTTTATAGAAGTAGATCGCCAGGCCCTTCTTCCATGGTGCCACTGGGCAGATCTGACTTGCCAACCTTTAGGTTAACAGTCGAATGCAAATTGTCCGCACCACCCATGGACCTTTACAGAGCAGAAAGTAATTTAAACTCACTGTTCAGTTCCTGTACCACATGGGTGAGATGTGGACAAGTGTCAATCCTTACCTAAAAAAAAAAACAAACCCTATCTTACCTACCTGGTAATAAGGCCAAATAGTTTACCTAATGCTGTTTGTACATTATTTGTTTTGTATACTCTCATATGATACCATCAAAACAAACTCTCCTTAGAATCTTGCTTCCCTTTACAGAACTACTGTGATCATTGTTCCTAATGGAGAATTAACCTAAGTATATAACCCAATATATTACAATCCTAAATAACTGTATTATGATATTAATCTCACTGTAAAAACATGGAATTCTTAGCAAATGGCAGCAAAAAAAAAAAATTCCAGGTAAATTGTTAATCAGGAATTAAAAACTCAAAGCTTTCATACTTCAATCTAGAAAAACATCACAAAGATTTCTTTAAAAAAAAAAAAACAGTTAAAAATGAAATTAATATAAGGGATTCTATTCAAATTGGACTTATGCAATTATTAAAAACTTATATCATTAGCATTATTACTCTGAATTATCACAGGCAACATAGGTTATTCGCAGAATAAATGGGCCTGTAACTAGCCTTCTACAATCTCCTTGACTCTTATCATCACTGTCTTCAGGAGTCTTGTTACTACTTGACATCAGCTTTTTCATGTGTTGTTTACTTGTTTATTGTCATTTCTTCTTCTCCCACCGGAATATTGGTTTCATAAGGGCAAAATCTTTACCTATCTTATTTGTCCACTGTAAGCCCAATGCTTTGAAGAGGGTCTAGTACAAGCTAAATATACATTTGCTGAATGGAAGGGATGAATGAATGACTTCTCCCTTTAACCTCCCCCACTTCCCTTCCTCCATACAAATGTTAAGCATCCTTGAAGGCCAGGGTCAAATTCCATTATATCTATGAAGATTACCTCCCCTAACCCTCCAATCTTTCTCTTTTATACCAGGAATCTGGCACTTAAAAAAGCCAGGAATCTGGCACTTAGCAGCTGATAATCGTTTATCTTTACGTATGTATATAGTTCTTAGAATCCTGCCCTCCTTAAGGGGATATATCAGTGTCCCCAATTATTGGTACCCACACATACATTGTATACTTTTAATAAATGTTTTGCTTGCTTGATTTTTATAAAATATAGTTAACCCAGAAATCAATTCAATCGTTTCAATTTACATATCCCTCACAAAATAGGCCATGAAAGCGCAGCGGGTTCCCCTCTATTTTAAATTTATCTCTGGCAATTTCAAGCTTTATATTTCCTGCTCGTAATTTAATTTATTCTCTTCCCCTTCCCCAGATTAAATTTCTTATGTCATAAAAATCCTTGTGACTTCTTCATGATATCTATAATTAGGCTTCTAGCCCCAATCAAGGAAGGAAGTGAAGTTTCATTAGCTTTTTGTTGCTGAGGTACCTGTGGATATTTTTCCCTTTATGCCTTTTTCCTTTCATACCAAAATGTACCCCACTTCCTCCTTTACTGATCATACCCCTGGCAAGCTTTTATTATTTCTTTGTACCTGTCCTCTTTAATCTGTCTTAGATCCTAGTTTTTGAGCCACTCCTATTTATTTCCTTCAATCATTCATTTGATTAAGTTTCTAACTCCCTTTCTCAATGAGTTTGTGTTTGACAATTTCCTCCTCTTAAAGCTTGAGCCTGCCTCTTTAAATCCAGCCAAACTTTATAACCTCACGGCTGCACACAGCCAAATCTTGATCATCTGGACTAATGAAATGTATAAAAATATCAGATTATCCACAAGAAAATCAGAAAGAATAAAAAAATGAGTTTTGGTTTTAGAATATAGCATGAGGCTTTGGGCAAGTTTTACTGTCTTAATTACGGTTTGTTTAAGCCAACATCATAAGATTTTCATTTATGATGATGGATGTGTGTCTCGGTTTTAAAATTTGATGCAGTTAATTTAAAAAGAAGCCAATCAAGCATCAACTGTGGTGACGAATCCTTTTCAACTAGGTTCCTTCAATCTGTTAAAACCTGCCATAGAATCTGGTTTCTATTTCCCCTGATTTCTCTCTCCTTTTTCTTGGAATTCTGATCCAAATCAGCTCACCATATATTAATTCATCTCTTCAATGTAAAGTATCTTTGCTTGAGAACTCAAAGCACTTTAAAAAAACATTAAATCTCCAGTGAAATTTCAGTCCAGATAACAGGACAGAAAACCTCATTTTTGTCTGATACTCCAGGAAAACCTGGGTTTTTAGGATAAATTACACTGGTAATTCCAGCCAAGTATTTTTAGTAGGAAATAAGAATTGGCTGAAAAATAGAAAAACCTTAACACTGGATAGCGATGTAAGTCAGTTTGATCAGTATATAATACCATATTCCAAAATAAAACTCTATTAAATTCCCATCACAGGAATTTATAGAAAATAACATCAAAACAAACACATCAACAACCCTGGCGACAGCCTAAATTCCGCACCTATCTCAGCCTCACCTCCACTCCCAACCATGCCTCAAATAATTTTTAAGTGTATAGGAGAAAAGAACTGAGTTAACAGGACTGTCTCTCTTGCCGCCTTCTCAGTGTTAGTACCATTAAGCCCTTGGCAACAGAGGCCCCCAATTCCCAATTTTACATGAGTATTGTACATTTACCAAACTGAACCAAAGGACAAGGACTTCTCGAATTCAAGGAGCAAAACTGAAGAATTCTGCACTTCTAATCCCTGCCCCTTCCATAATTATGCCTATTCCAAAAAACTACAATGTCTCATTGGAACACCCAAGTAAAATAAATACAACTTTAAACCAAATCATATATTTTACTTTAAGTTACTGACATACCAGAGGTAATAAAATTCTTTCAGGTATCATTACCACAGTTTATACATTTTTCATATGAATATAAGTTTACAGTACTTGAACTGATTTATTTGCATACACTACTATTAACCATATTGCCAGCAGAATTAAGAATGGACTCACTTCTAATATTTTCCCCATGTGGAACTTTGGTAAGTGCAAATTATTTTACCTAAAAGCCCCACTTTGGGGCTGGTATAGTTAAACCCAATTTTTTACATAAAATGTTAACAAATGCTAACCAAAAACAAGTTTAATACACCCTCCCACCCAGTCCTCAAACTCAATAAATTCCACAACTTCACTTCAAAAAGAAAAAAAAAAAGTTTCCATCGTACCTAGTCACATTTTGACTAAAATACCTACACAAAGCCATGAATTCTTAGGTTTTCAATTTACTTCTCCATGCGGCTGCCTTCACCAAATACAGAACTCCATAAGCCTCAATTAATTACGGCCTCCCAAGCTGTGTGTCCATCAGTACACATGAGTCTCAAGAAAAAGTAATTATAATTCAGAACTCAATTGGCAAAAAATTTCTTCTTTTAAAATTTTACCTTAAGTTTTAAAATCATAAAAACTTCTCTCGATGGAAATGAAATAGAATAAATCCTTTGAGTAAACAGTTGTCACCTAAGTGTGCTCTCAGTCAGTCCCACAGTCAGTGGCATAAAGAAGCACTTTTTTTGACAGTCTAAGTTCCCTAAATAATAGTCACGGGTAGTAAATGTCACAGAGAGAGAGAGAGAGAGAAACATACCTGGTCATTTTCTAAACAGGTTTGATAGGTTTCGTTCACTTGTAAGAGTATTTACTCTTATAATCTTTTAAATCACAAATGGCAGCCAGAGCACTGGGTAAATAAAAACTTAGTTTTAAAAATCCTACGTTTTAACTCACCTCCCCACGGTTCAAGGGGACAACACAGCGAAGCCCACAGCAAATGAGATTATGCAACAGGTTTTTCCTCTCCACCTGATTATTCATTACAGGCTGCTTAGAGGTGTGTTTTCTCCAAACAATTTGAGACACCCAAGGCTTCAAAACACCAAGGATCTTTGCAGTTGACGTTTAATAAACTACATGATTTTAAAGTATCCATTCATTTTGCTAATCCTGGTGAAATCCTAAATGCTGTTTTTTTTTTTTAGATCTACTTCTATCAAGTTAATTACTGGTTTTCTCTAGGAAATAAACCCAACATCCAAAAACTTAAGGTTCTGCATAAATATCCCCCTTTCCCGGAGTTTTATTACATTAAACTAAACATGATTTTTAAAAAGCCCCTCAGTTGTCTCCCTGGGCTTTTTTATTTCTCATGTTTTATGGCTGGTGTAAATAAAGTCACTGGCGCACCGGGCCCCACAACACCAAGACCGGGGCCCCAGTATGAAAACTGAGTTGCGTTTTTTTTTTTTTGGGGGGGGGGGCGAGGGCCGTTGGTTTGGTATAAGAAAGCAGCACCGTCACCACCAAGGTGGCCTCGCCGCTTATACCAAAGGCGAATTTGGGATAATGGGAACAGTCAGGCCGGGGCCCCACTTGGCAGGCGTGTTGTGTAACAGTCGTGCCTGGAAGTGAGCAGCTTCGCCCGCGAAGGTAGCGCGTCCCGCGGAAGCTCCTCTCGGCGGGGCCCGGGCCGAGCCCACTCGCAGCTGCACGGCCAGGGGCGCACGGACAGACCCCGCGCTCCGGCCGCCCGCCCCCTTCCCAGTCGGGCCGGCCCCCAGCAAGGCCTAATCCTCCCCCCCACACACACGCTTTAAACGCTAGCGCGGCTGCGGGCCGCAGCCACCCCCCACCCCGCCTTCCGAAAGGGTAGCCAGGACTCCCGGAAAAGCAGAGCCGGCGGGGCGAGAGCACTGCACCAGGTACCCCAAAGCCCGGCGCGCCGCGGAGTGTCCATGCTGCCGGTGCGGGCGGGCGCTCCGAGCCCCGCGCCCTCCCGCCTGCATACCCTGCGAGCCGGCCGAAGGCCACTTACTTTTGGGGCCACCGACCTCCCGACTCCCTCTGGGGGAAACGAAAGTTGTCACGACGTCTCCCCTCGGGTCCCCCTCGCCTCCCGGACTTGCGAGGCGCCGCCGCGGAGCCGGGAGGGCGGCTGCGCTCCCGCTCGCGTCCCGTCCCGTCGCTCTCTCCTCGTCCTCTTCTTTTCACTATATTATCTTCTTCTTCTCGGAGGGGTGGGTGGGGGCGGGAGGCTTAGGAAGAGAGGAAACGTTTGCAACTTTTCTTCACTCTTTCTCTTCCACCCTCCCCCCCCGTCAGCCTTGAAAAAAAAAGTCGAAAGGGATGAAGAACTTGGGGAGGTAAAGGTGGAGGGTCGAGTGGGAAAAGATGAGGGGGGAGAGAGAGGTGTTAATAATCGTTTAAAAACTGATTAAACCCCCCCGAACAGTGATACACAGAAAGAGGGGGAAAGGCCGGGGGGTGTGGTGGGGGGTTGGGGGAAAAGAGAAAGAGTCGCTGGTCAGGAAACTTCAAGCGCGGATGAGGTCATTGGTTTAAAAATAAAGAGATGGCGTCACTTGAAACCAATCCCAGTGAATGAACTCAGCGGAGCCCCGGGGAAAGGAGGAGACAGGCGAGGGCTGGGCGGTGGGCGCCGGGCGGAGCCGCGCGCCCGCCCGCCCATCCCGCGGCCGCCCAAGCCCAGAACACTGCTCCGCTCCTCATTTCGGCAGCTCGGGGAGGGGGTCGGGTCACGTTCCCTTCCAGAGTTCGGCGACTCCGAGGCAGGTTCCGCAGGCGCCGCTGGGAGGAGCCGGGGCTGCCGGGGGAGGCGGCCCCGCGGCCTCCTCCGCCTTCCCCGCCGGTGCGCCCGCCGCCCACTCCGGGCTCGCGGCCCGGAACCCCCGGCCCCCAGTCTCCTCCCGGGCCGCGTGCGCCTTCAGCGCTGCGCCCAACAGGTATTTAAGGGTTTTTCCCCCACGGATACGCAGAGCCCTTTCCTCTTCCTTGGGTTGTTTCCAGCTGCCTTGCTAGCGTAAAGAAAAGCAAACAATGATTTGAGAGAATTACAGTCGCTCTTTAATAAATAGCCTGATGAATCCAAAATGCAGTGTTCTGCCTGTCTCTCACGAAAGAGAAGTTACAGGTACTTTAAGAAATCACACCAGTGTTGCTAGGCATTCAGCTCTCAGTATGTTTGTCGTTGAAAGCCCTCACATGAGTGTTCCTAAATTATTTTACTTTGCCAAGTTTGATGCTGTAGAGCAGCCTAAATTTCTGTTTCCTACATCTGGCAGCGTAAAATCACCTTTAAATGAGACCAAGATTCACTGCCTCTTAAGAGGTGAAAAGTCCCTTTTGATTTAATTCCACACACCTAATGCATTTTTTAACTTGAATTCATTAAAATAGCTTTGCTTTGAGACGACATTACACACCTTGGAAAACTAGAGACCAGAGGTGGTGACAACCCAGGACTTGGAATCACTGAATAGGACAATAGGAGCTTTATGGCAGTGTCCTTTGAGCCTTTGAGCATGTAGCGCTTCTGCCGAGAAGTACTCACGTGGATATCACATAACAAAGATGTGATTAATGACGGAAAAGCACACTGCGAGTGGACTGCTCCATGAGCCAGAGTTTGTGCGAAGAAATGATCTAGCTCTGAAATTATTCCCTTAGCAAGGTATTGGAGCAGGAACATCGGTCCCTAAACACATCTTCGTTGTGGGATACCCATGTAAGCACTGCCTAAAAGGGACTTTTTATTTTTTAATTGGTAAAAATTAAGAGGCAGTTTTTAAGTAGGTTAGAATGATAAGGCATCGCTGTTTCTGCTTTTGTGTTTTTAAATCCTGCAACTAAAGTACATTCATTATTACTGGTAATTATTTAAGCTTAGCATTATGGGATGGCAGGAGCCTGGTGGTGCACTGGTTAAGCCCTTCACTGCTAACCGAAAGGTCAGCAGTTCTTCAAAGCCACCAGCTGCTCCTAGGGTGAAAGATGGGGTAGTTTGCTTCTGTAAAAATTACAGCCTTGGAAACTCTATGGGGCAGTTCTACTCCGTCTTTAAGGGTCGCTGGGAGTTGGAATGGACTCCACGGCAACGGGTTTGGTTTTTTTGGTATAGAAGTCGCTATGAGTCGGAATCCACTCGAAGTCAACGGGTTTTTATTATGGGTAACTTCAGCCGCCTGGGAACTTTCGGCCATCTCTTAGAGGAGGAATAGGAGCCTATCTGGAGATGAGAGACAACTGAGCACTTCCCGGCACTAAGAGAAGCCTGAAGGCCACATATGCAAAGCCGACTTTGAGCCTCTGCCTTTGACCTCTTCTAGATTTCTCCCAAAGGAAAGCAATCTCTCCGGCTGTTCCCTGTCCTCTGGTGGCCAGAAGATGTTACTGCAGCTTCCTTAGAGTTAGCAAACCCACTGCCTTCCAGTGGATTCCGACTCATAGTGATCTTACAGGACAGAGTAGAACTGCCCCATACGGTTTGCAAGGCTGTAAATCTACGGAAGGAGACTGCCACTTCTTTCTCCCGCCGAGCAGCTGATGGGTTTGAGCTTCGCTATCAAGGCTCCTCTTGGGATTACCGGTACCCTCCAAATTACCAGTTGCTGTTGAGTCTGTTGTGACTTAAGGCGACCGCATGTGTGTCAGAATAGAACTGTGCTCCACAGGGTTTTCAGTGGCTGATTTTTCCAAAGTAAATCGCTAGGACTTTCTTTCTGAGGCACCTCTGGGTGGATTCAAACCTCCAGCCTTTCAATTCACAATCAATTGTGCTAACCATTTGCACCATTGACCAAAACCTGTGTGCCTTCTCATAGCGAGTTTATAGTACAGAGAACTGCCCTATAGCGTTTCCAGCTGCCGACCTTTTGGTTAGAAGGTGAACTCTAAACCACTGCACCACCAGGGCTCCACTGAGAGACAAGCTTATTCTGAACCAGCTTCCAAAAGATGAGAGGGATGAGTGAGTGCTGGGTAACCCGAAGGCAGAAGAAGTGCTCGTATACTTAGGGCACCAGCAAAACAAGGGCTCCAAGATCTTACCCTCAGATAATTGAGAGATTTTTTTTTCTTTTTTAGTACATCTAAGTGTATGGTGGAAACCCACATGGCACAGTGGTTAAGAGGTACGGCTGTGAACCAAAAGGTTGGCAGTTCAAATCCACCGGGCACTCCTTGGAAACCCTATGGGGCAGTTCTGCTGTGTCCAATAGGGTTACTATGAGTTGGAATCCTTGACAGCAATAGGTTTGGTTTTTTGGAAGTGTATGGTTTAGTGCTATGGCTGCTAACCAAGAGGTCAGCAGTTCAGATCCGCCAGGCGCTCCTTGGAAACTCTATGGGGCGGTTCTACTCTGTCCTATAGGGTTGCTATGAGTCGGAATCAACTTGACGGCAGCGGGTTTTTAGTGGGTATGGTTTAGTATTGTTTTCATTAGAGTTAAGTATGGGGGAGGAGTGCCAAAATTTTTAGATAGAATTAATTATGGGGAAGGTGCTTAGACCCTTTTAAAGTTTTAATTCATCCCTGGCTGAAGTTTATTTGTCCATTCATTCAAGAAATGATTGAATGCCTGCTACCAGTATGTGCCAGGCACTGTGCCAGGCTCTGGAAATATAAACAAGACAGGCAAGATCCCTTCCCTCATGGAACTACTATTCTAGTGGAGAGAGAAACAATAAACAAGTAAACAAAACAATAACCAGGACTGTGACAAGATGGACTAGCAAGCCCTGCCTTCGAAGAGGCAACATCACGTTGGAGGAGGGCAATATTTGCAGCAAAGTAGGAGGCAATATTCCAAGAGTTTGCCACCAAGGGAAAGTCGCCAAAGACAAGTTTTACCTATGTAATGTGAGAACTAGATGATACCTAAGACATTACTTGGTACCACCCCACTCACTTTACATATAGAAACACGAAGGCCCAGAGAGGTTAAGTGGATTGCCCAAGGTCACACAGAGACTAAACTGGGATGAGAAATCATTCTCCCAACTCAATACGATGCTCTGTGCTACTCACTTGAAGGCTTAGAAGGAAACTGAACCAAGTATTCTGCTTCTAAGTTTAATAGGAATCAAGTGTGCAATTTCATTTAATTCAACTTAAACAAATAAATACCCATTCCTAAGGAATTGGGAGGAAAGAAAGAGGTAAAAAAGATTCAAAAACGTGTAAGATTCCATCCCTGAGAGAAATGGAGAAACCTCAATGTTAAGTTAATATGTACCACCAAGAAAGAGTAAATAGCACTAACACTCTTGAGAAGTAACGTATATGACTTTTCTGTGGCAGAATCTTGTCTACTTCTTCCCTAACCCTTTCCGATAGCAGAGAAATGCCTCTTGAAAGAAAAGCTGAGCCCCCTGACACCCCTGGAATAGCCACACAGCTATCGTCTCCTCTGGTCATGATAGTTTGGCAAAGCACTGGAGAGAAGAGTTAACTTAAAGCAGTTCTTTCTTCTTCATGGGCTCAGACAAGCTGAAGGAACAGCCTTTTTATCCTATAGCTGAATGTCAGAATTGTTTAACCTGAAAACATTTTGGTATTAGCTGAATTTTGGAGTATACATTATCTCTTGAAATAAATGACCTAAAGTTTAGAAATGTTCTTATCTACAACTTTGTTAAAATTAGTTATTGAGATGTGTAGATAGCAGCTGGAGCCCTGGTGGCACAGTGGTTAAGAACTTAACTGCTAACCAAAAGGTCAGCAATTTGAACCCACCAGCCGTTCCTTGGAAACCCCATGGGGCAGTTCTACTCTGTGCCATCAGGCTGCTGTGAGTCGGAATCCACTCAATGGAAGGGGCTACAGATAGCAGCCAAAGGGATTCCCTAAGTATGAAGACTCTTTTGAGCAATGAGGGACAGTGAAGATTTTGTTTACTCTTAAAGGTCTTAGATTTATCCGTAGAAATAGAAAACAAACACTCTGAAAGGTCAGAAGGTTTTTAGATATGACCTTTAACTATTAAAAATATTTTTTAAAGAGGATAATATGTAAATAGCTACCATAAGTTACAAAAACTAGACCATTTTTCGCTTACCAGTTTGGCAAAGATTTTAAAAATGGGTAATCCCAGCACTGGGATGAGAGTGTAGAGAAACAGGTCTTCTCAGTACCACACTGGTAAAGTATAAACTGGTATAACTATTCTGTAAAGCAATTTGTCAATATGATTATGAAAAGTTTAAAAATGCATAATCAGCAATTTCTCTTTAAAAACAATTTCTCTTAAGGAAACGATAACACTATTTTCCAAAAACATATGAATAAGAATGTTAATCGTAATTTTAAATACTAGCTAACAAATTATCTCATTTAATCCTTACAACTATTATTATCCCTATTTTACAGTTAATTACTCAAGGTTGCAAAGTAAATGGAGGAGCTAGTATTTAAATTATATACACTACACATCGAAGAAGAAACAAGATCATAGGGGCCTTAGAAGCTATGCCAAAGGGCTTGGACCTTATTCAAGGTGAGCAATGGGGGAGCCATTAAATAGATTTTAAGCAGGAAATTACAGGATAAGATTTACATTTTGCTGTGTAAAGAATGGATTGGTAGAAGAAGGACATGAAGCAGGATAGGAGACAGTTGTACCAGTTAGAGAAGTAAGTGAAAATGGAGAGAAGTTAGCATTCAAGAGGTATTAAAAAAAAAAAAAACTCGAATCAGAAGGACCTGGTGGCCAATTAGATAGGAGCCGTTAGAGGAGGAGGCAGTATCAATGGATGGCTCCTAGGTTCGGACTTGAGCAAACGGGTGGATGGTGGTGCTACTTACTACGCTAAGGGGAAAGATGAGAAGTTCAGCTTTAAGCATGATGAGTTCAGGGTGCCTGTGGAATCTTGAGTGGAGGAGGCCATTGTATTTATGGATCTGAAGCTCAGAGGCAATGTCTGGGCAAGAGGTAGAGATTTGGGATTCATTAGCCATCTTTCCTTGCATTTATGGCCAGTGGATGAGATCACACAGGAAGAGTGAGAGGAAAATGTTGGGAATCAAGGGAATACTGATGTTTAAAGAATACACAGTCCAAAAGGAGCCCATAGGGAGGCTGAGAAGGAGAAACTGGAGAAGCAGAGAGAAAAGCAGTGGAGATGGCTGTTACAGAAGCCAAGAAAAGAGTTTCAAGCTGGGAAAAAGTGTGTTTCCAGTGTGTTAATGCCTCAGAGAAGCCCTGTAATATAAGGACTAAAAAGTTTTTGTTGGATTTAGCAAAAAAATGATCTTGGAGAGGGTGGTCTCACTGAAGACAATCTTGCACAGGCAAAAATTCAGTGAGGTAAAAAGGAAATGAGAAAATGGAAACAGTGAAATATAAACTACTCTTTCTAGAAGCTTGACTGTTAAGAGAAAAATAGGATAATACCTTTTTTTAGAGACAGATGTAGGACAATTAGACCCTACGAAGATTTCTAATGACCTGGTAACCTGCCTAAGGTTTTATTTGTTTTCTTTTATCCTAACAATTCATAACAAACAGGGAAGTAACCTGAGAAAGGAGAATTTCTCAGCTGCGATCTTAGGAAAATTATAGAAGAACTTTTGCTACCTACATCCTAAACTTTATTTTCAACATTGTGTGGAACACATTTTCAGAGCTTTGGTCAAGGTTACTTTGACAAGTGTTTTAATAACTGTGAGATAAAGTACTAACAATAAAAGAATTATCATTTCTAACTTCATATGTACTTATCTTTTAAAAGGCTGAGAAATACTTTTGTAATCAGAAAAAATGAGGGTGTTGGTAGGGGAGAATGCTAAAAAAGACCTATTAGCAGTTTCTTACAACTTTTCTCAATTGTTATTCACAACTCACCAAAAATTTAAATGTAAGTGGTGAATCCCTGCCTAATGTTTTATTCTTCCAATAATCCCTAGGACTGTATAAAATTCTCACAAATTTCAGAATAAAATTAAGTTTAATTTACATTAGTAAATAAAGAACTTACAGCACCTTTAAGAGAAGGTCTATGCAGGAATTGAAATGGATGTTGTAACAACCAAAAAATTGTGAACTACTAGTTATAAGTGAGTTTTGCTTCTTCTTATCTGACCCTAAAGGAAAATAATTGGAATAAATAGAGTGATGCCCTTTTTTCCTGATAGAAAGAATTTGTAAAATAATAATAATAATTGATGTCTGTTTTTGAAGTCCAGTGATTTTTAAGTGGTTTTTCTATTTTCTGAGTAAACATAGGTTTCAGTGTGCTCAGTTTTCAAAATTGCAGTGGCTTTCTAGACTAATAATAACAACATTTAATAAAAACTCATGTTTATGAATATAAACATTTACCTTTAGGAACAGTCTTTAACCAGTAACTGTACCTCTTGTCCAATATTGGTTAAACAGCAAGATGGGATATTCTGACCAAATAGCAAATACTGTTTTGATTAAAAAGCACTTTTAAAATTTGTGTAAACTCATTTTTTAATGTCTTGAAGAAAAAGGTGTATTCTTCTTTAGGTCACTGAGTTTTAGGAATAGCTCAAACAACTGCTATAAAGAAACTAGAAAGTAAAAGGAATTTGGAAAATAAACTAACATCACCATGTCAAATCAAATATATAGCTAGCGACTCTTGTACAAGGTATATACACTGGGGTTCTAACTCTGCTAACAACTCTAAGAGTTAGGTATTATTCTTATATTCCCCACTATACAGTTGAGGAAACTGAGACTGAGAAAGGTTAAGGGGTTTGCCCGAAGACACATAGCTAGTAAATAGCAAGCTAGAACTCGAACCTAAGTTTTTCCACAGGGAGATTTTATTGAGAAGATAAAAATATAATATTGTAAGGAATGCTACTCTTTTAGAATGCACTTCTGGGATTATTGGTCCAATTTAACATTTATATATGTGCTATGGAAACCCTGGTGGCGTAGTGGTTAAGTGCTACGGCTGCTAACCAAGAGGTCAGCAGTTTGAATCCATCAGGCGCTCCATGGAAACTCTATGGGGCAGTTCTACTCTGTCCTATAGGGTCGCTATGAGTCAGAATTGACTCGACGGCAGTGGGTATATGTGCTACAAAAGATGAAAGAAATGAGAGCTCACTCACTGGGGCATAAGAGTCAGTCAGCTGCAAATTCCAGTTCTGCCACATACTGGCTCTGTCGCTTGAGGGAAACTTAGTTGCCTCATCTATAAAA
This sequence comes from Loxodonta africana, assembly GCF_030014295.1. NCBI lineage: Eukaryota > Metazoa > Chordata > Mammalia > Proboscidea > Elephantidae > Loxodonta > Loxodonta africana. The sequence goes on along the minus strand of NC_087345.1, from coordinate 126,223,254 downwards.
TTAAGATAAATAATACCAACCTTCCAGAGTTGCTGTGAAGTATAAATGAAGTACCGAGTACAAAGTACAGTGCATCCAAAAGCAAACCAAACCCGTTGCCATCGAGTTGATTCCGACTCATAGCAACCCTATTTGACAGAATAGAACTGCCCTATAGGATCTCCAAGGAGTGGCTGGTGGATTCAAACTGCCAACCTTTTGGTTAGCCGCCATAGCTCTTTACCACTACACCTCCAGGGTTTCTGTACAGTGCATAAAAAAAAAAAAAGAAACAGTGCATAGCACACAGTAAATACTAAGTACCAATTCCTTCCTTCTTGGGAGAGGCTGTATGTAGAACTCAGATATGGAATGACGCATTGGATTGGGATATTAAAAGAGAATAGGGAAACTGATTCTAAGAAGAGGGGGAAAAAAGCACAGTCAGAGACGCAGCAGGAAAAAGGTGTTTAAAATAGTTTAACTGTAGCAAAACATTTGTATTTAGTAGTATATAATAAGCCTGGAAAGCAGTTTGGGGCCAGATTACATGGCGGGGGAAGGGGGCGCTCAGCAAAAGCATTTCGACTTTATACTATAAGTAGTAGGGAATGATGGGAAGTTTTGTTCTTTACTAAATTAAACCTTATTGACCTTATTTTCTATTATAAAGCAATATATGTTCATTGTTGACCATATGTAAATTATAGAAACGTGTAAAGAAGAAAATACAAATTCAGTGGTTACCTTGGGAGAGAGATTTTTTTTTTTAATTGTCAAATCATTTTATGGTATTCTGTTTTTACCATGTACATTTGTTATTTTAATAATGGTAAAGTTTGCAAATACACAGCAAAGACTAAACACATTTACATTACAGTTCTTTGTATGCAAATATTTGCCTTTAAAATATAGAGTTGCATATTTGTCATGACTGGATGACCAGTGAAAGCTCCCCAATGCTGGAATAAATGAAGTTTGAGCTACACATTTATAGAGTAAAATGGCTGCTTATCTTTATTATATATCTTGTCCTAAAAAAAATAAAAATATGTATTTTTTATTTTTTTATATTTGCAGCATATAGTTTTAACTTTTATTTCCTTTTACTCTTTATGCTGTATATTATTTAATTTTTCTTTAAAAAATCATACTAAGGAGAACTTCTGGGGCCATTTGAATGTATCTTCTCTAGTTTAAAGGTTTGAACTTGGATGGAATAAAAGTGGGATTTTAGGTGGCTTAGTCTGGACAAAGCATATTAAACAAAGCATATTAGAAAGAACTAAAGAAGGAGATTGTGGAACAAGGGAGATCATATAGGGCTATGGCAGCAATTCAAGCATAAATGAAAAAGGGGCAAGACCAGTGCAGTAGCAAAGCACAAAGAAAGAAAGCAACATATGTCAGAAATAGTCCAGAGGGAGAACTGACAGGACTTAGTGATTCATTAGCTATGGAGGGTTACGGAGGTGTGCAATGAAAGATGATGCTAAGGTGTCACTTTTGGCAATTTACATAAGCCTCAATTTCCTCATCTATAAAATGGGGATAATAATTGTAGCTTCCTCATAGGCTCGTTAGGAGGATTAAGTCGATGACATCTAAAATGCTTAGCACAATACGTTAGCTGTTATTGTTTTTATAGTTGTGGAACCTGGATGACTGGGTTAATAATGGGATTCTTAAAAGAAATAGGAAAGTCAGGAGTAGACTTCGAATTGGAGGTGAGTCGGAGTTATAAATTTAGGATTATAATGGGCAGTTAATTAAAAATGATCAGCAAGAAGCTACCACCAGCCAGTGATGTTTTTGATCATAGTTACATTCTAGTAAAAATACATATTAATGAGAAGCAGCCATGTGGGGAGTGGATACCCACTACAAAGTATTATCTGCTTAGCTGCCCCAACCCCTATTTAACCAACAGAAATTACCTGAATTAATGAGCAGTCTCTACATGTTGCTGACTTCCTAATAGCTGTCCAGGGAGGACAGATACCAAAGTAGGGAAACATCTAGGCTTTGGAACCAGACAGATCTGTTTGATTACCAACTCTTCCACTTACTAATTGTCTAATCTCGGGCCAATTGACTTGCTAAACCTCAGTTTTCTTGCTTACGAAATGGAGTAATAAAAATTCCTACCTCATAGCGTTAATGGGAGGATTTAACGAGACTGTTTAAGTGAAACTCTTTAAACACTGTAAGATGTGATATCAATACCAGGTATTGCCATCAATCCTATCTCCCCTTTAGATTATGAGTTACATTGATATTTCTTTTCCATCCCTCATGATGCCAAGCATGAGAAGCAGTCTCTACTAAGTGGCGATTGCTTTGTCTGCATGACCTTGGTCTTCAGCCTCTCCCTGTGTCACTGTCCCTTTGAGAACCTTGTTGCCCATGGTTGTGTGAAATCCCAGAATGCCAGGTAGAATCTGTCAGCCTTTGTTTGGAGAAACCTTCAGTGTTAGATTTCTATTGCTACTGCTAATAAATTATCACAAACTTAGTGGTTTAAAATAACACACATTTATTATCTTACAGTTCTATAATTCAGAAGTCCAAAATAGGTTCACTGGGCTAAAATGAAGGTATAGTCAGGGCTGTGTTCCTTTCTGGAGACCCTAGGGGAAATCCATTTCTTTGCCCTTTACAGCTTCTAGAGGCTCCCTGCATTCCTTGGCTTATGGCCACCTTCCTCCATCTTCAAAGCCACCTACTGCTGGTTAAGTTTTTCTTGTATCACCTCTCTCTGGTTCTCTTCTGCTTCCCTCTTCCCCTATTAAGGACCCTTGGGATTACATTTAGCCCATCTGGATAATCCAGACCAATTTCCTGATTTTGAGTTCTGATAACTAGTAACCTTAATTTCCTTTGTATCCTTACTCTCCCCTTGCCATGTAACTAACATATTCACAAGGCTCTGGGATTAGGATGTGGACATCTTTGAGGAAACATTTATTCTGCCTACCACACCCTCCACAAAGAGAATGCAGGGTGGTTTGCCCTTGCTTTGTCCCTCTGTTTTGTAGGACCTAACTGATTCACCGTGATGAACCATCAATCACAATTGGATAATTATAATCGTCACAATGAGGGAGTGTTTCATGCCAATATTTTTCTTCTGATCTAATCCTGATTCAGCCCCATGGTTAAAGATATATGTGCCGCCAAACACAATGAATATGAACTAACTAAAAAATTTCAAGAATTAATGATCCCAGTAAATCCCCTCCAGCATAGGAAAGGTTTATCATCAGTCATTTATTTCTATAAATGATATGAATGTCTATTCATTTCTGAGACTAAGTCACCCCCACAAGTTCACCATGATCATTACCAATATAATTATTATTAACAGAATCTCAAGAGCAGTGTTTTCATTTTAGTTCCAATTGATGATTAATGGACAGCAAAGTACTTCTTAAGAAAGACAGGTGAAAAAATATCAGGTTGCAAGGCAAAGCATATAAATATATCAGAGACCTGGAATCCTTTATTTTTTTAAGGGGTGAAAGGCTGTGAGTACTATTTTAGGAGTTCCAAAGATTGAAAAACTGTAGTTGGAAGTGGGTAAACCTATCTTTTAAGTTCTTTTACTTCAGCGGTATATAAATGGGCTTGACATAAATTTGCCCAAATCCTCAATTTCCAAAACGGGTAATTTCCATGTTGAAAATAATATTAATGGTTGATCCTTATTTTCCAATGAGTAGGAAGCTAGCCTTAGGATGTGATTTAAAGAACATTTAGCTTGAAGAACGGGAGAAAAACTAAATTATTTTATGACTTTGGACAGGACACTTAAGAGAAAGGAAGGAGAGAGACCCAGCAAGTATTGAGCATATATTATCGCCAAGCCCTTTGTTCACCTACATTATCTCACTTAATTCTCACAACCCCCCCAGCAGGTAGGTGTTGTTATCCCCACTTTAAAGATGAGGAAATTGGGGCTATAAGATGTTAAGTGACTTTCCCACAACCACACAGCTAAAAAGTGGCAGCACTGGGGGGAGAGCCCAATTCTGTCTGACTCCAAAGTCAATACACAGTTTCTTCACCACCCTCAGCTGCTCTTCTCTGGGCCCCAAGTTTTCTAATTTAGAAAATAAGGGAGTTGAACCAGACAATCTCTGATGCCCCTCACAGCTCTTAACTGTACAGCCTTCACATTTAAGAGGGGAAGAAGGAATCATAGAAGGAGTCTCAGGTACTGGGGCAGAACGTATTTTACTCCTAACCAAGAAGGAATCCATGGTTAGCACAATGGTTAATGTATTCGGCTGCTAACTAAAAGGTCGGAGGTTTGAGTCCACCCAGAGGCACCTTGAAAGAAAGGCCTGGTGATCTACTTCCGAAATATCAGCTATTGAAAGCCCTATGGAACACAGCTCTACTCTAACACACTTGGGGTCACCATGAGTCAAAATCAACTCATCTGGTTTGGGTTTTTGTCTTAAGTGGGAAAGCACTGGAACCATGTGTCCTACCTCTATTGTTCTGACTTCCTGTCGTATGAAAGTAGGTTGCTGCTGCTTAAAAACACCACAAATGATGATGGGCCTCCAATCTTTAAAAAAAAGAAGCAGATCTTCTAATTGTCCTTATGAATTTATATTTCCAGAAACAGATCCATCAACACTTACTGTTGAGAATTTTATCATGCCCAACACTGAGTGAAATTGTATTCTGAGAGGCTCTATGAGGGACAGCGAAGAAGTAGAAGATAATGGTCTGTGTTTTTAGGGAACTTACAACTAGCTAGGGGACACAATGAATGCTCAGAACAATTTTTAAAAGACAGCGCGTAACTAAAGACTGAGCGGTGTAATCCCAACGATAAGTACTACAGGAGTTCAGAAAAATGGAAGATCAGCATAGGCTCCAGTGCCCAAGGAAGGCTGCATGAGAACTGGGGCAAAGACACCACTCTTCACCGTGCATTCTGAGCTAGTCTTTTTTGGCCTTCCTTGTAATTGTGAAATCCTGATATGAACCTTTCACATAGTTCAAACACTCTCTGCTTTGGAGACTGCAATGATGTCCTTCATTTCACACGTCATCTGAATGCTACTTCTTTATTGGCACATTTGGGAGGGGCAAAACCCCAAATGGTATTCCAACACTGTCATGAATATTTGCTTTAAGCCATGGGAAGTTTCATGCAAAACCAGTTTCTCAATAGGACAAATGTTGTGTAAAGGTGTAAGCTTGAGAAACTAGTTAAAGGCAAAGCCTGTCACAGCAAGAACAAGATTTGAATGGGGACACTTTCTTGTCTATGTCAGCAATGGTCTGTCTCCAGTCCTTCACCTGAAGGGCTCCTATGCTCAAGCACTTCTCCAACACCTTGACCCAGAGGGCATAGGCCATGTCCCATGTATCATATCTCCTTTTACCCGTATTCTCCTGCACCTGCCTACCATCATATGGCACTCTACTAATAAGTGAATCTAGGTCTGAAAAATTGCTCTAGGATTTTGGATCCCTCCCCATTCTCAGACAACTAACTGTGTACCTTTCTCAAAATTCCACCCTAAGCATAATCTTAGAATATGATCCTAAGAGATGATGTGAGATGATAAGGTAGCCCAGTAGATTAAATCTTCACTATATATTTACCATGGGTTCAGAAACAAGGATAAACTGAGGAATATTTTCGAAACTATTTGAAGAAACAAAATGAATACACAGAAAACAGTAGTTAAGTGTACAAACCAAAAACTAAGCCCATTGCCTCTGAGTTGATTCTGGCTCAAAGTGTACTTGACAGAATATCCAAATCAAAAACCCACTGCCATCAAGTCTATTCCAACTCATAGCAACCCTATAGGACAGAGTAGAACTGCCCCATAGGTTTCCAAGGCTATGAATCTTTACAGAAGCAGACTGCTACATCTTTCTCCCATGGAATGGCTGGTGGGTTCAAAGAGCCAACCTTTTGGTTAGCACCCAAGCACTTTAACCTCTGCACCACCAGGGCGCCCTTGACAGAATATCATCAGGTGCTAAATCAAGGGTAATTGTTTCAGAAAAGTGAGAAATCCAAAAGTATACAAGTGATGAGGGAAAGTTTCACAAAGATAGGATTTAAGACAGACCTTAAAGAATTGGATACATTTGGATAGGCAGGGAGGAGAAATTACAACATTCTAGAAAAGATGACTACCATAACCAAAGGCAGAAAAGTCAAAGATGTATTCATGGAAAGCTGAGGCAATCAGTCTGGAGAAAGGATGGTGTGAGAATGTGCATAGCAAGAATTAGTAGGGAATGAGATCATATGGATAAGATAAATTCATCAAGAAACTTAGCATCATTTATTAAGCATTGATTAGGTTTCAAGCACTGTACTAAGCCCCTTGCCACATAGTAATAATAGCTCACCTTTAGCTCACAGTATGCCAGGCTCTGTGTTAAGCAGTTTACGTATATTATCTCATTTAATTATCACTAAAGACCTGTGAGGAGCCCTGGTGGCGCAGTGGCTAAGAGCTCAGCTGCTAACCAAAAGGTTGGCAGTTCGAATCCACCAGTTGCTCCTTGGAAACCCTATGGAGCAGTTCTACTCTGTCCTATTGGGTTGCCATGGGTCAGAATCAACTCAATGGCAATGGGTTTGGTTTTTGGTTTATAGACCTGTGAGGTAACTTACTATTAGTATCTCCCTTTTACAAACGAAAAAGATAAAGCCCAGAGAGGTTAAGTAACATGCTCTGGGTCACTTAGTTACTAAGTGGAAAAGCCTGGGTTTTAACCAAAAGAGTTGGCTCCAAACCTGGGTTCTGGGCACAATGCTAAAGTGCCTTCACACATATTATCTCATTAAATCCTCATAAAATTTCTTATGACATAGGCATTATTATCTCCACTTTACAAGTAAGGATCCAAGACCCAAAAGTCTGTGAATTGCCCAAGGTTTTTCTGCCTACAGCCAGGATTTGAAATCAGGTCCACCGAACCTAAGTCCATTACAACTTTCCACTACAAAATAGATTCATGGCAGAAGGGTTGTCCAGGATAGGATCAAATTATCGGAAACTTTGACAGACTGATAAGAGCAAGAAGTTTATCTGGTAGGAATAGAGGAAAAAAATCGAGTTTTGAACAGAGACATGACTTGATTAACAAAGAAAGGTCTAGGTCTGGCATCAGTCTGTCGAAGGAAATTGAAGCAGGGAAAGGGTGGACACAAGCAATAATTAATATTAGAGGTGGTAATATATATATATATATATATATATATATATATATATATATATATATATATATATTAGAGGTGGTAGGACCCTGGAAAAGGGAATGAGGGGAAGGAAGGACAGAAATAATAATCAGTATTTAAAGGAAAATTTGATCATTCTTAGGGCTGAATGGCTGAGGGTGATGAAAGAGAAGATTAAATCAAAGAGAACTTTGCTTCTATGTCTAAATGACTTAATGGACTATTGACGGACTGAGAGGTTATAAGAGCAGCTGGTTTGTGTCATAAAATGACAGCTGTTTTGGGGCATGTTGCAATCTGCTTATCAGAACAATGCTTGGCACATCCCAGAGGAAATGACCAGTAGGCAGTCAGGGACCTGGGACTGGAGCTCAGGTAAACAGCAGAAGCTGTCATTCGTGTCTGACAAATAAGCTACACAGGGACCACTGAAGGAACAGAAAAGTCAGACCCCAGGAAAGATAGGCATTTGTAACCGTCAGAATAAGCTGGGAGTCAGAAGCGAACAAAAATGCAGCATAATGTAAGAGATCAGGCCTAAGGGCAAGCCACAGGCCAAGGGCAAGTGGTTAGGGCCAGGGCATAGATAAAAACCAAAGGTACACAGCTGCAAATTAGATCTCACTAGTATCAAGGAGAAATGACCACCTGTTTATAATTTCCTGTCCTGTTTCTGGTATTTCAGGGTATTCCCCTATTGCAGGACCAAACCCAGTTTAAGGGGATGGGACTCTGTAGTCCTGAATAATCAGGAATTTTCCTAGCAGGGATTACAAGGTCGACATCAGCATGAAAGGAATACTAAGTCATCAGAAAGGGTCTTCTCCCCTGAAAATTTAAATGTCTATGAATCCCACAAAAATCTCCAAAAGCCCCCCTAATTTAAGCATCTCCTGGACTTACCCTATCCCTGTTAAAGAACTTGATTTTCTTGCCCAAGTTGTTGGCTGTGGTGCTGAGGGGATGAAGGTACTCATGAAGCCATTCTGTAGCTACTTGGTTCCCATTTTCAGAATATCCGTAAACAGCATAGCCAATTGTGATCAGATTGCTATGGAAACTCCTCTCCTGGCCTTTCTGCTCCCTCTGTCCTCTTTCCAGAGCACTGGGAGGGTGATACATTGGCTAAAGCCCCACCCACTGTGATCCATTCTGTCTGGCAGAATTAAGAAAGTGAGACATAGAGCAACTCAGCCTATACCTGGTTAGGACTAATGTGAGACAGGAACCCAGGAGTCCTGCAATTTCAGTTCTTGCTTATTGCCTTTTGGACACTTCCTTTTAAGGTTCTAGGGTCTTTTTCTAACTGGCTTCACAGAGATCACTTCCAAGCATATATCCAATTGCTTTCCTACCCAGTATGTACTGGGCCTAAATCAGGGGTCCTCCACAATCCAGGGCAATTCAAAGGGGCTCACACACCCTTGGAAGTAGCAGGAAGGGGGTTATTCTCAGTTTACAAATGAGGAAACAGAAGCCCAGAGTTGTTGAGTGGCCTGCCCAAGGGCATACACCTGGTTAATTGCAGAACTAGAAGATTTCAGGCCTTCTGATCCATTTTCCAATTTTCTTTCAGCTATACAAACATATCCCAGCTGAAATATTTGGGATTCTATTCTTTTTTTATTCTTATTAAAGCTTTGCTTTCTCCAAATATTTGATCTCCTTTACTGCCTTTTTCTCAAAAGATGTTTAAAATGCCCAGAAATGCCAGATCAGGAGTGATAACAGCAGTCATGGAGATGGGAAGCTCAGTACCTATTGTGCTGTGGCTAAAACTCAGATCCATGCCATCAGCCTTCATACTGCAGAGCCTAGTAAGTACTGGGATTCCTTAGTCCTTTTTGTCACTGCCCCATGTTGACCTTGATTTCTTTCTGCTTCTGAAACCCTTGGCTGCCAATCTCAATAGGCAGCTGGTCATTTTGGGAGGGACCTCCAAGGCTACACCAAGACAGAAGAATGACATACAGCTCATCGTAAACATATTTATCAGGCAAACTTCAGGAAAAACTGGTCCTTCAAGCTTGCCACCTCAAGAAAAATAGTTTTGTGTGAAGCTTGATGTACGATAGATATAGATGTACACAAGTTTATTCCATTGCCACACTCATTTTGGGAGGTTTCTATGGGTCACCTCAGCACACAAAAAGGTACTTTTTTTTTTTTTTTTTCTGTGAAGCTCATTCAAGCTATAATGTAAGCCAGTGAAATGGATTATTTGTTTTCATCAAGCCTGTACATCTTTTCTGTGGTCATTTTCTGAGATGGCAGAAATTCAAGTTTAGAGCATCTACGTCATAGAGTCATAAATTAATAAAGTATTAGAGCTGCAACTTAGCTGGGACGTAGAATCACCTAATCCAGCCCCTAATTTTGCAGATGAGGAAGCCGAAGTTTCTCATTATTAGGATATTTTACCTCTACACAGCCTAAGGTTGCGCTCATTTCTTTACCGGCAAAAATTGCACCGCTGGCTCTCATGGAGTGGACAGTTAACCTAAACCCCATGGTATTTTTCATATAACCACTGCCCAGCTAGATTTTCTCCAACCCAGGTTTTTACAATAAATTTCTTAGAATTTTATTCAGGAGTTTACAATTTCCCTTTCCATTCCATTTTGCCTGTTTTAGCTCGATATGCCAGTCTATGATTTGAATTTTGGTTCTGTCTTGAGCTGTGTACTTTATAAGTACAGTTGGGAAAGGGGAAGATCATTTGCTGTTATGCGTTATACTGTGTATTTGCTTTCTCATATTTAATAGCTGAATTGTTTTAAATAAAATGATTTATGAAAAGCATTTTATTTGGAATTCCTCCACCTAATGTTTCAGGTTCTCATGGAAGCTGTATAGCTTTACTCTGTTACTATATGAAGAAGCTCTAGAATGGGTTTTTCCACCACAGGGCAGAAGAATATTCTTATAGCTTGTCTCCTGTTGGCATGTGTGTGACTGGGGTAATATGTTGAAAGGCTAACTCGCTAAACTCCAGAGCCCAGAGGACTCTTTTCTATGTCCATTTTGATATATAAGTTAATGGCTTATTTTCCATTGGCCATGAAGTTAGAGTTGTCAGGAAGATATGTAGGGGTGGGAGGAAAGAAAGGAAGGATTTTCTCATTTCTTTTGTATGCAAAATGACATCTGCTGTATACAAAAGGAGAATTAAGTTGAGTGGAATATTTGTCATTACTCTAGATATTGTAAGCAGCCAGAAGCTTCAGAATTACGTCACTTCTGCCTCTCCGTCATCCCACATATCTAGTAATAAGAATGGCTAACATTTATCAAGCATTTAATATGTGCCAGGTACTGTGCTAAATACTTCATAAGCCTAATTAATTTAATCCTCACAACAATTATCATGATTTTATATGAGTGGCACTTTTAAGAGATTACTTGAGTGAAGTCACATACCTAGAATTGGTGAAGCTAGATTCAAACCCAGGTTATTGTGACTCCACAGCCCCAAAGCTTATCCACTGTAAGTATTAGTTTGGGTCCTTTGGGAAAGCCATCAGACAGACCATGTTGCACTTCTGACCCCTATGAAGGGAAGAAGGAAAAAAAGTTGCGTGAAAGAGTCTTAGACTACAATGCAGGTCTGAGAAAGTTCAGCGAGGCCGATAGGACATCTTGAAGCTAAGATTGCCCATCAGAGGAGTCCCCCATTTCCCAGGAATGGGCTGGCCTTAGTGTCCCTGCTGCACTCAGTCATGAAGCAGCCTGTGGGAAGTATGGCCTCAGCCAGAAGCGTGATGGATTTCAGAGCTGAGAGGTGCATTTTCATGGCTGCCACTTCATAACACAATGTCTCTTCAAGCAAATCCAACTAAGTTTACCTTTCAAAGATGTCTCTACCTACTTCCCTAGTTCAAGCCCCTCTCATCTCTCACTGAGACAATTCTAATAACCCTTTAACTCATTTCCCTGCTTCCAGTCTCACTACCCTTAAAAGCATTTCCCACAGTACTACCAGGGTGATCTATCTAATACATAAATTCTACTATGTCATAACTTGGTTTAAGAAGCTACGAGACTTCCATTGTCAATATTAGAATAGGTATGATGGATCCTCTAGCATATAAATGACAAGAATCTCACCAGCTTTCATTATTAGGCTGATTTCTAAAATTCCTAGTATTCTTTTTGGTAAGGCCATCATTATTATTTTTAGATTTGGTGCTATCCCAGTTACCATATGTCATTCATCTACTTAAAATCCTTTGAAAATTTTTAGGATAAAATCTGAGCTTTTAACCATGGTATACCAGGACCCCTAGGACCCAGTCACTCCCTACTTCTATGATACCATCGCTGCCACTCTTTACCTTGTATTAAATATTTTAAATATACAGTACTATAAAACAACAATGAGACGCCCCTACACACACCTATTAGAATGGCTAAAGTAAAAAAGCACTGAACCAAATTCTGATGAAGACGTGGAGCAACAGGAACTGTTATTCTTTGCTGGTGGGAATATAAAAATACAGCCAATTTGGATGGCGATCTGACAGTTTCTTACAAAGCTAAAGATCGTCTTACCATATGATCCAGCAATCATGCTCCTTGAAATTTATCCAAATCAGTTGAAAACAAATGTCTATAAAGAAACCTGTGCATGAATGTTTATAATAGCTTTATGCATAATTGCCAAAACTTGGAAGTAACCAAGATATCCTTCAACAGGTGAATGGATAAACAAACATCTATACAATGGAATATTCAGTGATAAAAATAAATGAGTTATCAAGGCACAAAAAGACATAGAGGAACCTTAAATGCATATTGTTAAGTGAAAGAAGCCAGTCTGAAAAAGCTACATACTGTATCATTCCGACTATATGACATTCTAGAAAAGGCGAAACTATAGAGACAATAAAAAGATCAGTAGTTGCCAGGAGTTAGAGGGGAGAAAAGGATTAATCGGTGGAGCACAGGAGATTTTGAGGGTGGTAAAACTATTCTGTATGATAGTGTAATGGCGAATACATGACATTTTTCAAAACCCATACAACTGTAAAACATAAAGAGTGAACCTTAATATAAACTATGAACTTTAGTTAATAATAAATGCATCAATATTGATTCACTGGCATCAGAAGTATAAGCAACAAAAGAAAAATAGATAAATTGGACTTCATAAAAGTAAAAAAAAAAACTTTTGTTCATCAAAGAACATTATCGAGGAAGTGAAAAGACAACCTAAAGAATGAGAGAAATTATTTGTAATTCATATATCTGTTAAGGGTTTAATATTCTGAATATATAAGGAACTCCTACAACTCAGTAACAAAAAGACAAACAGCTCAACTAAAAAATGGGCAAAGTAGGAGTTCCTGAGAGGTAAAGTTAATGTGTTCAGCTCCTAACCGAAAGGTTAGAGATTCAAGTTTACCTAGAGGTGCCTTGGAAGAAATCCTGATGATCTACTTCCAAAAAATCAACCATTGAAAACCCTGTGGAGTACAGTTCTACTCTGACACACATGGGGTCATCATGATTCGGAATCAACTCAATGGCAACTGATAAACATAAACTATTAAAAAAAAAAAAAGGCAAAGGACTTGAATAGACATCTTTCCAAAGATATATGCAAATGGTCAATAAGCACGTGAATCCCATTCTAGGTTCAGCTTTCCCTGCTTCATACATGTCCCACCTCAAAAATCATTTAGTCCAGTCTCTAGACCAATTCAGGGTTCCTATCCAAGACATTCAGGCAGAATATCATTTAAAGAGTAGCTCATGACTTCCCAAGGCAACTGGCTATATATCTTTGGACTCTGCTCATGGTCACTTAAACTAGTCATAGCGCCTTCTTATTCTTTTTAATGAGGGACTCTACTAATTCGTTTTTCCAGCTTTTGTGGGGGCAATGTTTAAAATAGTATACACTTGAAACTTCAAGATGAATGGAGAGTTAAAAGCTGGGAGCCTGACTGCGAAATTCTGTTAGCAAGTCCTGTAGAAGTGATCACTAGCTTTGCTCCTTCAGCCACAGCTCCACTTGGGTGGGAGTGTGGAGTAATTAGGATGAGGAAGTACTGAGTTTGCCAATAAGCCACTGGTCATTTCTTTCTGGTGGTAAATTCTGGACTTAATGGCTTTTTATTTCTGAATCCCTTAACCTGTGACTCACAGATATTTCAAGAGGCCTTCAGAACGCCTGTGGACTTCAAGAAGAGGGAGGCATGGGTAGAGAGATGATGTAACCTGTGTAAACCACATAAGGGTTAAAGTTTGGCCACAGTGACTGCACTTAAGATTCCAAATGTTTCATTGCGGCTTTTCAGTCAATCTCTTTTTCCAAGGCTGAGAAGTTATGTCTGGAACTAAATACATAGATGGGAGATACCTAGTATGAAGGAGAATGTAGTAAAAAAAAAAAAAAGATTCGAAGACCCTAAATTTATTGGGATAGTGAGATGAGATGAATGATGAACGTGAACTTTATCCACATCAAGCACAGGCTTTTTTTTTTTTTTTTTCCAGTTTTCGATAGGTACTGCCTGCTTTTTTGCATTTTAGAGGGTTTGGTATGGTGGCTGAATTAACACTGGGACATTGTCTAGTAGCTCAGCCAAAAGTTTATTTTGGGGAAGCATAGGAAGGGATTGTAAGTCATATGAACAAATCAGAGAAACAGATGTAAATAAAAATGTCACCAACACAGGCCCATAAAACAAAACAAGACTAAAAGGGCACACCAGCCCAGGGGCAAGAACTAGAAGGCAAGAGGGGACAGAAAAGCAGGAAAAAGGGAACCCAAGGTCAGGAAGGGAGACTGTTGACATGTTGTGGGGTTGTTAACCAATGTCATAAAACAATATGTGTCTAACTGTTTAATGAGAAACTAGTTTGTTCTGTAAACTTTCATCTAAAGTATAGAAAAAAAAAAAAAGTCAGCAACAGCAGTGTTGTTTACACTGCAATATTGGAAATAAAAACAATAAAAATTGTACTAATAATTAAGAATCATTAATTTATCTTATAGTCTTATTCTATACAAACAGAAGACACAATTAAACTTTTTATTGGAGCTTGTGTATAGATCATCTGGAAAAATAGATATAAAAATAGAGTGATGAAAAAAATTAGTTTCATTATATTTTAAAATGTATTCTAAAGCTATACTAATTAACACAATTGGTATAGCACACCGATGGACCCATGCACAAAGGATATTAGTGTATGATAAAAAGGCCATTTTAAATAAATAGAAAACATTCCATAAATGGTATTGAGATAAGTGATTAGTCTTTTAGAAGACATAAAATAGATCCATATTTTTTTTCCACATCAAAAATAAATTCCAGGTGGAACAAAGATTTCAACATAAAAATGAAATCATAAAAGTTCTAGAATGAAACAATGAATTTTTGTAAAATCTAAGTATAACATAAAACCCAGAAGTCATACACAAAAGATTTATGAATATGACTACTTAAAAATGCAAACTTCTGAATTAAAAAATACACTTGACAAAATCAAAGACAAAACTCTTTGAGAAAAATAGGCAACATATATGACATATAATGACTAATTCTTTTAATATGTAAGATACTCTGACAACTCTGTAAGAAAAAAGACCAACCACCCATAAAAGAATGGGAAAAGATTGTGAAATGGCATTTCACTTAAAAAGAAATGTGAATACCTCCCATTAACAATAAAGAATACCCAACCTCACTGCTAATTCAATAAATGCAAATTAAAATATCAATAAGATACCATTTTTTACCAAGCCAATTGGCAAAGATTTAAAAGCTTGCTAATGAAACATGTCAGCTGGCAAATGGGGAAACATGTACTACTGCTGGAGTGTATATTTTTGCAAACTTTTCAGAGGAAATATTTGACAATGTTTTTCAAAAATTCAAATGCATATGTACTTACTCTAGATATTCCTCTTGTAGTAATCTATCCTTTAGAGAGAGTCACACAAGAACAGAAAAATACATAATAAAGTTGTGTACTTCTGCATTGTTTAACTAAGAAATACGAAAAGTGAAACAAAAAAAATTCTGAAAAAAGGAAAAGTAGCGATGAAGGAAGGAGATAGCATTCTATACAGTCATGTGGAATTATATTCTACTATATATGTTGTTAGTTGAGAAAGCAAATTTTAGAACAGCAAAGGAGCTACTGAATACATTTTGTGAGTGAACGGATAGATTAAAAAATGAATCAATTGTACTACAGCCACAGGATTTCTTGATAGTATGACCTTTCTTATTATCGTGACATCTCTCTTGGACTCCATGTTATCCCTACCCCAGTCCCAGTTGCAGCAGGTACTAGCCATGGCATTCTAGTGAGGGTCCCTGTAACAATTAGTTGAGTGTCAACTGTACAGATAGTGCAGTCTTGCATAGGAAAAGGTCAACTTTTAAACACACCAAATTACTAAGTATATATCATTTTAATCTTGACAGTGTACTTTCAAGCAGATGCTTGAGTTTTTCTTCCTTCACATAGTTAGCATCTCTCCAAACAAGCCTAGATAGCAACCTGTTTTCTTAGGAGAATTGATTAATGGGGGCATTACTCATATGCCTGGTTGTATGACATTTCCAATAACATTGTCATTTTGCTTATGGGGTGGATAAAAATACCCAGGAATTTACTACCAGTAGAGTGACCACCTGTCTGCTAGAAACGTTCAAGAGGAAAAGCTGGGGAGGCAGCTCCTTTGGAAAATGCCAAAAGGGGTTCTCATTCCATCAGCAGCCTCCCGCACAACAGACTTCCTCCTCCAGGCTTAGCGATAGCACCCGTGGGAACAGGAGAGGTCTTGTCCTATACCTTAGCACTTTGGTTCGTTGTAGGCTGAGCTGCCCTGTGGGCACCTGGTTAAACTGCAAAAGTAGCTTTTACCAAGCCTAAGGGATTAGAGTGAAGAAGCTGGGGGAGCTGTCAAACTCTGCATCAATGGCAAGGAAAGAAATAGACCCTGGTTTAGGAGTAGAAACAAGAGAGAAAAGAAGCATGAATGAGGGATGGGATGGGAAGTGAGGAGGAAACTGAACAACTGTAGGATAGGAAACTGGGCAAGAGTAGCTAGCCTGCTACCAACACCAGTTACCATTTGAGTCAGTTCCAACTCATGGCAACCCCATGTGTTGCAGAGTAGAACTGTGCTTCAGAGGGTTTTCAGTGGTTAGTTTTTTGGAAGTAGATTGCCAAGACTTTCTTCTGAGGCACCTCTGGGTGCATTTAAACCACCAACTTTTTGGTTAGTAGCCTAGCACTTAACTGTTCTCTCCATCCAGGGATTCCTACTCCCACCTAACCCCATGAATCTTATAATGTAGGTGGGAGAGAAGGTCAGGGAGGATAGAGATTACCAAGAACAGGAAGTATGATCTTGTTCCCTAGAAGATGTGACTGGGCAGGAAGGTAGCAAGCATGTATTTGAGCCTTAGCCATAGCAGCAAGAAGAGAGCAACAGACAAATTCCAGGCTGAGGGGGAAAGAGGCCGTCTTAAGGAAATACATCAGAAAGGATGAGGTTTTCCAAGGCAAAACAAACTAGGGAAAATCATAAAGAATTAGGGAAAGGATAAATGCCTCCCAGGACCTAATGTCTTAAAAAAAAAAAAAAAAAAAACAGAGTGCAAGAACCTGATTAAAAAAAAAAAAGACAGAGTGAAGCTGCAGAGGAATGAGTAAGAAAGTCCAGGCTGATGACCACAGTGCCAAACACTGCAGGAAAAGATCAACATTTCTTGCATATTTCTTCACTGCACGTGCGTCAGTTCGCACAAGGCCATCTTGAACTGGCGACAGTACAACTCAAGAAGTTTATTTGAGGAAGGCAACATTATTTAAGACAAAATAGCTTTCTAGTCTAGCTTAGAAAAAATACCTAATCAGAGGCCAGAGCTTAACTGTAAAGTAAATCAATAAAATTCACAATTATGTGTATGTACTCCTGGTAAAAGTAGAACGAGGGAGTTGTTACTTTCGTGTTTCAAACCTCAAAATCGTGAGGAGAGCAGAAATGTCAGGAGAGACTATAGCCCTAAACTTCTTAGGACTTTTCATTCTTACACTGCATTATAAAATGTGTCCTGTAACAAAATATCTAGTTGTATAAACTCTAAGCTCTGATAAATACTGTTTTGTTGGGGAAACAAGGTGGCTGTCTAAAGATCTACCTTATAGGAAAAAAAAATTAAAAACACAAAGAGCTTATTATTTGCATGAAAACTATGTATATACCTGTGCATTTTTCCTATAGATCATTGTGGTTACATACTCAAAGAGTTCCAGCAGAAGACTTCAGAAAATGTCAGGCAGTACCAAGTATAAAACAGAAATAAGAGAATAATCATTTTGCTCTGATTAAAATAAGCAAACAAGCAAAACCATGACTCATTCACAGTGGGAGATATTGCTGAAGCAATTCTGGTGACTGTTCCTCAAAAGACGTGATGGCATCAGAAACTGGCCAGAAAAGGTCAGCATAAAACTTTGCAGTGGTAAGATGTGGGGAAAGAGTTTTTTAACCAGTACTTTTCAGCTTGGATAGGTAAAGGCTGATAAATAGGATAGTGCGAATCCGTAAAAGCCATAAACAATAAGGATAGAATCAACATAGGCTTGTTTATGAAATAAGGATAAACCCTTTGGAACTTGTTTAAGATAAGCTTAGAATACATTTTTTAAAGAATTTCACATAGCAAGCAAAAAAGAAAAAATCATAGAAAATCATAATTCATAAAAGAGGACACTCCCAAGAACTATAAATGGATCTGTAAGTGATTTGGGCACATTTATGAAAGATAGAGACAAAAGAGGACACTAGGTGAAACTATGGTATCTAACTTTCAAGGATAACAGTAGCTAGGAAAACCAGGCCCTTCTACCAAAAGACTGCTGTTGGTGACAGAAATCTTGGCTAGATTGGTCAGATTCCATGCGGCAATACCGTTGTTCACATGAAATAATATTCATACAAACGCTTTTGAAACTATCGAGTGATATTAACAACAACAACAAAAAGTCATTGCCATTGAGTTGATTCCGACTCATAGCCATCCTATGGGACATAATAGAACTGCCCCATAGGGTTTCCAAGAAGCCACTGGTGGATTCAAACTGCCGACCTTTTGGTTAGCAGCCCATCTATTAACCACTGCATCACCAGGGCTCCTTAAGTGATATTACCACTACTAATTTTATGTTATTAGACAAAATGTTAGGTACAAAATACTGACAGATTGTGTCAATCATTGTATTGACCAGAGATTGACATTAACTACTTTCGTATTTAAGAAAATGTTTTTGGAAACAATTCTATGTATAACCAAAAAGGTTTAAAAATATATCCTAGAACAGAAGCCTTGTTATATGGATGAAACCCTTAAATAAAAGGAATTGAAAATATGCTTTCAAAAATTATTAGCCTAAATGTACAAATGAGTCAAAAAAAATAAAGAAAATGTTGACTACTGTATGATACCAGATGAAAAAAATCAGAATATCCAGAACATTACAAAGTAATGCCAAAAAGAAAGAGTGAAAGGTATTTACATCTAGCAATGGATAGGACCTAACTAGAGGCAGGAGAGACAGCTGGCACTTAAATTCTCATAAATGTTGTTTATAGCTTTTTGAAAATATCTTTCCAGTCATAAGTGGATCTGATAGAATCTCAAAAGTTTTAGGTTGCATTTTTTTTTTCTCTGAGAAATGGAGATGACTGAAGTAAAATTTGGAGTCGTTAAGGTTATTCATAAAATAATTCCTCTGCTGCTCTCCTGAATCTCCGGGTACCAAAACCACACCTTCTTCTGGATGTCCACATTCCAGACTTTTCCTCCTTAAAATGCAAGATCCAGAGGAGGAGCCCTGTCAGATTTCCATTCAGCTAACAAAACTCTGGGATTACTGAACTTTACACAGCAAACAACAACCTCAAAAGTGAATTTTCATGGAAGGAAGCTTTTTTACAAAAAAGTTTTCTAAGTGTAAACACAGGCTGAGTTTTTTGACTTGCTCCCTGGCATGTGCCACAGTAAGTTTAGACACCGTCACGTCTGAATCAGTAGAATAAAATGTGCCTGTCCTGTGTATGTCTGTTGGGTAAACCCTCAGGAGAATTGTGAAAGAAGGTACCTGGCCACTTGTTCTTTTCTTCATCCCTCTCTTATCTTCCCCTCTCCAACCCCCGTAAGTATCCACAGTCTACCTGCTGTTCTTTAAATGCTCAAAGCTCCACCGTAGCATTCAGATCTGCCCAGATCACCCTCCTTTTCATAACACCTATCCTTCAAAACTATATATGCTTCTTTTCTCCCCTATCTAAATGCCATATTAAGCTAACCTGTAGGTCGCAGGCAAGAGAAAAATCAGTACATTCATTCCCTTTGCCATCAAGTCAATTCTGACTCATAGCAACCCTATAGGACAGAGTAGAACTGCCCTATAGGGTTTCCGTGGCTCCAGTCTTTACAAGGCAAACTTCCACATTCTTCTCCTGTGGAGCAGTTGGTGAGTTCAGATCACCAAGCAGAGCTCTTGTGATGCAATGGATTTCTTTTATATGGCCTTTCTCGCCATGGTCTTGTAACTTCCACCAAATGATTAAGTGGGACTATGCAAATAAGGTGCTTATTGCCCACCAAAGGGATTAGACAGCTTGCTAATAATGCAAACAAGGTACATGGCACCCTGTGGGAGTTGACCCATGCAAATAAAGTGTATGGAACTTTAATGAGGGGATTGTTCAGTTTTGCCATCCCACGAGGCCTACAAGAGAGCCAGTTCCAAAGCAGGGGAGACCTGACTACCGCCAAGAAGAAGAGCTGGGACTGGAGCATGTTCTTTGGAGCCAGGGTCCCTGCTCTGGGAACCTCCTAGACCCAGGAGACAGAGAGAGAACTGTAGCACCAGAGACAGCGAAAGATGGCAAGAAGCAGGAAGAGACGGCGGCTGCAGAACCAGGAGGTTGGTGTGAGATGGCATGGTGGGCTTCCCAGCCCATGGAGCAAGGCAGTTACAGTGGGTGTGCCAACCCATAGAGTGAGAAAGATGAGTGCCTCCATGCGAGAGGCTTCCTGGTGGAATGGAGGGTCTCTGGGCACTTGTTGGCCAAAGCTAGGCTTGCTGAACCACGGAGCAAGAGAGCTGAGTTCCTTTGGGCTGAGGCTACCAGGTATTTATTGGTAGAGCTAAAGAGCTCTATAACACTTACCTGAGCAGGGCAGAAGCCGGGCCGAGGGGCTGAGGGCCAGAGAGACGCCTGCCTGCCGGCACGGCTAAGAAAATGCTATGCCAATCAAAGAACTGTACCCTGAATTATAACCTGTTACTTCCCTAATAAACCCTATAATGGTGAGTACCTCTCTGAGTTCTGTGTGGCCATTGCAACAAATTATCGAACACAGCAGAGAAGTATAGACTGTTGTGGGAGGGATGGCTGGTGTCAGAATAGGTAAAAAGGTTGGAGGGAGGGAGGCATGTCTGACCTCCACCTCATAGGAATCAGCCTTGGGTTGTTGATCTTGATTCTCCTTCCCCCTTGTGAAGCTAGAAGAGGTCAGCTGCTGCGGTCATGCCATCTTTACAACTCTTAATTAACCACTGCACCACTGTGGCTCCTAAGTTCATTTATAGTAAAGTGTAATTGGCTATAGAAATTACAGCTGTCCCTTACAAAGGGTGATTCAGTTTTAAACAGTATTTTGTTGATCAGATAAATAAATTTGTTATTACTTCCTCAAATAAAAGTGCACTTTACTCTTCTGAATAAGGTATGTTTTTGCTTAGGAATAGCAGCAGTATTTTAAGTAGAAAATGGCAATGTGGACAATGTAAGAATAGCTGTTGTTGAGTTTGAGGAGAAGCTTTAAGTATGTTGGTAAAGGGGAAAATTTATTAAGTTTTAAACTTAACCCGAATTGTCATAAGACTTTGTGAAGAGAAGAACATCTTATGAAGAAGTATTGTATAGTCATATGAGGGAAAGTCTGGACATGGAAGTTTTGTTCCTTGAGTGTCACTTTCTCTTCCTATTTTTAATGCTGATTGGGTCTCTTTTGCCTTCCCTGTCAACAGACTGTCAGTCCTTCTTGGCTTTATTTATTTATTTATTTTGCCCTTGTGGACCAGCTGGAGGCTGAATTATGTACTCACTCTGAAAATGTTCCTTTAGGCTTTTGCCTCTGAACTTTCTAAGCATTGCAGAAAGTAATAGGTACTGTGCTTTATGCAGATGTAGGCATATTTGTCCGTGTAGGCCAAAGTAGGGGTGGCATGTTGCAAAATGCCTTTCGTACAAAAACAAACGTTTGAGATGGAATATTTTATAGCTTCATGAAAAGACAAACTTTTGAAAAACAAAAAGGACAGAGTAATATTCATCTACAACATAAATTAGAAAAAAAAATGCACAAAACAAAACATGACTAATACTTCAACAGTGAGCTCACCTCAAGCATTTCATGAATCTCACATGACCCACCCACTGTTTCTCTGTACCTCTGAAGATTACCATATCAACGGCAATAATACACTGTTGTTCAAGCGCCAGATTTACATATCAACTTAGCCATGACATTCCTGAATGTAGAATATTGTACTGTTCTGCCTTGTTTGTGGTTTCTATAATAAGGTTAATTTTTGTTCCTTTACCCTCCTCACTTAATCTCATGCCACCCCCTACCTCTCTTCAATCAGTGGTTTGTTTTTTTTGTTTGAATAATTCTCCTCCTTTCCTTTTACAGCCTCTGTGTCATGATTTGAACTATCCACAAATTCACTGTGCGAATAATGCTGCCTTTGAAAATATTTATCACTTAGCCACAGATGACCAATTCTCTTTGAAAAGATAAGCCAGGGACAGAGAAGTAATGAATGGTCACTTCTGGGTTAACTCTGGGATACCATCTTCTTCCTGTGTGTTAAAATGGATCAGAAGTGACCGTGGTAGATTTCATGATCACCTTTGTCTCTTTCTTGGTAGGCGTTGCTTTTCATTGTTGCACTTTTAGATTGTATTGGAGATAGATCTAGCAAAAATTTCCATGCCAGAACTGATTCAAACAAATAGGGGTTTGGAAGGGACTGAATAGTTTTTATATACTCAGACTCATGTGTCAAACTTAATGGAAAGTCAGCTGGAGCCTAACAAGCTATTTTAATGAGCTGCCTTTCTCTCTGATGTTTCCCAGGGGGATATGTGCCCAAGCAGACCCATGTGGCCCAGGGAGTAACATGATCCTCTTGGCTCTGTTTAGACACCTGTGGTCTTTTAGCCAAGCAGTAAGGAGGACAGGAGAGAGAGATGAGTAGAGGGAGAGCATGCAGACCGGGTGGGAGTGGGTGTGTGCCATGCTGCTTAGGAACTCACTTAGCAGAAACTCCAAAGCAGCCACAGAGGCTTGATATAGGCCAACAGTGCCTCTATGGGGGGTGTCTGAGAGTATTATGAAATATGTTTGTGTGTGTTGTGGAGGGAGAGATGAGGAAGATGGGGAGGAGAAAACTGCATTTTTTAAAGTAATTGCGTGCTTCAGAGGTTCCTTTTGAGAAGACAGTATAGGAAGAAAAGATTAAGAACCATGGATATAGAATATGCCCAGGATCCTCAGAGCATATTAGTCTTTTAACCCAGCCCCTCCCCCCTTAAAGAAAATCTATTTACTGTGTTCACTTTTCCTTTTCCCCAGTCATTCTGATCCTTGGCTCTTCCTACCTGCTTTGAACACCCCTTTAGCTTCAAATTATCAGCACGTAGGTATCAAACTTGATCTGTATTATTTTTTACTGGATGCCTTATTTGTCATTTTTCTTTGTCTGACGTATGTATGTATTTCCCCCTCCTAAATTAAAAAGTCCTTGAGGATTTATTCTTACAGAACCTAAAACTCCCTCTTGTTCTTATCTCACCTCTTTGTTACTAATCTGGGTACTTTTCAGTAAATGTTTAACATATGACTATATAATATTTCTTCTTCATAAGATTCTCTTCACAAAGTCTTATTTTATGACGATTCAGGTTTATTTTCAAAACTTAAAAAGTTAAAAACTTAAGTATTTCCACGCTTTCTAAACTGAATGTGTTTCAGCTTTAATGATGTGATATTTAAAATGTACAGAAATATAAAGAAAATAATACATCATTCTGAATCTAACACCACCAGAATGAACAGATTTGCTTCTTTTCTTTAAAAATAAAAGTTTAATATACAGCTAACTGCCCACGACCCTCTCCATTTCAGTCCCCTCTCTATTTCCCTAGAAATAATTAACCACTCTCCTGAAGCTGCTGTATACACTTTCCCTGCATATTTTAATATTTCCATTGCGTGGTTCAGAAGGTCCTCCCTCCCGAAGGATGGCGATTGGGCCTAATAGCTACTCATACACAGCCGAGCATGGCCATCAGTGTGACTCCTGTGGGCAGAAGGACCCGGTGGACGAGTCCCATTACAGATGGGCACCCGGATGCGCATTTGTCAGCGGGGACACTTTCTTTACTGCAGCTGGGATGGAGGAAGAGAGGGTGGCAAGGGCTGACCCAAAGGGAGATAGTTACACTCCAAAGAAGAGTACTCAACAGTGGCAAGGTGTGGTTGTGGAAGTGGAATTGAGGCCATGCTGGACACAGGATGAGAAGTAACCGCCTAAAGGTGGAGAGCGTCTCCTGAGGGCGTGGAAGAAAAGGGATATCAGGTGAGGAAGAGGAAGAGAGCCCTTAATAGCAGACTTTTACTCCCTTGATCGTCAGGGGGAACAGGACAGAGCTCGGTTTGCCTCAGGCCGCCGGGAATGCAGTTTGGGGGTTATTGATGCTCCTGGGGCTGGGGCTGACCTCTGACAATGCAGACCGCCCCAGTAAGCAGAGACGATTCATCTTGTAACCCTATGGGGCAGTTTTACTCTGTCTTACAGAGTCGCTATGAGTCAGAATCTACTCGACAGCAAGAGGTTTGGTTTAATCTTTAGGAAGCTGACTGCTACATCTTTCTCCCCTGGAGCAGCTGGTGGATTCCAACAACTGACGTTTTGGTTAGCAGTGGAGCGCTTAACCACTGGACCACCAGGGCTCCTTACTTTCCTGTTAAAACCCGCTGGTCAAGTTGATTTCGACTCATAGCGACCCCATAGGGTTTCCGAGACTGTAAATCTCTGTGGAAAAAGACTGCCACGTCTTTCTCCTGCGGAGCCCCTGGTGGATTCGAAATGCTGGCCTTTAGGTAAGCAATTGATTGCTTTAACCCCTAGGGCCCTGAGGTGGGGAAACAACGTTGCCATCCAGTCGATTCAGACTCATAGCTACTCCGTAGGACA
Source organism: Loxodonta africana (assembly GCF_030014295.1). NCBI lineage: Eukaryota > Metazoa > Chordata > Mammalia > Proboscidea > Elephantidae > Loxodonta > Loxodonta africana. The sequence continues at coordinate 126,198,737 of NC_087345.1, read as the reverse complement.
GAGTAGAACTGCCCCATAAGGTTTCCAAAGAACTGCTGGTGGATTCGAACTGCGGCCTTTTTAGTTAGCAGCCAAGCTCTTAACCATGTGCCACCAGGGCTCCCCTTTCCTATTCCCACCCCAGATCCAGTGCCGTCGAGTCAATTCCGACTCATAGCGACCCTATAGGACAGAGTAGAACTGCCCCATAGAGCTTCCAAGGAGCGCCTGGCGGATTTGAACTGCTAACCCTTTGGTTAGCAGCCGTAGCACTTAACCACTACGCCACCAGGGTTTCCCCCCTTTCCTCAATTTAGGGTTGCCAAATAAAATAGGTAAACAAGGGATGCTTTTTAAGTAAAAGTGTATCCCAAATACTGCAGGGGACATACTTATGCTAAAAGACATAACGAATATATATATATATATATATACTGTTTACCTGAAATTCAAATGTCTTGTATTCTTACTGCTACCTAACCTCAGGTGAATTTTGGCAGGCTTTAGCAAGTAACCCAAAGCAATCAAGCAACTCACATTAGAACTCTTTGAAAAAGTGTGAATCAAAGGGCTCCCCAGGAGTAATGTTAATAAACACACAATCTTCTTCAAATTTTCAAAGGCCTAAGATAGGTTAAAACAACTGAAAAACAAGCTGTTGATTCAGTAGAACGCAAAGATACTTTTTTTAAAACAATTTTTATACTATTATGATATAAAAATTCACCCATTTTAAGTGTACAATTCAGTGGTTTTAGTATATTCACAGAATTGCGCGATCATTATCAATTTTAGAGCAATTTTCATCACCTCAAAAAGAAATTTCCTACTCATTAGCAGTCACTGCCCATTCCCCGCCTCCCCCCCGCGCCCCCGCCACTAACCAGCCCCTAGCAACCACTAATCTACTTTCTGTCTCCATGGGTTTGCCTATTCTGGATATTTTATATCAATGGATTCATACAATTAGTGGCCCTTTGTAACTGGCTTCTTTCATTTAGCACGTTTTCAAAATTTTATCCATGTCGTAGTGTGAATCAGTACTTCGTTCCTTTTATGGTTGAATAATATTCCATTGTATGGTTACACCACATTTTGTTACTCATTCATCAGTTGACGGACATTTGTTTTGTTTCACTTTTAGGTTATTACCAATAATGCTGCTATGAACATTCATGTACGAATTATTTTATGTGGACATTTATTTTCTTTTTGGTATATGCCTAGAAGTTGAATTCCTGACTATATGACAACTCTGTTTAATATTTTGAGGAATTGCCAAGCTGCTTCCCAAAGCGGCTGCAGCATTTTACATTCTTAGTTATTGTTTTAATTAAAAGGACTGTTAGGGTTCCTCCACGTTCCAGAAATTGAGGGCTGACCTAGAGCCAGGCACCAAGACTGGCGCCCAGAGCTCCGCCTTCAGGGCTACCTCGCCTTGCCCTAACCACCCGCCTCTCCCAGCGAAGCAGCCTCACTCAGAGGCCGAGACATCCGCGTGCACTGTGGGAAACGTAGTTTCTTCCTCCCACTAGGCCCCTCCTCCTTAGAGCTTTCTGGCTAAAGGAAAACAGGCGCTCCGTACCTGGGGTATGTGGACATTGTAGTTCTGTTTCCTATCAGCCGCGCAGAGACTGCGGTAAAGGAAACTATAGTACCCAGAATGCCGCAGTGTTACGGAAGCCGAAGGGGCCGGCACGCGCGCAGCACACCCCGCCCACCCTTCGGTCCCGGCCGCTCTCCAGAGCGTCTGTAAACACACCCAGAGACTGTCATGGAGGGGGAGGAGGAGGCGGCGGCGGCGAAGGGAGGTGTTTTGGGCCGCCTCCAGGGTCCGCTCTGCCATTCCTGAACTGGTCCCTTGTCCCCGTGACTGTGGCATCAGGGAGGCGAGCTGTTAGGCAAGAGGAGAAGGCAGTCAGAACCATATCTCCTTCTTCCCCCGGGGCGGGGGCCGGACCGGGCCAGGCCGGCTGAACCAGGGGAGGACCCGGGGAGGGAGCGCCGGGCCGGCCGACCTGTCGGCCGAGATGGATGACAGTAAGGTAAGTCCTGTGGTTTGCATGCGCAGCTACCGCCGCCTCCTGCTTGCCGTTAAGTACTAGCCCCGCCACTGAGCCTCCGCTCTCGGTAATCCATGCCAACACTCAAGAAACACCTGCCCTCGACATCCTCGCTCCTCTCCAGTTTTTGTCCGACGGTACCTAGCTAGCAATTCAGGGAATACCGCAGCAGTATTTCATCAGAAGGGGCCTTCCCCTCTCGGAAATTTTCACTTCCAGGGAAGCCTGTTTGCCGGTTTTTCCAGATAGTGCAAGCCCTAGTTCTTGACTTGCCTGTTGAGATGAGTGAAGAAACTATTGTGCTTTTTAATTTTGCCCTCCCCTGCCCTCGCCTTAGCCTTTCTCTAGTTTGGAGGATTTAACTAGTGCATTCTGAACCAGCCCTATTTCCCTTGGCCATTCACCTTTCTTCTCTCAGGCTCCCTTACTCAATGCCCCATTCATATAATCAGTTCACTCCTCTGAGCTGTGTTCCTGTGGTTGGATGGAACACTCTCCTAAACTAATGCTGCTATTCCGCCAGAGTCTGGAATCTAACCTCCTCTTGAAAGCCTTCTGTTAAAAAAAATAATGAATTCCTTCATCTTAATCTCTCTTAACATTCCATCACTATTGCCGTTTCTTCACCCAAATTCCTTATCCTTATGATTGTAAGATAATAGGCAATGTTCATCACTTGTTAATTTATATACTTTATGTATATCTGTGGAAACCCTAGTGTCGTAGTGGTTAAGTGCTCCGGCTCCTAACCAAAAGGTTGGCAGTTTGAATCCACCAGGCAATCCTTGGAAACGCTATGGGGTGGTTCTGTTCTGTCCTGTAGGGTCACCATGAGTCGGAATCAACTAGAAGGCAACCGGTTTGGCTTTTGGTTTTTGGTATGTATGATCTGGATGTCTTTGTCTCTCCACCCTGTTGCTGCCTAGTTTTATTTCATGAAAATAAGTACAACCAGGAATTCACTTGCCGATGTTCATGAAATTTGACTTTTTTTTTTTTATTTATTTTAAGAAATCAGATTTCTAAAAAGCTCCAGGTTTTGAAGAAGAACTCAGTCCTTTCCTATGCTTTGCAGGGTCTTATTTTCCACAATCTCTGGCATGCTCCTGTTACAGCTTTTTCCTTTGCCTAGGTCGCCTTTTTTCCTCTGTCTAACCAGTAAAACTTTGTTGCTGCCAAGGTGTTGTTTCACCCATCCTCAGAGAGATTGAAAATTAATTCCCAGTTTCTCTGTGCTACTTGATTTATTCTACACTTTATCTTGCTCTCTTTCCTCCAGAATGCTCTGAGAAAAGTGATGGAAGGGAAAGCCCAACACAGTACTCTGGAATTGGGATTCACTTAGAGCAACTAAACAGACTGCTTGGGAAGTAGCCCATTAACCCATTGCTGTTGAGTCAATTCCACCTCGCAGTGACCCTATAGGACAGGGTAAAGCTGCCCCATAGAGTTTCCAAGGAGCGCTTGGTGGACTCGAACTGCCAACCTTTTGGTTAGCAGACATAGCTCTTAACCACTACACCACCAGGGTTTCCATGGGAAGTAGCAGACCCCTGCTAATAGAAAGTGGTATTTCCAAGACAAAATGAGGAGTTCTGACAGTTTTACAGAAAAGCAGAAAATAATCTTCATACAAGTGTTTGCTGGCTTGATCTTTCAGTTTAATTTTGAAGTTAAATCTGAATACTGTACCCATTTCCTTTCCCAGAAAATAGTATTAATGTTATGGCTGTTTCAGAATGTTAAAATAACATGTTGTTCTTTGATTTCCTTGATTTGAGATTCTCATAGTATACTGGTTTCCATAGAGTCGATTCCAACTCATGATGACTCTATAGGGCAGAGTATAACTGCTTCGTAGGGTTTCCAATATAATCTTTACAGAAGCAGACCAACACATCTTTCTCCCATGGGGCAGCTGGTGGGTTAGAACCGCTAACCTTTCTTTTAGCAACTGAGCACTTAACCACTGCACCACGAGGGCTCCCTCATAGTATAGTCTACCTAATTTTCAGTTGTTGCCTTTTAAGACCTTTTAAACATTTAATAACTTTTCCAAAGTCTTCAAATATCTCAAAATTAGTCCAAGAAAAATGCATTGGAGTTTTTGGTTATTTTACTTACCTACAACATCAGATAGAGGTTATTTCAAAAAGTTTACAAATTGCATTGGGGACAGTGATAAAATTTCATTGTTTTGCCTAAAAGTAAAGTTTCATTTTGTGGGGGAGGCTACCTATAACTTAGTTCCTATAGGGTATACAGATAAGTAAAATGAATTTGGCTCTATCAATTCACTGTTTTTATGAGAGTATTTAGAAACTGGAAGTTTCTTAAGTCTTTAATGATTACTGTAAAGAAAATTCATTTTAAATGTCTCTGGGTGGATATTGTCTCTGTCAGTACACAACCTTCACTTTGAATGCATGCCATAGTTGTAAATAATAATATTTGAATGCTGTGTACAGCAAGACTGGACAATTCCTTCAGTCACACAGTGTGAAACAGCGCTTAAGTAAGGTTTTGGCTGTCAGAAGAAAAGAAATAATAAAGATTAGAGCAGAAATAAAGAAGTCAGGCAACA